>NW_026902412.1:0-300000 GCF_027409185.1 Cynocephalus volans
GTTCTATCCGGTTTTATCCGGTTTAAATCAGTTTAAACCGCTTCTATCCGTTTTTATCCGATTTTAACTGGTTTAAACCGGTTCAATCCGGTTTTATCCGTTTTATACGGGTTCAAACCGGTTCAATCCGCTTTTATCCAGTTTAAACTGGTTCTATCCGGTTCTATCCTGTTTAAACCGGTTTAAACCGGTTCAATATGGTTTTCTCCGGTTTAAACCGGTTCTATCCGGTTTTATCCGGTTTTAGACCGGTTCAATCTGGTTTTATCCGGTTTAACCCACTTTAAACTGGTTCAATCCGGTTTTATCCGCTTTAAAACGGTTCTATCCGGTTCTATCCTGTTTAAACCGGTTTAAACCAGTTCAATCCGGTTTTATCTGGTTTAAACCGGTTCTACCCATTTCAATCTGGTTTAAACCGGTTAGAACCGGTTCTATGCGGTTTTATCCGGTTTAAACCGGTTCAATCTGTTTTTATCCGGTTTAAACCGGTTCTATCCGGTTTAAACCGGTTTGAACCTGTTCAATCCGGTTTTATCCGGTATAAACCGGTTCTATCCGTTTCTATACGGTTAAAACCGGTTCTTTCCGATTCTATCCGGTTTAAACCGGTTTAAACCGGTTCAATCCGTTTTTATCCGGTTTAAACCTGTTCAATCCGGTTTTATCCCGTTTAAACCGGTTCTATCCGGTTTTATCCGGTTTAAACCGGTTTAGCCCGGTTCTATCCGGTTAAAACCGGTTTAAACCGGTTCAATCCCATTTTATCCGGTTTAAACCGGTTCAATCTGGTTTTATCGGGTTGAAACCGGTTTAAGCTGGTTCAATCTGGTTTTATCCGGTTTAAACTGGTTCAATCTGGTTTTATCCGGTTTAAACTGGTTGAAACCGGTTCTATCCAGTTTAGACCGGTTCAAACCGGTTCAATCCAGTTTTATCCGGTTTAAACCGGTTCTATCCGTTTCTATCTGGTTTAAACCGGTTTAAACTGGATCAATCTGGTTTTGTCCATTTTAAACCGGTTCAGTCTGGTTTTACCCGGTTTAAACTGGTTCACTTTGGTTTTATCCGGTTTAGAACAGTTCAATCTGGTATTATCCAGTTTAAACCGGTTCTATCCGGTTGAAACCAGTTTAAACCGATTCAATCCAGTTTTATCCGGTTTAAACCGGTTCAATCCGGTTTTATCCAGTTTAAAACCGGTTCAATCTGGTTTTATCTGGTTTAAACCGGTTTTATCCGGTTTAGACCAGTTTAAACCAGTTCAATCCGGTTTTAATCGGATTTAATCAGTTCAATCCTGTTTTATCCGGTTTAAACCAGTTTGAACCGTTTCAATCCGGTTTTATCCGATTTAAACCAGTTTAATCCGGTTCAATCCGGTTTTATCTCGTTTAAACCGGTTCTATCCGGTTCTATCCTGTTTAAATCGGTTTAAACTGGTTCTATCCTGTTCTATGCTGTTTTAACCGGTTAAACCAGTTCAATCCGGTTTTATCCAGTTTAAACCGGTTCTATTCATTTCCATCTGGTTTTAAAGGGTTTAACCTGGTTCAATCCTGTTTTATACGTTTTAAACCAGTTCAATCTAATTTTATCCGGTTTAAACTGGTTCAATTTGGTTTTATCCGGTTTAAACTCTTTTGAACCGGTTCAATCCGGTTTTATCCGGTTTAAACCGGTTTAAACCGGGTCAATCCGGTTTTATCCGGTTTAAACCTCTTCAATCCGGTTTTCTCCAGTTTAAACCGGTCTAAACAGGTTCAATCCGGTTTTATCCAGTTTAAACCGGTTCTATCCGATTCTATCCGGTTGAAACCGGTTTAAACCAGTTCAATCCATTTTTTCCGGTTTAAACCGGTTCAATTTGGTTTTATCCGGTTTAAACTCTTTTGAACCGGTTCAATCCGGTTTTATCCGGTTTAAACCGGTTCAATCTGGTTATATCCGTTTTAAACCGGTTTTATCCGGTTTAGACCGGTTTAAACCAGTTCAATCCGGTTTTAATCGGCTTAAACTGGTTCAATCTGGTTTTATCCGGTTTAAACCGCTTTAAAACGGTTTAATCCGGTTTTATCCGGTTTAAACCAGTTTGAACCGGTTCAATCCGGTTTTATCCGGTTTAAACCGGTTTAAACCGGTTCAATCCTGTTTTATCTCGTTTAGACCGGTTCTATCCGGTTCTATCCTTTTTAAATCTGATTAAACTGGTTCTATCCTGTTCTATCCTGTTTTAACTGGATTAAACCAGTTCAATCCGGTTTTATCCGGTTTAAACCGGTTCTATCCGTTTCCATCTGGTTTAAACGGGTTTAAACTGGTTCAATCCAGTTTTATCCGTTTTAAACTGGTTCAATCTGATTTTATCCGGTTTAAACTGTTTCAATCTGGTTTTATCCGGTTTGAACCGGTTTAAACCGCTTCAATCTGGTTTTATCCGGTTTCAACCGTTTCTATCCGGTTCTATCCGGTTGAAACCGGTTTAATCCAGTTCAATACGGTTTGATCCGGTTTAAACCGGTTCAATCTGGTTTTATCCGGTTTAAACTGGTTCAATTTGGTTTTATCCGGTTTAAACCAGTTTTATCCGTTTTAAACCGGTTTAATCCAGTTCAATCCGGTTATATCCGGTTTAAACCGGTTTGAACCAGTTCAGTCCTGTTTTATCCGGTTTAAACCGGTTCTATCCGGTTCTATACAGTTGAAACCGGTTTATACCGTTTCAATAAGGTTTTATCCGGTTTAAAACGGTTCTATCTGGTTGAAACTATATTAAACCGGTTCAATCCGGTTTTATCCGGTTTAAACCCGTTCAGTCTGGTTTTATCCGGTTTAAACCGGATTCAACCTGTTCAATCCGGTTTTATCCGGTTTAAAACGATTTATGCCGGTTCAATCAGGTTTTATCCAGTTTAAACCGGTTCTATCCGGTTGAAACCAGTTTAAACCGGTTCAATCCGGTTTTCTCCAGTTTAAACCAGTTCAATCCTGTTTTATGCGGTTTAAACCGGTTCTATCCCGTTCTATACAGTTGAAACCGGTTTAAACCGGTTCAGTCAGGTTTTATCCGGTTTAAACCGGTTCTATCTGTTTGAAACCGTATTAAACCGGTTCAATCCGGTTTTATCTGGTTTAAAACGGTTCAATCCGGTTTTATCCGGTTTAAACCGGTTCTATGCTCTTTATACCAGTTTAAGCCTGTTCAATCGGGTTTTATCCGGTTTAGACCTGTTTAAGCCGGTTCATTCCATTTTTATCCAGTTTAAACCAGTTTAAACCCTTTCAATCCGTTTTTATCCGGTTTCAAACGGTTTACACCGGTTCAATCCGGTGTTATCCGGTTTAAACCGTTTCTATCCGGTTCTATCCGTTTTAAACCGGTTTAAACCAGTTCATTCCGGTTTTATCCGGTTTAAACCGGTTTGAACCGGTTCAATCCGGTTTTATCCGGTTTAAACCGGTTTAAGCCGGTTCAATCCGGTTTAATCCAGTTTAAACCGGTTCTATCCGGTTCTATCCGGTTGAATCCAGTTTAAACCGGTTCAAACCGGTTTTATCTGGTTTAAACAGGTTCGATCTGGTTTTATCCGGTTTAAACAGGTTCTATCTGGTTCTATCCAGTTTAAACCGGTTCTATACGGTTCTATTTAGTTTAAACTGGTTCAATCCGGTTTTATCTGGTTTAAACCAGTTCAATCTGGTTTTATCCGGTTTAAACTGGTTCAATTTGGTTTTATCCGGTTTAAACCGTTTTTATCCGGTTTAAACCGGTTTAAACCAGTTCAATCCGTTTTTATCCAGTTTAAACCGCTTGAAACCGGGTCTATCCGGTTTTATCCGATTTAAACCGGTTTAACCCGGTTCTATCCGGTTTTATCCGGTTTAAACCAGTTTAAACCGTTTCAATCCGTTTTTATCCGATTTAAGCCGGTTTAAAATGGTTCAATCCGGTGTTATCTGGTTTAAACGGGTTTAAACCGGTTCAATCCGGTTTTATGCAGTTTAAACTGGTTCTATCCTGTGTAAACCAGTTTAAACCGGTTCAATCTGGTTTTATCCGGTTTAAACCACTTTAAACTGGTTCAATCTGATTTTATCCGGTTTAAACCTGTTCTATCTGGTTTAAACCGGTTTGAACCGGTTCAATCCGGTTTTATCCGGTTTAAACCGGTTTAAACCGGTTCAATCCGTTTTTATCCGTTTTAAACCTGTTCAAACAGTTTTTATCTGGTTTCAACCTATTCAATCCTGTTTTATCCGGTTTAAACCGGTTCTATCCGTTTCTATCCGGTTTAAACCGGTTCTATCCGATTCTATCCAGTTTAAACCGGTTCAATCCGTTTTTATCCGGTTTAAACCTGTTCAATCTGGTTTTATCCGGTTTAAACCGTTTCAATCCCATTTTATCTGGTTTAAACCGGTTCAATCCGGTTTTATCCGGTTTAAACCGGTTTAAGCCGGTTCAATCCCGTTTTATCCGGTTTAAACCGGTTCAATCTGGTTTTATCCGGTTTAAACCGGTTTAAGCCGGTTCAATCCCATTTTATCCGGTTTAAACCGGTTCAATCTGGTTTTATCGGGTTGAAACCGGTTTAAGCTGGTTCAATCTGGTTTTATCCGGTTTAAACTGGTTCAATCTGGTTTTATCCGGTTTAAACTGGTTGAAACCGGTTCTATCCAGTTTAGACCGGTTCAAACCGGTTCAATCCGGTTTTATCCGGTTTAAACCGGTTCTATCCGTTTCTATCTGGTTTAAACCGGTTTAAACTGGATCAATCTGGTTTTGTCCATTTTAAACCGGTTCAGTCTGGTTTTACCCGGTTTAAACTGGTTCACTTTGGTTTTATCCGGTTTAGAGCAGTTCAATCTGGTATTATCCAGTTTAAACCGGTTCTATCCGGTTGAAACCAGTTTAAACCGATTCAATCCAGTTTTATCCGGTTTAAACCGGTTCAATCCGGTTTTATCCAGTTTAAAACCGGTTCAATCTGGTTTTATCCGGTTTAAACCGGTTTTATCCGGTTTAGACCAGTTTAAACCAGTTCAATCCGGTTTTAATCGGATTTAATCAGTTCAATCCTGTTTTATCCGGTTTAAACCAGTTTGAACCGTTTCAATCCGGTTTTATCCGATTTAAACCAGTTTAATCCGGTTCAATCCGGTTTTATCTCGTTTAAACCGGTTCTATCCGGTTCTATCCTGTTTAAATCGGTTTAAACCGGTTCTATCCTGTTCTATGCTGTTTTAACCGGTTAAACCAGTTCAATCCGGTTTTATCCAGTTTAAACCGGTTCTATTCATTTCCATCTGGTTTTAAAGGGTTTAACCTGGTTCAATCCTGTTTTATACGTTTTAAACCAGTTCAATCTAATTTTATCCGGTTTAAACTGGTTCAATTTGGTTTTATCCGGTTTAAACTCTTTTGAACCGGTTCAATCCGGTTTTATCCGGTTTAAACCGGTTTAAACCGGGTCAATCCGGTTTTATCCGGTTTAAACCTCTTCAATCCGGTTTTCTCCAGTTTAAACCGGTCTAAACAGGTTCAATCCGGTTTTATCCAGTTTAAACCGGTTCTATCCGATTCTATCCGGTTGAAACCGGTTTAAACCAGTTCAATCCATTTTTTCCGGTTTAAACCGGTTTAAACCAGTTCATTCCGGTTTTATCCGGTTTAAGCCGGTTCAATCCGGTTTAAACCGTTTCAATCTGGTTTTATCCGGTTTAAACCGGTTCTATCCGGTTCTATCCGGTTTAAGCCGGTTCAATCCGGTTTTATCCGGTTTAAACCGGTTTAAGCCGGTTCAATCCGGTTTTATCCAGTTTAAACCGGTTCTATGCGGTTCTATCCGGTTGAAACCAGTTTAAACCGGTTCAATCCGGTTTTATCCGGTTTAAACCGGTTCAATCCAGTTTTATCCGGTTTAAACCAGTTCATTCCGTTTTTATCCGGTTAAAACCGTTTTGAAACGGTTCAATCCGGTTTTATCCGGTTTAAACCGGTTCAATCCGTTTTTATGCGGTTTAAACCAGTTCACTCCGGTTTTATCCGGTTTAAACCGGTTTGAACCGGTTCAATCCGGTTTTATGTGGTTTAAACCGGTTCAATCTGGTTTTATCCGGTTTAAACCGGTTTTATCCAGTTTAGACCGGTTTAAACCAGTTCAATCCGGTTTTAATCGGATTAAACTGGTTCAATCTGGTTTTATCCGGTTTAAAGCGCTTTAAAACGGTTTAATCCGGTTTTATCCGGTTTAAACCAGTTTGAACCGGTTCAATCCGGTTTTATCTCGTTTAGACCGGTTCTATCCGGTTCTATCCTTTTTAAATCGGATTAAACTGGTTCTATCCTGTTCTATCCTGTTTTAACTGGATTAAACCAGTTCAATCCGGTTTTATCCGGTTTAAACCGGTTCTATCCTTTTCCATCTGGTTTAAACGGGTTTCAACTGGTTCAATGCGATTTATCCGTTTTAAACCCGTTCAATCTGATTTTATCCGGTTTAAACTGTTTCAATTTGGTTTTATCCGGTTTGAACCGGTTCAATCCGGTTTTCTCCAGTTTAAACCGGTTTAGACTGGTTCAATCCGGTTTTATCCAGTTTAAACCGGTTCTATCCGGTTCTATCCGGTTGAAACCGGTTTAAACCGGTTCAATCCGGTTTTATCCGGTTTAAACCAGTTCAATGCGGTTCTATCCGGTTTAAACCTGTTCTCTCCGATTCTATCCGGTTTAAACCGGGTTAAACTGGTTCAATCGGGTTTTATCCGGTTTAAACGGATTCTATCCGGTTTAAACCGGTTCTATCCGGTTTAAACCGGTTTAAACCGCTTCAATCCGGTTTTGTCCGGTTTAAACCGGTTTGACACGGTTCATTCCGGTTTTATCCGGTTAAAACCGGTTTGAAACGGTTCAAACCGGTTTTATCCGGTTTAAACCAGTTCATTCCGGTTTTATCCGTTTAAAACCGGTTTGAAACGGTTCAATCCGGTTTTATCCAGTTTAAACTGGTTCAATCCGTTTTTATCCGGTTTAAACCAGTTCATTCCGGTTTTATCCAGTTTAAACCGGTTTGAACCGGTTCAATCCGGTTTTATCTGGTTTAAACCGGTTCAATCTGGTTATATCCGTTTTAAACCGGTTTTATCCGGTTTAGACCGGTTTAAACCAGTTCAATCCGGTTTTAATCGGCTTAAACTGGTTCAATCTGGTTTTATCCGGTTTAAACCGCTTTAGAACGGTTTAATCCGGTTTTATCCGGTTTAAACCAGTTTGAACCGGTTCAATCCTGTTTTATCTCGTTTAGACCGGTTCTATCCGGTTCTATCCTTTTTAAATCTGATTAAACTGGTTCTATCCTGTTCTATCCTGTTTTAACTGGATTAAACCAGTTCAATCCGGTTTTATCCGGTTTAAACCGGTTCTATCCGTTTCCATCTGGTTTAAACGGGTTTAAACTGGTTCAATCCGGTTTTATCCGTTTTAAACTGGTTCAATCTGATTTTATCCGGTTTAAACTGTTTCAATCTGGTTTTATCCGGTTTGAACCGGTTTAAACCGCTTCAATCTGGTTTTATCCGGTTTCAACCGTTTCTATCCGGTTCTATCCGGTTGAAACCGGTTTAATCCAGTTCAATACGGTTTGATCCGGTTTAAACCGGTTCAATCTGGTTTTATCCGGTTTAAACCGGTTTTAACCGATTCAATCCGGTTTATCCAGTATAAACTGGTTTAATCCGTTTCAATCCGGTTTTATCCGGTTTACACCGATTTAAACCGGTTCAGTCCGGTTTTATCCAGTTTAAACCGGTTATATCCGGTTTAAACCGGTATAAACCAGTTCAATCCGGTTTTATCCTGTTTAAACCGGTTTAAACCGGATCAATCTGGTTTTATCCGGTTTCAACCGGTTTTAACCGGTTCTATACGATTTAAACAGGTTTAAACCTGTTCAATCCGATTTCATCCGGTTTATACCGATTCAACCCAGTTTTATCCGGTTTAAACCGGTTTAAGCTGGTTCAATCCGGTTTTATCCAGTTTAAACCGGTTTTATCCGTTTTAAACTGGTTTAAGCCAGTTCAATCCGTTTTTATCCGGTTTAAACCATTTCTATCCGGTTCTATTCGTTTTAAACTGGTTTAAACCAGTTCATTCCGGTTTTATCAGGTTGAAATCGGTTTGAACCGGTTCAATCCGGTTTAATCCGGTTTAAACAGGTTTAAGCCCGTTCAATCCAGTTTTATACAGTTTAAACCGGTTCTATCCGGTTCTATCCGGTTGAAACCAGTTTAAACCGATTCAATCCAGTTTTATCAGGTTTAAACCAGTTCAATCCTGTTTTATCCGGTTTAAACCGGTTCTATCCGGTTCTATACAGTTGAAACCGGTTTAAACCGGTTCAATCCGGTTTTATCCGGTTTAAACCGGTTCAGTCTGGTTTTATCCGGTTGAAACTGGTTTAAAACGGTTCAATCCGGTTTTATCCGGTTTAAACCGGTTCTATGCTGTTTATACCAGTTTAAGCCTGTTCAATCGGGTTTTATCCGGTTTAGACCTGTTAAAGCTGGTTCATTCCGGTTTTATCCAGTTTAAACCGGATAAACCCTTTCAATCCGTTTTTATCCGGTTTCAACCGGTTTACAGCGGTTCAATCCGGTTTTATCCGGTTTATACCGTTTCTATCCGGTTCTATCCGTTTTAAACCGGTTTAAACCAGTTCATTCCGGTTTTATCCGGTTTAAACCAGTTTGAACCGGTTCAATCCGGTTTTATCCGGTTTAAACCGGTTTAAGCCGGTTCAATCCGGTTTTATCCGGTTTAAACCGGTTCAATCTGGTTTTATCCGGTTTAAACTGGTTTAAGCCGGTTCAATCCGGTTTTATCCAGTTTAAACCGGTTCTATCCTGTTGAAACCGTATTAAACCGGTTCGATCCGGTTTTATCCGGTTTAAACCGGTTCAGTCTGGTTTTATCCAGTTTCAACTGGTTTAAACCGGTTCAATCCGGTTTTATCCGGTTTAAACCGGTTCTATGTTGCTTATACCAGTTTAAGCCTGTTCAATCGGGTTTTATCCTGTTTAGACCTGTTTAAGCCGGTTCATTCCAGTTTTATCCGGTTTAAACCGTTTCTATCCACTTCTATCCGTTTTAAACCGGTTTAAACCAGTTCATTCCGGTTTTATCCGGTTTGAACCGGTTTGAACCGGTTCAATCCGGTTTTATCCGGTTTAAACCGGTTTAAGCCGGTTCAATCCGGTTTTATCCGGTTTAAACCGGTTTAATCCTGTTTAAACCGGTTTAAGCTGATTCAGTCCGGTTTTATCCAGTTTAAACCGGTTCTATCCGGTTCTATCCGGTTGAAACCAGTTTAAACCGGTTCAATCCGGTTTTATCCGGTTTAAACCGGTTCAATCCGGTTTTATCCGGTTTAAACCGGTTCAATCCGGTTTTATCCGGTTTAAACAGGTTCATTCCGGTTTTATCCGGTTAAAACCGGTTTGAAATGGTTCAATCCGGTTTTATCCGGTTTAAACTGGTTCAGTCCGGTTTTATCCAGTTTAAACCGGTTCATTCCGGTTTTATCCGGTTTAAACCGGTTCAATCCGGTTTTATCTGGTTTAAACCAGTTCACTCTGGTTTTATCCGGTTTAAACCGGTTTGAACCGGTTCAATCCGGTTTTATCCGGTTTAAACGTGCTTAAGCTGGTGCAATCCGGTTTTATCCAGTTTAAACCGGTTCTATCCGGTTCTATCCAGTTGAAACCGGTTTAAACCAGTTCAATGCGCTTTTATCCGGTTAAAACCGGTTCAATCCGGTTTTATCCGGTTTAAACCTGTTTAAACCGGTTCAATCGGTATTATCCAGTTTAAACCGGTCCTACCCAGTTTATACCGGTTTAGGCCGGTTCATTCCGGTTTTATCAGTTTTAAACCGGTTTAAACTGCTTCAATCCGTTTATATCCGGTTTCAACCGGTTTCATCCGGTTCAATCCGGTTTTATCCGGTTTAAACCAGTTCATTCCGGTTTTTTCCGGTTTAAACCGGTTTGAACCGGTTCAATCCAGTTTTATCTGGTTTAAACCGGTTTTATCCGGTTTAGACCAGTTCATTCCGGTTCTATCCGGTTGAAACCGGTTTAAACCGGTTCAATCCGGTTTTATCTGGTTTAAACCGGTTTTATCCGGTTTAAACCAGTTCATGCCGGTTTTATCCAGTTTAAACCGGTTATATCCGGTTTTATCCGGTTTATCCAGTTTAAACCAGTTTAATCCGGTTTTATCCGGCTTAAACCGGTTCAATCTGGTATTATCCGGTTTAAACTGGTTCAATTTGGTTTTATCCCGTTTAAACCGGTTTTATCAGGTTTAAACCGGTATAAACCAGTTCAATCCGGTTTTATCCTGTTTAAACCGGTTTAAACCGGATCAATCCGATTTTATCCGGTTTAAACCGGTTCAATCCAGTTTTATCCGGTTTAAACCGGTTTAAGCTGGTTCAATCCGGTTTTATCCGGTTTAAACCGGTTCAATCTTGTTTTATCCGGTTTAAACCGGTTGAAACCAGTTCAATCTGGTTTTATCTGGTTTAGACCATTTCAAACCGGATCAGTCCGGTTTTATCCGGTTTAAACCAGTTCTCTCCATTTCTATCTGATTTAAACCGGTTTAAACTGGTTCAATCCGGTTTTATCCGTTTTAAACCGGTTCAATCTGGTTTTATCCGGTTTAAACTGGTTCAATTTGGTTTTATCCGGTTTAAACCAGTTTTATCCGTTTTAAACCGGTTTAATCCAGTTCAATCTGGTTATATCCGGTTTAAACCGGTTTGAACCAGTTCAGTCCTGTTTTATCCGGTTTAAACCGGTTCTATCCGGTTCTATACAGTTGAAACCGGTTTAAACCGTTTCAATAAGGTTTTATCCGGTTTAAAACGGTTCTATCCGGTTGAAACCATATTAAACCGGTTCAATCCGGTTTTATCCGGTTTAAACCCGTTCAGTCTGGTTTTATCCGGTTTAAACCGGATTCAACCTGTTCAATCCGGTTTTATCCGGTTTAAAACGATTTATGCCGGTTCAATCAGGTTTTATCCAGTTTAAACCGGTTCTATCCGGTTGAAACCAGTTTAAACCGGTTCAATCCGGTTTTCTCCGGTTTAAACCAGTTCAATCCTGTTTTATGCGGTTTAAACCGGTTCTATCCGGTTCTATACAGTTGAAACCGGTTTAAACCGGTTCAGTCAGGTTTTATCCGGTTTAAACCGGTTCTATCTGTTTGAAACCGTATTAAACCGGTTCAATCCGGTTTTATCTGGTTTAAAACGGTTCAATCCGGTTTTATCCGGTTTAAACCGGTTCTATGCTCTTTATACCAGTTTAAGCCTGTTCAATCGGGTTTTATCCGGTTTAGACCTGTTTAAGCCGGTTCATTCCATTTTTATCCAGTTTAAACCAGTTTAAACCCTTTCAATCCGTTTTTATCCGGTTTCAAACGGTTTACACCGGTTCAATCCGGTGTTATCCGGTTTAAACCGTTTCTATCCGGTTCTATCCGTTTTAAACCGGTTTAAACCAGTTCATTCCGGTTTTATCCGGTTTAAACCGGTTTGAACCGGTTCAATCCGGTTTTATCCGGTTTAAACCGGTTTAAGCCGGTTCAATCCGGTTTAATCCAGTTTAAACCGGTTCTATCCGGTTCTATCCGGTTGAATCCAGTTTAAACCGGTTCAAACCGGTTTTATCTGGTTTAAACAGGTTCGATCTGGTTTTATCCGGTTTAAACAGGTTCTATCCGGTTCTATCCAGTTTAAACCGGTTCTATACAGTTCTATTTAGTTTAAACTGGTTCAATCCGGTTTTATCTCGTTTAAACCAGTTCAATCTGGTTTTATCCGGTTTAAACTGGTTCAATTTGGTTTTATCTGGTTTAAACCGTTTTTATCCGGTTTAAACCGGTTTAAACCAGTTCAATCCGTTTTTATCCAGTTTAAACCGCTTGAAACCGGGTCTATCCGGTTTTATCCGATTTAAACCGGTTTAACCCGGTTCTATCCGGTTTTATCCGGTTTAAACCAGTTTAAACCGTTTCAATCCGTTTTTATCCGATTTAAGCCGGTTTAAAATGGTTCAATCCGGTGTTATCTGGTTTAAACGGGTTTAAACCGGTTCAATCCGGTTTTATGCAGTTTAAACCGGTTCTATCCTGTGTAAACCGGTTTAAACCGGTTCAATCCGGTTTTATCCGGTTTAAACCGGTTTAAACCGGTTCAATCCGTTTTTATCCGGTTTAAACCTGTTCAAACAGTTTTTATCTGGTTTCAACCTATTCAATCCTGTTTTATCCAGTTTAAACCGGTTCTATCCGTTTCTATCTGGTTTAAACCGTTTCTATCCGATTCTATCCAGTTTAAACCGGTTCAATCCGTTTTTATCCGGTTTAAACCTGTTCAATCTGGTTTTATCCGGTTTAAACCGGTTCAATCCCATTTTATCTGGTTTAAACCGGTTCAATCCGGTTTTATCCGGTTTAAACCGGTTTAAGCCGGTTCAATCCCGTTTTATCCGGTTTAAACCGGTTCAATCTGGTTTTATCCGGTTTAAACTGGTTCAATTTGGTTTTATCCAGTTTAAACCGGTATTATCCGGTTTAAACCGGTTTAAACAAGTTCAATCCGTTTTTATCCGGTTTAAACCGGTTTAAACCGGATCAATCTGGTTTTATCCGATTTAAACCGGGTTAACCCAGTTCTATCCGGTTTTATCCGGTTTAAATCAGTTTAAACCGCTTCTATCCGTTTTTATCCGATTTTAGCCGGTTTAAACCGGTTCAATCCGGTTTTATCCGGTTTATACGAGTTCAAACCGGTTCAATCCGGTTTTATCCAGTTTAAACTGGTTCTATCTGGTTCTATCCTGTTTAAACCGGTTTGAACCGGTTCAATCCGGTTTTATCCGGTTTAAACCGGTTCAATCTGGTTTGATCCGATTTAAACCAGTTTGAACCAGTTCAATCTGGTTTTATCCGGTTTAAACCGCTTTAAAATGGTTTAATCCGCTTTTATGCGGTTTAAACCAGTTTGAACCGTTTCAATCTGGTTTTATCCGGTTTCAACCAGTTTAAACCGGTGCAATCCGGTTTTATCTCGTATAAACCGGTTCTATCCGGTTCTATCCTGTTTAAATCGGTTTAAACCGGTTCTATCCTGTTCTATCCTGTTTTAACCGGTTAAACCTGTTCAATCCGGTTTTATCCAGTTTAAACCGGTTCTATTCGTTTCCATCTGGTTTAAAAGGGTTTAAACTGGTTCAATCCGGTTTTATACGTTTTAAACCAGTTCAATCTGATTTTATCCGGTTTAAACTGGTTCAATTTGGTTTTATCCGGTTTAAACGGGTTTGAACCGGTTCAATCCGGTATTATCCGGTTTAAACCGGTTTAAACCGGGTCAATCCGGTTTTTTCCGGTTTAAACCTCTTCAATCCGGTTTTCTCCAGTTTAAACCGGTTTAAAAAGGTTCAATCCGGTTTTATCCAGTTTAAACCGGTTCTATCCGGTTCTATCCGGTTGAAACCGGTTTAAACCGGTTCAATCCGGTTTTATCCGGTTTAAACCAGTTCAATCCGGTTTTATCCGCTTTAAACCGGTTTAAACCGGTTCAATCCGGTTTTATTCGTTTTAAACCGGTTCTATCCGGTTCTATCCGGTTTAAACCGGTTCTATCCGGTTCTATCTGGTGTAAGCCGTTTTAAACCGGTTCAATCCGGTTTTATCCGGTTTAAACCGGATCAATCCGTTTTTATCCGGTTTAAACCGGTTTAAACTGGATCAATCCGGTTTTATCCGGTTTAAACCGGTCGGTTTAAACCGGTTTAAACCGCTTCAATCCGGTTTTATCCGATTTAAACCGGTTCAATCCTTTTTTCCTGTTTGAACCGGTTTAAACCAGTTCATTCCGGTTTTATCCGGTTTAAGCCGGTTCAATCCGGTTTAAACCGTTTCAATCTGGTTTTATCCGGTTTAAACCGGTTCTATCCGGTTCTATCCGGTTTGAACCGGTTCAATCCGGTTTTATCCGGTTTCAACCGGTTTTACCCGGTTCTATACGGTTTAAACAGGTTTAAACCTGTTCAATCCGATTTCATCCGGTTTAAACCGATTCAACCCAGTTTTATCCGGTTTAAACCGATTTAAGCTGGTTCAATCCAGTTTTATCCAGTTTAAACCAGTTTTATCCGTTTCAAACCGGTTTAATCCAGTTCAATCCGGTTTTATCCGGTTTAAACCGTTTCTATCTGGTTCTATCCGTTTTAAACCGGTTGAAACCAGTTCATTCCGGTTTTATCAGGTTTAAACCGGTTTGAACTGGTTCAATACAGTTTAATCCGGTTTAAACCGGTTTGAACCGGTTCAATCCGGTTTAAACAAGTTTAAGCCGGTTCAATCCGTTTTTATCCGGTTTAAACCGGTTCAATCTTATTTTATGCGGTTTAATCCGGTTTGAACCGGTTCAATCCGGTTTAATCCGGTTTAAACCGGTTTATGCCAGTACAATCCAGTTTTATCCAGTTTAAACCGGTTCTATACGGTTCTATCCGGTTGAAACCAGTTTAAACCGGTTCAATCCAGTTTTATCGGGTTTAAACCAGTTCAATCCTGTTTTATCCAGTTTAAACCGGTTCTATCCGTTTCTATACAGTTGAAACCGGTTTAAACCGGTTCAATCCGGTTTTATCCGGTTTAAACCGGTTCAGTCTGGTTTTATCCGGTTTAAAGCGGTTTAAAATGGTTCAATCCGGTTTTATCCGGTTTAAACCGGTTCTATGCTGTTTATACCAGTTTAAGCCTGTTCAATCGGGTTTTATCCGGTTTAGACCTGTTTAAGCCGGTTCATTCCGGTTTTATCCAGTTTAAACCGGTTCTATCCGGTTTTATCCAGTTTAAACCTGTTTGAACCGGTTCAATCCGGTTTTATCCGGTTTAAACCGTTTTAAGCCGGTTCAATCCGGTTTTATCCAGTTTAAAACGGTTCAAACTGGTTTTATCTGGTTTAAACCGGTTTAAGCCGGTTCAATCCGGTTTTATCCAGTTTAAACCGGTTCTATCCGGTTCTATCCGGTTGAAACCAGTTTAAACCAGTTCAATCCGGTTTTATCCGGTTTAAACCGGTTTAAGCTGGTTCAATCCGGTTTTATCCTGTTTAAACCGGTTCAATCTTGTTTTATCCGGTTTAAACCGGTTGAAATCAGTTCAATCCGGTTTTATCTGGTTTAGACCAGTTCAAACCGGTTCAATCCGGTTTTATCCAGTTTAATCCAGTTCTATCCATTTCTATCCGGTTGAAACCGGTTTAAACTGGTTCAATCCGGTTTTATCCGGTTTAAACCGGTTCTATCCGTTTTAAACCGGTTAAAAACAGTTCATTCCAGTTTTATCCGGTTTAAACCGGTTTAAGCCGGTTCAATCCGGTTTTATCCAGTTTAAACCGGTTCTATCCGGTTCTATCCGGTTGAAACCAGTTTTAACCGGTTCAATCCTGTATTATCCGTTTTAAACCGGTTCTATCCGGTTCTATACAGTTGAAACCGGTTTAAACCGGTTCAATCAGGTTTTATCCGGTTTAAACCGGTTCTATCCGGTTGAAACCGTATTAAACCGGTTCAATCCGGTTTTATCCGGTTTAAACCGGTTCAATCCGGTTTTATCCGGTTTAAACCGGTTTAAGCAGGTTCAATCCGGTTTTATCCGGTTTAAACCGGTTTAATCCTGTTTAAACCGGTTTAAGCTGGTTCAATCCGGTTTTATCCAGTTTAAACCGGTTCTATCCGGTTCTATCCGGTTGAAACCAGTTTAAACCGGTTCAATCCGGTTTTATCCTGTTTAAACCGTTCAATCCGGTTTTATCCGGTTTAAACCTGTTCATTCCGGTTTTATCCGTTTTAAACCGGTTCAATGCGGTTTTATCCGGTTTAAACCAGTTCACTCTGGTTTTATCCAGTTTAAACCGGTTTGAACCGTTTCAATCCGGTTTTTTCCGGTTTAAACCTGTTTAAGCTGGTTCAATCCGGTTTTATCCAGTTTAAACCCCTTTTATCCGGTTCTATCCGGTTGAAACCAGTTTAAACCGGTTCAATCCGGTTTTATCCGGTTTAAACTGGTTCAGTCCGGTTTTATCCGGTTTAAACCAGTTCATTCCGGTTTTATCCGGTTTAAACCGGTTCAATCCGGTTTTATCCGGTTTAAACCAGTTCACTCTGGTTTTATCCGGTTTAAACCGGTTTGAAGCGGTTCAATCCGGTTTTGTCCGGTTTAAACCTGTTTAAGCTGGTTCAATCCAGTTTTATCCAGTTTAAACCGGTTCTATCCGGTTCTATCCAGTTGAAATTGGTTTAAACCAGTTCAATCCGGTTTTATCCGGTTAAAACGGGTTCAATCCGGTTTTATCCGGTTTAAAGCTGTTTAAACCGGTTCAATCGGTTTTATCCAGTTTAAACCGGTTCTATCCGGTTTTATCCAGTTTAAACCGGTTCTATTCGTTTCCATCTGGTTTAAAAGGGTTTAAACTGGTTCAATCCGGTTTTATACGTTTTAAACCAGTTCAATCTGATTTTATCCGGTTTAAACTGGTTCAATTTGGTTTTATCCGGTTTAAACGGGTTTGAACCGGTTCAATCCGGTATTATCCGGTTTAAACCGGTTTAAACCGTGTCAATCCGGTTTTTTCCGGTTTAAACCTCTTCAATCCGGTTTTCTCCAGTTTAAACCGGTTTAAAAAGGTTCAATCCGGTTTTATCCAGTTTAAACCGGTTCTATCCGGTTCTATCCGGTTGAAACCGGTTTAAACCGGTTCAATCCGGTTTTATCCGGTTTAAACCAGTTCAATCCGGTTTTATCCGCTTTAAACCGGTTTAAACCGGTTCAATCCGGTTTTATTCGTTTTAAACCGGTTCTATCCGGTTCTATCCGGTTTAAACCGGTTCTATCCGGTTCTATCTGGTGTAAGCCGTTTTAAACCGGTTCAATCCGGTTTTATCCGGTTTAAACCGGATCAATCCGTTTTTATCCGGTTTAAACCGGTTTAAACTGGATCAATCCGGTTTTATCCGGTTTAAACCGGTCGGTTTAAACCGGTTTAAACCGCTTCAATCCGGTTTTATCCGATTTAAAACGGTTCAATCCTTTTTTCCTGTTTGAACCGGTTTAAACCAGTTCATTCCGGTTTTATCCGGTTTAAGCCGGTTCAATCCGGTTTAAACCGTTTCAATCTGGTTTTATCCGGTTTAAACCGGTTCTATCCGGTTCTATCCGGTTTGAACCGGTTCAATCCGGTTTTATCCGGTTTCAACCGGTTTTACCCGGTTCTATATATAGTTTTTTTAAACAGGTTTAAACCTGTTCAATCCGATTTCATCCGTTTAAACCGATTCAACCCAGTTTTATCCGGTTTAAACCGGTTTAAGCTGGTTCAATCCAGTTTTATCCAGTTTAAACCAGTTTTATCCGTTTCAAACCGGTTTAATCCAGTTCAATCCGGTTTTATCCGGTTTAAACCGTTTCTATCTGGTTCTATCCGTTTTAAACCGGTTGAAACCAGTTCATTCCGGTTTTATCAGGTTTAAACGGTTTGAACTGGTTCAATACAGTTTAATCCGGTTAAACCGGTTTGAACGGTTCAATCCGGTTTAAACAAGTTTAAGCCGTTCAATCCGTTTTTATCCGTTTAAACCGGTTCAATCTTATTTTATGCGGTTTAATCCGGTTTGAACCGGTTCAATCCGGTTTAATCCGGTTTAAACCGTTTATGCCAGTACAATCCAGTTTTATCCAGTTTTAAACCGGTTCTATACGGTTCTATCCGGTTGAAACCAGTTTAAACCGGTTCAATCCAGTTTTATCGGGTTTAAACCAGTTCAATCCTGTTTTATCCAGTTTAAACCGGTTCTATCCGTTTCTATACAGTTGAAACCGGTTTAAACCGGTTCAATCCGGTTTTATCCGGTTTAAACCGGTTCAGTCTGGTTTTATCCGGTTTAAAGCGGTTTAAAATGGTTCAATCCGGTTTTATCCGGTTTAAACCGGTTCTATGCTGTTTATACCAGTTTAAGCCTGTTCAATCGGGTTTTATCCGGTTTAGACCTGTTTAAGCCGGTTCATTCCGGTTTTATCCAGTTTAAACCGGTTCTATCCGGTTTTATCCAGTTTAAACCTGTTTGAACCGGTTCAATCCGGTTTTATCCGGTTTAAACCGTTTTAAGCCGGTTCAATCCGGTTTTATCCAGTTTAAAACGGTTCAAACTGGTTTTATCTGGTTTAAACCGGTTTAAGCCGGTTCAATCCGGTTTATCCAGTTTAAACCGGTTCTATCCGGTTCTATCCGGTTGAAACCAGTTTAAACCAGTTCAATCCGGTTTTATCCGGTTTAAACCGGTTAAGCTGGTTCAATCCGGTTTTATCCTGTTTAAACCGGTTCAATCTTGTTTTATCCGGTTTAAAACGGTTGAAATCAGTTCAATCCGGTTTTATCTGGTTTAGACCAGTTCAAACCGGTTCAATCCGGTTTTATCCAGTTTAATCCAGTTCTATCCATTTCTATCCGGTTGAAACCGGTTTAAACTGGTTCAATCCGGTTTTATCCGGTTTAAACCGGTTCTATCCGTTTTAAACCGGTTAAAAACAGTTCATTCCAGTTTTATCCGGTTTAACCGGTTTAAGCCGGTTCAATCCGGTTTTATCCAGTTTAAACCGGTTCTATCCGGTTCTATCTGGTTGAAACCAGTTTAAACCGGTTCAATCCTGTATTATCCGTTTTAAACCGGTTCTATCCGGTTCTATACAGTTGAAACCGGTTTAAACCGGTTCAATCAGGTTTTATCCGGTTTAAACCGGTTCTATCCGGTTGAAAACCGTATTAAACCGGTTCAATCCGGTTGAAACCGTATTAAACCGGTTCAATCCGGTTTATCCGGTTTAAACCGGTTCAGTCTGGTTTATCTGGTTTCAACCGGTTTTAAACCGGCTCAATCCGGTTTTATCCATTTTAAACCGGTTCTATGCTGTTTATACCAGTTTAAGCATGTTCAATCGGGTTTTTCTGGTTTAGACCTGTTTAAGCCGGTTCATTCCAGTTTTATCCAGTTTAAACCGGTTTAAACCCTTTCAATCCGTTTTTATCCAGTTTCAACCGGTTTACACCGGTTCAATCCGGTTTTATCCCGTTCAAACCGTTTCTCTCCACTTCTATCCGTTTTAAACCGGTTTTAAACCGGTTCATTCCGGTTTTATCCGGTTTAAACCGGTTTGAACCGGTTCAATCCGGTTTTATCCGGTTTAAACCGGTTTAAGCAGGTTCAATCCGGTTTTATCCGGTTTAAACCGGTTTAATCCTGTTTAAACCGGTTTAAGCTGGTTCAATCCGGTTTTATCCAGTTTAAACCGGTTCTATCCGGTTCTATCCGGTTGAAACCAGTTTAAACCGGTTCAATCCGGTTTTATCCTGTTTAAACCGTTCAATCCGGTTTTATCCGGTTTAAACCTGTTCATTCCGGTTTTATCCGTTTTTAAACCGGTTCAATGCGGTTTTATCCGGTTTAAACCAGTTCACTCTGGTTTTATCCAGTTTAAACCGGTTTGAACCGTTTCAATCCGGTTTTTTCCGGTTTAAACCTGTTTAAGCTGGTTCAATCCGGTTTTATCCAGTTTAAACCCCTTTTATCCGGTTCTATCCGGTTGAAACCAGTTTAAACCGGTTCAATCCGGTTTTATCCGGTTTAAACTGGTTCAGTCCGGTTTTATCCGGTTTAAACCAGTTCATTCCGGTTTTATCCGGTTTAAACCGGTTCAATCCGGTTTTATCCGGTTTAAACCAGTTCACTCTGGTTTTATCCGGTTTAAACCGGTTTGAAGCGGTTCAATCCGGTTTTGTCCGGTTTAAACCTGTTTAAGCTGGTTCAATCCAGTTTTATCCAGTTTAAACCGGTTCTATCCGGTTCTATCCAGTTGAAATTGGTTTAAACCAGTTCAATCCGGTTTTATCCGGTTAAAACGGGTTCAATCCGGTTTTATCCGGTTTAAAGCTGTTTAAACCGGTTCAATCGGTTTTATCCAGTTTAAACCGGTTCTATCCGGTTTTATCCAGTTTAAACCGGTTCTATTCGTTTCCATCTGGTTTAAAAGGGTTTAAACTGGTTCAATCCGGTTTTATACGTTTTAAACCAGTTCAATCTGATTTTATCCGGTTTAAACTGGTTCAATTTGGTTTTATCCGGTTTAAACGGGTTTGAACCGGTTCAATCCGGTATTATCCGGTTTAAACCGGTTTAAACCGTGTCAATCCGGTTTTTTCCGGTTTAAACCTCTTCAATCCGGTTTTCTCCAGTTTAAACCGGTTTAAAAAGGTTCAATCCGGTTTTATCCAGTTTAAACCGGTTCTATCCGGTTCTATCCGGTTGAAACCGGTTTAAACCGGTTCAATCCGGTTTTATCCGGTTTAAACCAGTTCAATCCGGTTTTATCCGCTTTAAACCGGTTTAAACCGGTTCAATCCGGTTTTATTCGTTTTAAACCGGTTCTATCCGGTTCTATCCGGTTTAAACCGGTTCTATCCGGTTCTATCTGGTGTAAGCCGTTTTAAACCGGTTCAATCCGGTTTTATCCGGTTTAAACCGGATCAATCCGTTTTTATCCGGTTTAAACCGGTTTAAACTGGATCAATCCGGTTTTATCCGGTTTAAACCGGTCGGTTTAAACCGGTTTAAACCGCTTCAATCCGGTTTTATCCGATTTAAAACGGTTCAATCCTTTTTTCCTGTTTGAACCGGTTTAAACCAGTTCATTCCGGTTTTATCCGGTTTAAGCCGGTTCAATCCGGTTTAAACCGTTTCAATCTGGTTTTATCCGGTTTAAACCGGTTCTATCCGGTTCTATCCGGTTTGAACCGGTTCAATCCGGTTTTATCCGGTTTCAACCGGTTTTACCCGGTTCTATACGGTTTAAACAGGTTTAAACCTGTTCAATCCGATTTCATCCGGTTTAAACCGATTCAACCCAGTTTTATCCGGTTTAAACCGGTTTAAGCTGGTTCAATCCAGTTTTATCCAGTTTAAACCAGTTTTATCCGTTTCAAACCGGTTTAATCCAGTTCAATCCGGTTTTATCCGGTTTAAACCGTTTCTATCTGGTTCTATCCGTTTTAAACCGGTTGAAACCAGTTCATTCCGGTTTTATCAGGTTTAAACCGGTTTGAACTGGTTCAATACAGTTTAATCCGGTTTAAACCGGTTTGAACCGGTTCAATCCGGTTTAAACAAGTTTAAGCCGGTTCAATCCGTTTTTATCCGGTTTAAACCGGTTCAATCTTATTTTATGCGGTTTAATCCGGTTTGAACCGGTTCAATCCGGTTTAATCCGGTTTAAACCGGTTTATGCCAGTACAATCCAGTTTTATCCAGTTTAAACCGGTTCTATACGGTTCTATCCGGTTGAAACCAGTTTAAACCGGTTCAATCCAGTTTTATCGGGTTTAAACCAGTTCAATCCTGTTTTATCCAGTTTAAACCGGTTCTATCCGTTTCTATACAGTTGAAACCGGTTTAAACCGGTTCAATCCGGTTTTATCCGGTTTAAACCGGTTCAGTCTGGTTTTATCCGGTTTAAAGCGGTTTAAAATGGTTCAATCCGGTTTTATCCGGTTTAAACCGGTTCTATGCTGTTTATACCAGTTTAAGCCTGTTCAATCGGGTTTTATCCGGTTTAGACCTGTTTAAGCCGGTTCATTCCGGTTTTATCCAGTTTAAACCGGTTCTATCCGGTTTTATCCAGTTTAAACCTGTTTGAACCGGTTCAATCCGGTTTTATCCGGTTTAAACCGTTTTAAGCCGGTTCAATCCGGTTTTATCCAGTTTAAAACGGTTCAAACTGGTTTTATCTGGTTTAAACCGGTTTAAGCCGGTTCAATCCGGTTTTATCCAGTTTAAACCGGTTCTATCCGGTTCTATCCGGTTGAAACCAGTTTAAACCAGTTCAATCCGGTTTTATCCGGTTTAAACCGGTTTAAGCTGGTTCAATCCGGTTTTATCCTGTTTAAACCGGTTCAATCTTGTTTTATCCGGTTTAAAACGGTTGAAATCAGTTCAATCCGGTTTTATCTGGTTTAGACCAGTTCAAACCGGTTCAATCCGGTTTTATCCAGTTTAATCCAGTTCTATCCATTTCTATCCGGTTGAAACCGGTTTAAACTGGTTCAATCCGGTTTTATCCGGTTTAAACCGGTTCTATCCGTTTTAAACCGGTTAAAAACAGTTCATTCCAGTTTTATCCGGTTTAAACCGGTTTAAGCCGGTTCAATCCGGTTTTATCCAGTTTAAACCGGTTCTATCCGGTTCTATCCGGTTGAAACCAGTTTAAACCGGTTCAATCCTGTATTATCCGTTTTAAACCGGTTCTATCCGGTTCTATACAGTTGAAACCGGTTTAAACCGGTTCAATCAGGTTTTATCCGGTTTAAACCGGTTCTATCCGGTTGAAACCGTATTAAACCGGTTCAATCCGGTTGAAACCGTATTAAACCGGTTCAATCCGGTTTTATCCGGTTTAAACCGGTTCAGTCTGGTTTTATCTGGTTTCAACCGGTTTAAACCGGCTCAATCCGGTTTTATCCATTTTAAACCGGTTCTATGCTGTTTATACCAGTTTAAGCATGTTCAATCGGGTTTTTCTGGTTTAGACCTGTTTAAGCCGGTTCATTCCAGTTTTATCCAGTTTAAACCGGTTTAAACCCTTTCAATCCGTTTTTATCCAGTTTCAACCGGTTTACACCGGTTCAATCCGGTTTTATCCCGTTCAAACCGTTTCTCTCCACTTCTATCCGTTTTAAACCGGTTTAAACCGGTTCATTCCGGTTTTATCCGGTTTAAACCGGTTTGAACCGGTTCAATCCGGTTTTATCCGGTTTAAACCGGTTTAAGCAGGTTCAATCCGGTTTTATCCGGTTTAAACCGGTTTAATCCTGTTTAAACCGGTTTAAGCTGGTTCAATCCGGTTTTATCCAGTTTAAACCGGTTCTATCCGGTTCTATCCGGTTGAAACCAGTTTAAACCGGTTCAATCCGGTTTTATCCTGTTTAAACCGTTCAATCCGGTTTTATCCGGTTTAAACCTGTTCATTCCGGTTTTATCCGTTTTAAACCGGTTCAATGCGGTTTTATCCGGTTTAAACCAGTTCACTCTGGTTTTATCCAGTTTAAACCGGTTTGAACCGTTTCAATCCGGTTTTTTCCGGTTTAAACCTGTTTAAGCTGGTTCAATCCGGTTTTATCCAGTTTAAACCCCTTTTATCCGGTTCTATCCGGTTGAAACCAGTTTAAACCGGTTCAATCCGGTTTTATCCGGTTTAAACTGGTTCAGTCCGGTTTTATCCGGTTTAAACCAGTTCATTCCGGTTTTATCCGGTTTAAACCGGTTCAATCCGGTTTTATCCGGTTTAAACCAGTTCACTCTGGTTTTATCCGGTTTAAACCGGTTTGAAGCGGTTCAATCCGGTTTTGTCCGGTTTAAACCTGTTTAAGCTGGTTCAATCCAGTTTTATCCAGTTTAAACCGGTTCTATCCGGTTCTATCCAGTTGAAATTGGTTTAAACCAGTTCAATCCGGTTTTATCCGGTTAAAACGGGTTCAATCCGGTTTTATCCGGTTTAAAGCTGTTTAAACCGGTTCAATCGGTTTTATCCAGTTTAAACCGGTTCTATCCGGTTTAAACCCGTTTAAGCCAGTTCAATCCGGTTTTATCCAGTTTAAACCGGTCCTATCCGGTTTAAACCGGTTTAGGCCGGTTCATTCCGGTTTTATCAGTTTTAAACCGGTTTAAACTGCTTCAATCCGTTTATATCCGCTTTCAACCGGTTTCAACCGGTTCAATCCGGTTTTATCCGATTTAAACCAGTTCATTCCGGTTTTATCCGGTTTAAACCGGTTTGAACCGGTTCAATCCGGTTTTATCTGGTTTAAACCGGTTTTATCCGGTTTAGACCAGTTCATTCCGGTTCTATCCAGTTTAAACCGGTTATATCCGGTTTTATCCGGTTTAACAGGTTTAAACCAGTTTAATCCGGTTTTATCCGGCTTAAACCGGTTCAATCTGGTATTATCCGGTTTAAACTGGTTCAATTTGGTTTTATCCAGTTTAAACCGGTTCAATCTTGTTTTATCCGGTTTAAACCGGTTCAATCCAGTTTTATCCGGTTTAAACCGGTTTAAGCTGGTTCAATCCGGTTTTATCCGGTTTAAACCGGTTCAATCTTGTTTTATCCGGTTTACACCGGTTGAAACCAGTTCAATCTGATTTTATCTGGTTTAGAGCAGTTCAAACCGGTTCAGTCCGGTTTTATCCGGTTTAAACCAGTTCTATCCATTTCTATCTGATTTAAACCGGTTTAAACCGGTTCAATCTGGTTTTATCTGGTTTAAACTGGTTCAATTTGGTTTTATCCGGTTTAAACCGGTTTTATCCGTTTTAAACCGGTTTAATCCAGATCAATCTGGTTATATCCGGGTTAAACCGGTTTGAACCAGTTCAGTCCTGTTTTATCCGGTTTAAACCGGTTCTATCCGGTTCTATACAGTTGAAACCGGTTTAAACCGGTTCAATCAGGTTTTATCCGGTTTAAACCGGTTCTATCCGGTTTTATCCGGTTTTAGACCGGTTCAATCTCGTTTTTTCGGTTTAAACCACTTTAAACTGGTTCAATCCAGTTTTATCTGGTTTAAACCGGTTCTCTCCGGTTTTATCCGGTTTAAACCGGTTTAAACCAGTTCAATCCGTTTTTATCTGGTTTAAACCGGTTCTATCCTGTTCTATCCTGTTTAAACCGGTTTAAACCTGTTCAATCCGTTTTTATCTGGTTTAAACTGGATCTATCCAGTTCAATCCGG
Organism: Cynocephalus volans; assembly: GCF_027409185.1. NCBI lineage: Eukaryota > Metazoa > Chordata > Mammalia > Dermoptera > Cynocephalidae > Cynocephalus > Cynocephalus volans. The sequence goes on from NW_026902412.1 coordinate 24,921, forward strand.
TTTAAACCGGTTAGAACCGTTTCTACCCGGTTTTATCCGGTTTAAACCGGTTCAATCTGATTTTATCCGGTTTAAACATATTCTATCCGGTTTAAACCGTTTTGAACCGGTTCAATCCTGTTTTATCCGGTTTAAACCAGTTTAAACCGGTTCAATCCGTTTTTATCCGGTTTAAACCTGTTCAATCCGGTTTTATCTGGTTTAAACCGGTTATATCCGTTTCTATCCGGTTAAAACCGGTTCTATCCGATTCTATCCTGTTTAAACCAGTTTAAACCAGTTCATTCGGGTTTTATCCGGTTTAAACCGGTTCAATCCGGTTTTATCCAGTTTAAACCGGTTCTATTCGTTTCCATCTGGTTTAAAAGGGTTTAAACTGGTTCAATCCGGTTTTATACGTTTTAAACCAGTTCAATCTGATTTTATCCGGTTTAAACTGGTTCAATTTGGTTTTATCCGGTTTAAACGGGTTTGAACCGGTTCAATCCGGTATTATCCGGTTTAAACCGGTTTAAACCGGGTCAATCCGGTTTTTTCCGGTTTAAACCTCTTCAATCCGGTTTTCTCCAGTTTAAACCGGTTTAAAAAGGTTCAATCCGGTTTTATCCAGTTTAAACCGGTTCTATCCGGTTCTATCCGGTTGAAACCGGTTTAAACCGGTTCAATCCGGTTTTATCCGGTTTAAAGAAGTTCAATCCGGTTTTATCCGCTTTAAACCGGTTTAAACCGGTTCAATCCGGTTTTATTCGTTTTAAACCGGTTCTATCCGGTTCTATCCGGTTTAAACCGGTTCTATCCGGTTCTATCTGGTGTAAGCCGTTTTAAACCGGTTCAATCCGGTTTTATCCGGTTTAAACCGGATCAATCCGTTTTTATCCGGTTTAAACCGGTTTAAACTGGATCAATCCGGTTTTATCCGGTTTAAACCGGTCGGTTAAAACCGGTTTAAACCGCTTCAATCCGGTTTTATCCGATTTAAACCGGTTTAAACCGGTTCAATCGGTTTTTATCTGGTTTAAACCGGATTAAACCGGTTCTATCCGGTTTTATCCAGTTTAAACCGGTTCAATCCTTTTTTCCTGTTTGAACCGGTTTAAACCAGTTCATTCCGGTTTTATCCGGTTTAAGCCGGTTCAATCCGGTTTAAACCGTTTCAATCTGGTTTTATCCGGTTTAAACCGGTTCTATCCGGTTCTATCCGGTTTGAACCGGTTCAATCCGGTTTTATCCGGTTTCAACCGGTTTTACCCGGTTCTATACGGTTTAAACAGGTTTAAACCTGTTCAATCCGATTTCATCCGGTTTAAACCGATTCAACCCAGTTTTATCCGGTTTAAACCGGTTTAAGCTGGTTCAATCCAGTTTTATCCAGTTTAAACCAGTTTTATCCGTTTCAAACCGGTTTAATCCAGTTCAATCCGGTTTTATCCGGTTTAAACCGTTTCTATCTGGTTCTATCCGTTTTAAACCGGTTTAAACCAGTTCATTCCGGTTTTATCAGGTTTAAACCGGTTTGAACTGGTTCAATACAGTTTAATCCGGTTGAAACCGGTTTGAACCGGTTCAATCCGGTTTAAACAAGTTTAAGCCGGTTCAATCCGTTTTTATCCGGTTTAAACCGGTTCAATCTTATTTTATGCGGTTTAATCCGGTTTGAACCGGTTCAATCCGGTTTAATCCGGTTTAAACCGGTTTATGCCAGTACAATCCAGTTTTATCCAGTTTAAACCGGTTCTATACGGTTCTATCCGGTTGAAACCAGTTCATTCCGGTTTTATCCGGTTTAAAACGGTTCAATCCGGTTTTATCCGGTTTAAACCAGTTCACTCTGGTTTTATCCGGTTTAAACCGTTTGAAACCAGTTCAATCCGGTTTTATCTGGTTTAGACCAGTTCAAACAGGTTCAATCCGGTTTTATCCAGTTTAAACCAGTTCTATCCATTTCTATCTGGTTTAAACCGGTTTAAACTGGTTCAATCCGGTTTTATCCAGTTTAAACCAGTTCTATCCATTTCTATCTGGTTTAAACCGGTTTAAACTTGTTCAATCCGGTTTTATCCGGTACAAACCGGTTTGAACCGGTTCAATCTGGTTGTATCCGGTTTCAACCGGTTTAAGCCGGTTCAATCCGGTTTTATCTGGTTTAAACCGGTTTAAGCTGGTTCAATCCGGTTTTGTCCAGGTTAAACCGGTTCTATTCGTTTCCAGCTGGTTTAAAAGGGTTTAAACTGGTTCAATCCGGTTTTATACTTTTTAAACCAGTTCAATCTGATTTTATCCGGTTTAAACTGGTTCAATTTGGTTTTATCCGGTTTAAACCGGTTTGAACCGGTTCAATCCGGTTTTATCTGGTTTAAACCGGTTTAAGCCGGGTAAATCCGGTTTTATCCGGTTTAAACATCTTCAATCCGGTTTTCTCCAGTTTAAACCGTTTTATACCAGTTCAATCCGGTTCTATCCGGTTTAAACCGGTTCTATCCGGTTCTATCTGGTTTAAGCCGGTTTAAACCGGTTCAATCCGGTTTTATCCGATTTAAACCGGATCAATCCGGTTCTATCCGGTTTTATCCAGTTTAAACCGGTACAATCCGTTTTTTCCGGTTTAAACCGGTTTGAACCAGTTCATTCCGGTTTTATCCGTTTTAAGCCGATTCAGTCCGGTTTAAACCGTTTCAATCTGGTTTTATCCAGTTTAAACCGGTTCTCTCCAGTTCTATCCGGTTGAAACCGGTTTAAACCGGTTCAATCCGGTTTTATCCGGTTTAAACCAGTTCAATCCGGTTTTATCCGGTTTAAACCGGTTTAAACCGGTTCAATCCGATTTTATCCGGTTTAACCCTGTTCTATACGGTTCTGTCCGGTTTGAACCGGTTCAATCCGGTTTTATCCGGTTTAAACCGGTTTAAGCCGGTTCAATCAATTTTTATCCAGTTTAAACCGGTTCTTTCCGGTTCTATCCGATTTAAACCGGTTTAAGCCGGTTCAATCCGGTTTTATCCGGTTTAAACCGGTTCAATCTGGTTTGATCCGGTTTAAACCAGTTTGAACCAGTTCAATCTGGTTTTATCCGGTTGAAACCAGTTTAAACCGGTTCAATCCAGTTTTATCCGGTTTAAACCGGTTCAATCCGGTTTAAACCAGTTTGAACCGTTTCAATCCGGTTTTATCCGATTTAAACCAGTTTAATCCGGTTCAATCCGGTTTTATCTCGTTTAAACCGGTTCTATCCGGTTCTATCCTGTTTAAATCGGTTTAAACCGGTTCTATCCTGTTCTATCCGGTTTTATCCGGTTTAAACCAGTTCATTCCGGTTTTATCCGGTTTAAACCGGTTTGAACCGGTTCAATCCGGTTTTATCTGGTTTAAACCGGTTTTATCCGGTTTAGACCAGTTCATTCCGGTTCTATCCGGTTGAAACCGATTTAAACCGGTTCAATCCGGTTTTATCTGGTTTAAACCGGTTTTATCCGGTTTAAACCAGTTCATTCCGGTTTTACCCAGTTTAAACCGGTTATATCCGGTTTTATCCGGTTTATCCAGTTTAAACCAGTTTAATCCGGTTTTATCCGGCTTAAACCGGTTCAATCTGGTATTATCCGGTTTAAACTGGTTCAATTTGGTTTTATCCCGTTTAAACCGGTTTTATCCGGTTTAAACCGGTATAAAACAGTTCAATCCGATTTTATCCTGTTTAAACCGGTTTAAACCGGATCAATCCGATTTTATCCGGTTTAAACCGGTTCAATCCAGTTTTATCCGGTTTAAACCGGTTTAAGCTGGTTCAATCCGGTTTTATCCGGTTTAAACCGGTTCAATCTTGTTTTATCCGGTTTAAACCGGTTGAAACCAGTTCAATCTGATTTTATCTGGTTTAGACCATATCAAACCGGTTCAGTCCGGTTTTATCTGGTTTAAACCAGTTCTCACCATTTCTATCTGATTTAAACCGGTTTAAACTGGTTCAATCCGGTTTCATCCGTTTTAAACCGGTTCAATCTGGTTTTATCCGGTTTAAACTGGTTCAATTTGGTTTTATCCAGTTTAAACCGGTTTTATCCGTTTTATACCGGTTTAATCCAGTTCAATCCGGTTTTATCCGGTTTAAACCCGTTCAGTCTGGTTTTATCCGGTTTAAACCGGTTTGAACCGGTTCAATCCGATTTTAACCGTTTTAAATCTGTTTGAACCGGTTCAATCCGGTTTTATCCGGTTTAAAACGGTTTGAACCGGTTCAATCCGGTTTTATCCGGTTTAAACCTGTTCAATCCGGTTCTATCCGGTTTAAACCAGTTTAAACCGGTTAATCCGGTTTTATCCGGCTTAAACCGGTTCAATCTGGTATTATCCGTTTTAAACTGGTTCAATTTGGTTTTATCCCGTTTAAACCGGTTTTATCCGGTTTAAACCGGTATAAAGCAGTTCAATCCGGTTTAATCCTGTTTAAACCGGTTTAAACCGGATCAATCCGGTTTTATCCGGCTTCAACCGGTTTTCCCAGTTCTATACGGTTTAAACCGGTTTAAACCTGTTCAATCCGATTTCATCCGGTTTAAACCAATTCAACCCAGTTTTATCCGGTTTCAACCGGTTTAAGCTGGTTCAATCCGGTTTTATCCGGTTTAAACCGGTTCAATCTTGTTTTATCCGGTTTAAACCGGTTTACACCGGTTCAATCCGGTTTTATCCGGTTTAAACTGGTTCAGTCTGGTTTTATCCAGTTTAAACCGGTTTCAACCGTTTCAATCCGGTTTTATCCGGTTTAAACCGGTTCTATCCGGTTCTATACAGTTGAAACCGGTTTAAACAGGTTCAATCAGGTTTTATCCGGTTTAAACCGGTTCTATCTGGTTGAACCGTATTAAACCGGTTCAATCCGGTTTTGTCTGGTTTAAACCTGTTCAATCCGGTTTTATCCGGTTTAAACCGGTTATATGCTCTTTATACCAGTTTAAGCCTGTTCAATCGGGTTTTATCCGGTTTAGACCTGTTTAAGCCGGTTCATTCCAGTTTTATCCAGTTTAAACCAGTTTAAACCCTTTGAATCCGTTTTTATCCGGTTTCAACCGGTTTACACCGGTTCAAACCGGTTTTATCCGGTTTAAACCGTTTCTATCCTGTTCTATCCGTTTTAAACCGGTTTAAACCAGTTCATTCCGGTTTTATACGGTTTAAACCGGTTTGAACCGGTTCAATCCGGTTTTATCCGGTTTAAACCTGTTTAAGCCGGTTTAATCCGGTTTTATCCGGTTTAAACTGGTTTAAGCCGGTTCAATCCGGTTTAATCCAGTTTAAACCGGTTCTATCCGGTTCTATCCAGTTGAAACCAGTTTAAACCGGTTCAAACCGGTTTTATCTGGTTTGAACCGGTTCAATCTGGTTTTATCCGGTTTAAACAGGTTCTATCCGGTTCTATCCAGTTTAAACCGGTTCTATACGGTTCTATTTGGTTTAAACTGGTTCAATCCGGTTTTATCTGGTTTAAACCGGTTCAATCTGGTTTTATCCGGTTTAAACTGGTTCAATTTGGTTTTATCCGGTTTAAACCGTTTTTATTCGTTTTAAACCGGTTTAAACCAGTTCAATCCGTTTTTATCCAGTTTAAACCGCTTGAAACCGGGTCAATCCGGTTTTATCCGATTTAAACCGGTTTAACCCGGTTCTATCCGGTTTTATCCGGTTTAAACCAGTTTAAACCGTTTCAATCCGTTTTTATCCAATTTAAGCCGGTTTAAAACGGTTCAATCCGGTTTTATCTGGTTTAAACGGGTTTAAACCGGTTCAATCCGGTTTTATGCAGTTTAAACCGGTTCGATCCTGTTTAAACCTGTTTAAACCGGTTCAATATGGTTTTATCCGGTTTAAACCAGTTCTATCCGGTTTTATCCGGTTTTAGACATGTTCAATCTGGTTTTATCCGGTTTAAACCACTTTAAACTGGTTCAATCCGGTTTTATCTGGTTTAAACCTGTTCTATCCGGTTTAAACCGGTTTGAACCGCTTCAATCTGGTTTTATCCGGTTTAAACCACTTTAAACTGGTTATATCTGATTTTATCCGGTTTAAACCTGTTCTATCCGGTTTAAACCGGTTTGAACCGGTTCAATCCGGTTTTATCCGGTTTAAACCGGTTTAAACCGGTTCAATCCGTTTTTATCCGGTTTAAACCTGTTCAAACAGTTTTTATCCGGTTTCAACCGATTCAATCCGGTTTTATCCGGTTTAAACTGGTTCTATCCGTTTCTATCCGGTTAAAAACGGTTCTATTAGATTCTATCCAGTTTAAACCGGTTCAATCCATTTTTATCCGGTTTAAACCTGTTCAATCTGCTTTTATTCGGTTTAAACCGGTTCTATCCGGTTTTATCCGGATTAAACCGGTTTAGCCCTGTTCTATCCGGTTTAAACCGGTTTAAACCGGTTCAATCCGGTTTTATCCGGTTTAAACCGGTATAAGCCGGTTCAATCCGGTTTTATCCGGTTTAATCCGGTTCAATCTTGTTTTATCCGGTTTAAACTGGTTGAAACCGGTTCTATCCGGTTTAAACCGGTTTAAGCCTGTTCAATCCGGTTTTATCCGGTTTAAACCGGTTCAATCTGGTTTTATCCGGTTTAAACTGGTTCAATTTGGTTTTATCCGGTTTAAACCGGTATTATCCGGTTTAAACCGGTTTAAACCAGTTCAATCCGTTTTTATCCGGTTTAAACCGGTTTAAACCGGATCAATCCGGTTTTATCCGATTTAAACCGGGTTAACCCGGTTCTATCCGGTTTTATCTGGTTTAAATCAGATTAAACCGCTTCTATCCGTTTTTATCCGATTTTAGCCGGTTTAAACCGGTTCTATCCGGTTTTATCCGGTTTTAGACCGGTTCAATCTGGTTTTATCCGGTTTAACCCACTTTAAACTGGTTCAATCCGGTTTTATCCGCTTTAAAACGGTTCTATCCAGTTCTATCCTGTTTAAACCGGTTTAAACCAGTTCAATCCGGTTTGATCCGGTTTAAACCGGTTCAATCTGGTTTTATCCGGTTTAAACCGGTTTTACCCGGTTCTATACGGTTTAAACAGGTTTAAACCTGTTCAATCCGATTTCATCCGGTTTAAACAGATTCAACCCAGTTTTATCCGGTTTAAACCGATTTAAACCGGTTCAGTTCTGTTTTATCCAGTTTAAATCGGTTTTATCCGTTTTAAACCGGTTTAATCCAGTTCAATCCAGTTTTATCCGGTTTAAACCGTTTCTATCCGGTTCTATCCGTTTTAAACCGGTTTAAACCAGTTCATTCCGGTTTTATCAGGTTCAAACCGGTTTGAACCGGTTCAATCCGGTTTAATCCAGTTTAAACCGGTTCTATCCGGTTCTATCCGGTTGAATCCAGTTTAAACCGGTTCAAACCGGTTCAATCCGGTTTAAACCGTTTCAATCTGGTTTTATCCGGTTTAAACCGGTTCTATCCGGTTCTATCCGGTTTGAACCGGTTCAATCCGGTTTTATCCGGTTTCAACCGGTTTTACCCGGTTCTATACGGTTTAAACAGGTTTAAACCTGTTCAATCCGATTTCATCCGGTTTAAACCGATTCAACCCAGTTTTATCCGGTTTAAACCGGTTTTATCCGTTTCAAACCGGTTTAATCCAGTTCAATCCGGTTTTATCCGGTTTAAACCGTTTCTATCTGGTTCTATCCGTTTTAAACCGGTTTAAACCAGTTCATTCCGGTTTTATCAGGTTTAAACCGGTTTGAACTGGTTCAATACAGTTTAATCCGGTTTAAACCGGTTTGAACCGGTTCAATCCGGTTTAAACAAGTTTAAGCCGGTTCAATCCGTTTTTATCCGGTTTAAACCGGTTCAATCTTATTTTATGCGGTTTAATCCGGTTTAAACCGGTTTATGCCAGTACAATCCAGTTTTATCCAGTTTAAACCGGTTCTATACGGTTCTATCCGGTTGAAACCAGTTCATTCCGGTTTTATCCGGTTTAAACCGGTTCAATCCGGTTTTATCCGGTTTAAACCAGTTCACTCTGGTTTTATCCGGTTTAAACCGTTTGAAACCAGTTCAATCCGGTTTTATCTGGTTTAGACCAGTTCAAACAGGTTCAATCCGGTTTTATCCAGTTTAAACCAGTTCTATCCATTTCTATCTGGTTTAAACCGGTTTAAACTGGTTCAATCCGGTTTTATCCAGTTTAAACCAGTTCTATCCATTTCTATCTGGTTTAAACCGGTTTAAACTTGTTCAATCCGGTTTTATCCGGTACAAACCGGTTTGAACCGGTTCAATCTGGTTGTATCCGGTTTAAACCGGTTTAAGCCGGTTCAATCCGGTTTTATCTGGTTTAAACCGGTTTAAGCTGGTTCAATCCGGTTTTGTCCAGGTTAAACCGGTTCTATTCGTTTCCAGCTGGTTTAAAAGGGTTTAAACTGGTTCAATCCGGTTTTATACTTTTTAAACCAGTTCAATCTGATTTTATCCGGTTTAAACTGGTTCAATTTGGTTTTATCCGGTTTAAACCGGTTTGAACCGGTTCAATCCGGTTTTATCTGGTTTAAACCGGTTTAAGCCGGGTAAATCCGGTTTTATCCGGTTTAAACATCTTCAATCCGGTTTTCTCCAGTTTAAACCGTTTTATACCAGTTCAATCCGGTTCTATCCGGTTTAAACCGGTTCTATCCGGTTCTATCTGGTTTAAGCCGGTTTAAACCGGTTCAATCCGGTTTTACCCGATTTAAACCGGATCAATCCGGTTCTATCCGGTTTTATCCAGTTTAAACCGGTACAATCCGTTTTTTCCGGTTTAAACCGGTTTGAACCAGTTCATTCCGGTTTTATCCGTTTTAAGCCGATTCAGTCCGGTTTAAACCGTTTCAATCTGGTTTTATCCAGTTTAAACCGGTTCTCTCCAGTTCTATCCGGTTGAAACCGGTTTAAACCGGTTCAATCCGGTTTTATCCGGTTTAAACCAGTTCAATCCGGTTTTATCCGGTTTAAACCGGTTTAAACCGGTTCAATCCGGTTTTATCCGGTTTAACCCTGTTTTATACGGTTCTGTCCGGTTTGAACCGGTTCAATCCGGTTTTATCCGGTTTAAACCGGTTTAAGCCGGTTCAATCAATTTTTATCCAGTTTAAACCGGTTCTATCCGGTTCTATCCGGTTGAAACCAGTTTAAACCGGTTCAATCCGGTTTTATCCGGTTTAAACCGGTTCAATCCGGTTTTATCCGATTTAAACCGGTTTAAGCCGGTTCAATCCGGTTTTATCCGGTTTAAACCGGTTCAATCTGGTTTGATCCGGTTTAAACCAGTTTGAACCGGTTCAATCTGGTTTTATCCGGTTTAAACCGGTTTAAGCCGGTTCAATCCGGTTTTATCCAGTTTAAACCGGTTCTATCCGGTTGAAACCAGTTTAAACCGGTTCAATCCAGTTTTATCCGGTTTAAACCGGTTCAATCCGGTTTAAACCAGTTTGAACCGTTTCAATCCGGTTTTATCCGATTTAAACCAGTTTAATCCGGTTCAATCCGGTTTTATCTCGTTTAAACCGGTTCTATCCGGTTCTATCCTGTTTAAATCGGTTTAAACCGGTTCTATCCTGTTCTATCCGGTTTTATCCGGTTTAAACCAGTTCATTCCGGTTTTATCCGGTTTAAACCGGTTTGAACCGGTTCAATCCGGTTTTATCTGGTTTAAACCGGTTTTATCCGGTTTAGACCAGTTCATTCCGGTTCTATCCGGTTGAAACCGATTTAAACCGGTTCAATCCGGTTTTATCTGGTTTAAACCGGTTTTATCCGGTTTAAACCAGTTCATTCCGGTTTTACCCAGTTTAAACCGGTTATATCCGGTTTTATCCGGTTTATCCAGTTTAAACCAGTTTAATCCGGTTTTATCCGGCTTAAACCGGTTCAATCTGGTATTATCCGGTTTAAACTGGTTCAATTTGGTTTTATCCCGTTTAAACCGGTTTTATCCGGTTTAAACCGGTATAAAACACTTCAATCCGATTTTATCCTGTTTAAACCGGTTTAAACCGGATCAATCCGATTTTATCCGGTTTAAACCGGTTCAATCCAGTTTTATCCGGTTTAAACCGGTTTAAGCTGGTTCAATCCGGTTTTATCCGGTTTAAACCGGTTCAATCTTGTTTTATCCGGTTTAAACCGGTTGAAACCAGTTCAATCTGATTTTATCTGGTTTAGACCATATCAAACCGGTTCAGTCCGGTTTTATCTGGTTTAAACCAGTTCTCACCATTTCTATCTGATTTAAACCAGTTTAAACTGGTTCAATCCGGTTTCATCCGTTTTAAACCGGTTCAATCTGGTTTTATCCGGTTTAAACTGGTTCAATTTGGTTTTATCCAGTTTAAACCGGTTTTATCCGTTTTATACCGGTTTAATCCAGTTCAATCCGGTTTTATCCGGTTTAAACCCGTTCAGTCTGTTTTTATCCGGTTTAAACCGGTTTGAACCGGTTCAATCCGATTTTAACCGTTTTAAATCTGTTTGAACCGGTTCAATCCGGTTTTATCCGGTTTAAAACGGTTTGAACCGGTTCAATCCGGTTTTATCCGGTTTAAACCTGTTCAATCCGGTTCTATCCGGTTTAAACCAGTTTAAACCGGTTAATCCGGTTTTATCCGGCTTAAACCGGTTCAATCTGGTATTATCCGTTTTAAACTGGTTCAATTTGGTTTTATCCCGTTTAAACCGGTTTTATCCGGTTTAAACCGGTATAAAGCAGTTCAATCCGGTTTAATCCTGTTTAAACCGGTTTAAACCGGATCAATCCGGTTTTATCCGGCTTCAACCGGTTTTACCCAGTTCTATACGGTTTAAACCGGTTTAAACCTGTTCAATCCGATTTCATCCGGTTTAAACCAATTCAACCCAGTTTTATCCGGTTTAAACCGGTTTAAGCTGGTTCAATCCGGTTTTATCCGGTTTAAACCGGTTCAATCTTGTTTTATCCGGTTTAAACCGGTTTACACCGGTTCAATCCGGTTTTATCCGGTTTAAACCGGTTCAGTCTGGTTTTATCCAGTTTAAACCGGTTTCAACCGTTTCAATCCGGTTTTATCCGGTTTAAACCGGTTCTATCCGGTTCTATACAGTTGAAACCGGTTTAAACAGGTTCAATCAGGTTTTATCCGGTTTAAACCGGTTCTATCTGGTTGAACCGTATTAAACTGGTTCAATCCGGTTTTGTCTGGTTTAAACCGGTTCAATCCGGTTTTATCCGGTTTAAACCGGTTATATGCTCTTTATACCAGTTTAAGCCTGTTCAATCGGGTTTTATCCGGTTTAGACCTGTTTAAGCCGGTTCATTCCAGTTTTATCCAGTTTAAACCAGTTTAAACCCTTTGAATCCGTTTTTATCCGGTTTCAACCGGTTTACACCGGTTCAAACCGGTTTTATCCGGTTTAAACCGTTTCTATCCTGTTCTATCCGTTTTAAACCGGTTTAAACCAGTTCATTCCGGTTTTATACGGTTTAAACCGGTTTGAACCGGTTCAATCCGGTTTTATCCGGTTTAAACCTGTTTAAGCCGGTTTAATCCGGTTTTATCCGGTTTAAACTGGTTTAAGCCGGTTCAATCCGGTTTAATCCAGTTTAAACCGGTTCTATCCGGTTCTATCCAGTTGAAACCAGTTTAAACCGGTTCAAACCGGTTTTATCTGGTTTGAACCGGTTCAATCTGGTTTTATCCGGTTTAAACAGGTTCTATCCGGTTCTATCCAGTTTAAACCGGTTCTATACGGTTCTATTTGGTTTAAACTGGTTCAATCCGGTTTTATCTGGTTTAAACCGGTTCAATCTGGTTTTATCCGGTTTAAACTGGTTCAATTTGGTTTTATCCGGTTTAAACCGTTTTTATTCGTTTTAAACCGGTTTAAACCAGTTCAATCCGTTTTTATCCAGTTTAAACCGCTTGAAACCGGGTCAATCCGGTTTTATCCGATTTAAACCGTTTTAACCCGGTTCTATCCGGTTTTATCCGGTTTAAACCAGTTTAAACCGTTTCAATCCGTTTTTATCCAATTTAAGCCGGTTTAAAACGGTTCAATCCGGTTTTATCTGGTTTAAACGGGTTTAAACCGGTTCAATCCGGTTTTATGCAGTTTAAACCGGTTCGATCCTGTTTAAACCTGTTTAAACCGGTTCAATATGGTTTTATCCGGTTTAAACCAGTTCTATCCGGTTTTATCCGGTTTTAGACATGTTCAATCTGGTTTTATCCGGTTTAAACCACTTTAAACTGGTTCAATCCGGTTTTATCTGGTTTAAACCTGTTCTATCCGGTTTAAACCGGTTTGAACCGCTTCAATCTGGTTTTATCCGGTTTAAACCACTTTAAACTGGTTATATCTGATTTTATCCGGTTTAAACCTGTTCTATCCGGTTTAAACCGGTTTGAACCGGTTCAATCCGGTTTTATCCGGTTTAAACCGGTTTAAACCGGTTCAATCCGTTTTTATCCGGTTTAAACCTGTTCAAACAGTTTTTATCCGGTTTCAACCAATTCAATCCGGTTTTATCCGGTTTAAACTGGTTCTATCCGTTTCTATCCGGTTAAAAACGGTTCTATTAGATTCTATCCTGTTTAAACCGGTTCAATCCATTTTTATCCGGTTTAAACCTGTTCAATCTGCTTTTATTCGGTTTAAACCGGTTCTATCCGGTTTTATCCGGATTAAACCGGTTTAGCCCTGTTCTATCCGGTTTAAACCGGTTTAAACCGGTTCAATCCGGTTTTATCCGGTTTAAACCGGTATAAGCCGGTTCAATCCGGTTTTATCCGGTTTAATCCGGTTCAATCTTGTTTTATCCGGTTTAAACTGGTTGAAACCGGTTCTATCCGGTTTAAACCGGTTTAAGCCTGTTCAATCCGGTTTTATCTGGTTTAAACCGGTTCAATCTGGTTTTATCCGGTTTAAACTGGTTCAATTTGGTTTTATCCGGTTTAAACCGGTATTATCCGGTTTAAACCGGTTTAAACCAGTTCAATCCGTTTTTATCCGGTTTAAACCGGTTTAAACCGGATCAATCCGGTTTTATCCGATTTAAACCGGGTTAACCCGGTTCTATCCGGTTTTATCTGGTTTAAATCAGATTAAACCGCTTCTATCCGTTTTTATCCGATTTTAGCCGGTTTAAACCGGTTCTATCCGGTTTTATCCGGTTTTAGACCGGTTCAATCTGGTTTTATCCGGTTTAACCCACTTTAAACTGGTTCAATCCGGTTTTATCCGCTTTAAAACGGTTCTATCCAGTTCTATCCTGTTTAAACCGGTTTAAACCAGTTCAATCCGGTTTGATCCGGTTTAAACCGGTTCAATCTGGTTTTATCCGGTTTAAACCGGTTTTACCCGGTTCTATACGGTTTAAACAGGTTTAAACCTGTTCAATCCAATTTCATCCGGTTTAAACAGATTCAACCCAGTTTTATCCGGTTTAAACCGATTTAAACCGGTTCAGTTCTGTTTTATCCAGTTTAAATCGGTTTTATCCGTTTTAAACCGGTTTAATCCAGTTCAATCCAGTTTTATCCGGTTTAAACCGTTTCTATCCGGTTCTATCCGTTTTAAACCGGTTTAAACCAGTTCATTCCGGTTTTATCAGGTTCAAACCGGTTTGAACCGGTTCAATCCGGTTTAATCCAGTTTAAACCGGTTCTATCCGGTTCTATCCGGTTGAATCCTGTTTAAACCGGTTCAAACCGGTTCAATCCGGTTTAAACCGTTTCAATCTGGTTTTATCCGGTTTAAACCGGTTCTATCCGGTTCTATCCGGTTTGAACCGGTTCAATCCGGTTTTATCCGGTTTCAACCGGTTTTACCCGGTTCTATACGGTTTAAACAGGTTTAAACCTGTTCAATCCGATTTCATCCGGTTTAAACCGATTCAACCCAGTTTTATCCGGTTTAAACCGGTTTTATCCGTTTCAAACCGGTTTAATCCAGTTCAATCCGGTTTTATCCGGTTTAAACCGTTTCTATCTGGTTCTATCCGTTTTAAACCGGTTTAAACCAGTTCATTCCGGTTTTATCAGGTTTAAACCGGTTTGAACTGGTTCAATACAGTTTAATCCGGTTTAAACCGGTTTGAACCGGTTCAATCCGGTTTAAACAAGTTTAAGCCGGTTCAATCCGTTTTTATCCGGTTTAAACCGGTTCAATCTTATTTTATGCGGTTTAATCCGGTTTAAACCGGTTTATGCCAGTACAATCCAGTTTTATCCAGTTTAAACCGGTTCTATACGGTTCTATCCGGTTGAAACCAGTTCATTCCGGTTTTATCCGGTTTAAACCGGTTCAATCCGGTTTTATCCGGTTTAAACCAGTTCACTCTGGTTTTATCCGGTTTAAACCGTTTGAAACCAGTTCAATCCGGTTTTATCTGGTTTAGACCAGTTCAAACAGGTTCAATCCGGTTTTATCCGGTTTAAACCGGTTCAATCTGTTTTTATCCGGTTTAAACCGGTTCTATCCGGTTTAAACCGGTTTGAACCTGTTCAATCCGGTTTTATCCGGTATAAACCGGTTCTATCCGTTTCTATACGGTTAAAACCGGTTCTTTCCGATTCTATCCGGTTTAAACCGGTTTAAACCGGTTCAATCCGTTTTTATCCGGTTTAAACCTGTTCAATCCGGTTTTATCCCGTTTAAACCAGTTCTATCCATTTCTATCTGGTTTAAACCGGTTTAAACTTGTTCAATCCGGTTTTATCCGGTATAAACCGGTTTGAACCGGTTCAATCTGGTTGTATCCGGTTTAAACCGGTTTAAGCCGGTTCAATCCAGTTTTATCTGGTTTAAACCGGTTTAAGCTGGTTCAATCCGGTTTTGTCCAGGTTAAACCGGTTCTATTCGTTTCCAGCTGGTTTAAAAGGGTTTAAACTGGTTCAATCCGGTTTTATACTTTTTAAACCAGTTCAATCTGATTTTATCCGGTTTAAACTGGTTCAATTTGGTTTTATCCGGTTTAAACCGGTTTGAACCGGTTCAATCCGGTTTTATCTGGTTTAAACCGGTTTAAGCCGGGTAAATCCGGTTTTATCCGGTTTAAACATCTTCAATCCGGTTTTCTCCAGTTTAAACCGTTTTATACCAGTTCAATCCGGTTCTATCCGGTTTAAACCGGTTCTATCCGGTTCTATCTGTTTTAAGCCGGTTTAAACCGGTTCAATCCGGTTTTATCCGATTTAAACCGGATCAATCCGGTTCTATCCGGTTTTATCCAGTTTAAACCGGTACAATCCGTTTTTTCCGGTTTAAACCGGTTTGAACCAGTTCATTCCGGTTTTATCCGTTTTAAGCCGATTCAGTCCGGTTTAAACCGTTTCAATCTGGTTTTATCCAGTTTAAACCGGTTCTCTCCAGTTCTATCCGGTTGAAACCGGTTTAAACCGGTTCAATCCGGTTTTATCCGGTTTAAACCAGTTCAATCCGGTTTTATCCGGTTTAAACCGGTTTAAACCGGTTCAATCCGGTTTTATCCGGTTTAACCCTGTTTTATACGGTTCTGTCCGGTTTGAACCGGTTCAATCCGGTTTTATCCGGTTTAAACCGGTTTAAGCCGGTTCAATCAATTTTTATCCAGTTTAAACCGGTTCTATCCGGTTCTATCCGGTTGAAACCAGTTTAAACCGGTTCAATCCGGTTTTATCCGGTTTAAACCGGTTCAATCCGGTTTTATCCGATTTAAACCGGTTTAAGCCGGTTCAATCCGGTTTTATCCGGTTTAAACCGGTTCAATCTGGTTTGATCCGGTTTAAACCAGTTTGAACCGGTTCAATCTGGTTTTATCCGGTTTAAACCGGTTTAAGCCGGTTCAATCCGGTTTTATCCAGTTTAAACCGGTTCTATCCGGTTGAAACCAGTTTAAACCAGTTCAATCCAGTTTTATCCGGTTTAAACCGGTTCAATCCGGTTTAAACCAGTTTGAACCGTTTCAATCCGGTTTTATCCGATTTAAACCAGTTTAATCCGGTTCAATCCGGTTTTATCTCGTTTAAACCGGTTCTATCCGGTTCTATCCTGTTTAAATCGGTTTAAACCGGTTCTATCCTGTTCTATCCGGTTTTATCCGGTTTAAACCAGTTCATTCCGGTTTTATCCGGTTTAAACCGGTTTGAACCGGTTCAATCCGGTTTTATCTGGTTTAAACCGGTTTTATCCGGTTTAGACCAGTTCATTCCGGTTCTATCCGGTTGAAACCGATTTAAACCGGTTCAATCCGGTTTTATCTGGTTTAAACCGGTTTTATCCGGTTTAAACCAGTTCATTCCGGTTTTACCCAGTTTAAACCGGTTATATCCGGTTTTATCCGGTTTATCCAGTTTAAACCAGTTTAATCCGGTTTTATCCGGCTTAAACCGGTTCAATCTGGTATTATCCGGTTTAAACTGGTTCAATTTGGTTTTATCCCGTTTAAACCGGTTTTATCCGGTTTAAACCGGTATAAAACACTTCAATCCGATTTTATCCTGTTTAAACCGGTTTAAACCGGATCAATCCGATTTTATCCGGTTTAAACCGGTTCAATCCAGTTTTATCCGGTTTAAACCGGTTTAAGCTGGTTCAATCCGGTTTTATCCGGTTTAAACCGGTTCAATCTTGTTTTATCCGGTTTAAACCGGTTGAAACCAGTTCAATCTGATTTTATCTGGTTTAGACCATATCAAACCGGTTCAGTCCGGTTTTATCTGGTTTAAACCAGTTCTCACCATTTCTATCTGATTTAAACCAGTTTAAACTGGTTCAATCCGGTTTCATCCGTTTTAAACCGGTTCAATCTGGTTTTATCCGGTTTAAACTGGTTCAATTTGGTTTTATCCAGTTTAAACCGGTTTTATCCGTTTTATACCGGTTTAATCCAGTTCAATCCGGTTTTATCCGGTTTAAACCCGTTCAGTCTGTTTTTATCCGGTTTCAACCGGTTTGAACCGGTTCAATCCGATTTTAACCGTTTTAAATCTGTTTGAACCGGTTCAATCCGGTTTTATCCGGTTTAAAACGGTTTGAACCGGTTCAATCCGGTTTTATCCGGTTTAAACCTGTTCAATCCGGTTCTATCCGGTTTAAACCAGTTTAAACCGGTTAATCCGGTTTTATCCGGCTTAAACCGGTTCAATCTGGTATTATCCGTTTTAAACTGGTTCAATTTGGTTTTATCCCGTTTAAACCGGTTTTATCCGGTTTAAACCGGTATAAAGCAGTTCAATCCGGTTTAATCCTGTTTAAACCGGTTTAAACCGGATCAATCCGGTTTTATCCGGCTTCAACCGGTTTTACCCAGTTCTATACGGTTTAAACCGGTTTAAACCTGTTCAATCCGATTTCATCCGGTTTAAACCAATTCAACCCAGTTTTATCCGGTTTAAACCGGTTTAAGCTGGTTCAATCCGGTTTTATCCGGTTTAAACCGGTTCAATCTTGTTTTATCCGGTTTAAACCGGTTTACACCGGTTCAATCCGGTTTTATCCGGTTTAAACCGGTTCAGTCTGGTTTTATCCAGTTTAAACCGGTTTCAACCGTTTCAATCCGGTTTTATCCGGTTTAAACCGGTTCTATCCGGTTCTATACAGTTGAAACCGGTTTAAACAGGTTCAATCAGGTTTTATCCGGTTTAAACCGGTTCTATCTGGTTGAACCGTATTAAACCGGTTCAATCCGGTTTTGTCTGGTTTAAACCGGTTCAATCCGGTTTTATCCGGTTTAAACCGGTTATATGCTCTTTATACCAGTTTAAGCCTGTTCAATCGGGTTTTATCCGGTTTAGACCTGTTTAAGCCGGTTCATTCCAGTTTTATCCAGTTTAAACCAGTTTAAACCCTTTGAATCCGTTTTTATCCGGTTTCAACCGGTTTACACCGGTTCAAACCGGTTTTATCCGGTTTAAACCGTTTCTATCCTGTTCTATCCGTTTTAAACCGGTTTAAACCAGTTCATTCCGGTTTTATACGGTTTAAACCGGTTTGAACCGGTTCAATCCGGTTTTATCCGGTTTAAACCTGTTTAAGCCGGTTTAATCCGGTTTTATCCGGTTTAAACTGGTTTAAGCCGGTTCAATCCGGTTTAATCCAGTTTAAACCGGTTCTATCCGGTTCTATCCAGTTGAAACCAGTTTAAACCGGTTCAAACCGGTTTTATCTGGTTTGAACCGGTTCAATCTGGTTTTATCCGGTTTAAACAGGTTCTATCCGGTTCTATCCAGTTTAAACCGGTTCTATACGGTTCTATTTGGTTTAAACTGGTTCAATCCGGTTTTATCTGGTTTAAACCGGTTCAATCTGGTTTTATCCGGTTTAAACTGGTTCAATTTGGTTTTATCCGGTTTAAACCGTTTTTATTCGTTTTAAACCGGTTTAAACCAGTTCAATCCGTTTTTATCCAGTTTAAACCGCTTGAAACCGGGTCAATCCGGTTTTATCCGATTTAAACCGGTTTAACCCGGTTCTATCCGGTTTTATCCGGTTTAAACCAGTTTAAACCGTTTCAATCCGTTTTTATCCAATTTAAGCCGGTTTAAAACGGTTCAATCCGGTTTTATCTGGTTTAAACGGGTTTAAACCGGTTCAATCCGGTTTTATGCAGTTTAAACCGGTTCGATCCTGTTTAAACCTGTTTAAACCGGTTCAATATGGTTTTATCCGGTTTAAACCAGTTCTATCCGGTTTTATCCGGTTTTAGACATGTTCAATCTGGTTTTATCCGGTTTAAACCACTTTAAACTGGTTCAATCCGGTTTTATCTGGTTTAAACCTGTTCTATCCGGTTTAAACCGGTTTGAACCGCTTCAATCTGGTTTTATCCGGTTTAAACCACTTTAAACTGGTTATATCTGATTTTATCCGGTTTAAACCTGTTCTATCCGGTTTAAACCGGTTTGAACCGGTTCAATCCGGTTTTATCCGGTTTAAACCGGTTTAAACCGGTTCAATCCGTTTTTATCCGGTTTAAACCTGTTCAAACAGTTTTTATCCGGTTTCAACCGATTCAATCCGGTTTTATCCGGTTTAAACTGGTTCTATCCATTTCTATCCGGTTAAAAACGGTTCTATTAGATTCTATCCAGTTTAAACCGGTTCAATCCATTTTTATCCGGTTTAAACCTGTTCAATCTGGTTTTATCCGGTTTAAACCGGTTCTATCCGGTTTTATCCGGATTAAACCGGTTTAGCCCTGTTCTATCCGGTTTAAACCGGTTTAAACCGGTTCAATCCGGTTTTATCCGGTTTAAACCGGTATAAGCCGGTTCAATCCGGTTTTATCCGGTTTAATCCGGTTCAATCTTGTTTTATCCGGTTTAAACTGGTTGAAACCGGTTCTATCCGGTTTAAACCGGTTTAAGCCTGTTCAATCCGGTTTTATCCGGTTTAAACCGGTTCAATCTGGTTTTATCCGGTTTAAACTGGTTCAATTTGGTTTTATCCGGTTTAAACCGGTATTATCCGGTTTAAACCGGTTTAAACCAGTTCAATCCGTTTTTATCCGGTTTAAACCGGTTTAAACCGGATCAATCCGGTTTTATCCGATTTAAACCGGGTTAACCCGGTTCTATCCGGTTTTATCTGGTTTAAATCAGTTTAAACCGCTTTTATCCGTTTTTATCCGATTTTAGCCGGTTTAAACCGGTTCTATCCGGTTTTATCCGGTTTTAGACCGGTTCAATCTGGTTTTATCCGGTTTAACCCACTTTAAACTGGTTCAATCCGGTTTTATCCGCTTTAAAACGGTTCTATCCAGTTCTATCCTGTTTAAACCGGTTTAAACCAGTTCAATCCGGTTTGATCCGGTTTAAACCGGTTCAATCTGGTTTTATCCGGTTTAAACCGGTTTTACCCGGTTCTATATGGTTTAAACAGGTTTAAACCTGTTCAATCCGATTTCATCCGGTTTAAACAGATTCAACCCAGTTTTATCCGGTTTAAACCGATTTAAACCGGTTCAGTACGGTTTTATCCAGTTTAAATCGGTTTTATCCGTTTTAAACCGGTTTAATCCAGTTCAATCCAGTTTTATCCGGTTTAAACCGTTTCTATCCGGTTCTATCCGTTTTAAACCGGTTTAAACCAGTTCATTCCGGTTTTATCAGGTTCAAACCGGTTTGAACCGGTTCAATACGGTTTAATCCGGTTTAAACCGGTTTGAACCGTTTCAATCCGGTTTAAACCGGTTTAAGCTGGTTCAATCCGGTTTTATCCGGTTTAAACCAGTTCAATCTTGTTTTATCCGGTTTAAACCGTTTGAAACCAGTTCAATCCGGTTTTATCTGGTTTAGACCAGTTCAAACAGGTTCAATCCGGTTTTATCCAGTTTAAACCAGTTCTATCCATTTCTATCTGGTTTAAACCGGTTTAAACTGGTTCAATCCGGTTTTATCCAGTTTAAACCAGTTCTATCCATTTCTATCTGGTTTAAACCGGTTTAAACTTGTTCAATCCGGTTTTATCCGGTATAAACCGGTTTGAACCGGTTCAATCTGGTTGTATCCGGTTTAAACCGGTTTAAGCCGGTTCAATCCGGTTTTATCTGGTTTAAACCGGTTTAAGCTGGTTCAATCCGGTTTTGTCCAGGTTAAACCGGTTCTATTCGTTTCCAGCTGGTTTAAATGGGTTTAAACTGGTTCAATCCGGTTTTATACTTTTTAAACCAGTTCAATCTGATTTTATCCGGTTTAAACTGGTTCAATTTGGTTTTATCCGGTTTAAACCGGTTTGAACCGGTTCAATCCGGTTTTATCTGGTTTAAACCGGTTTAAGCCGGGTAAATCCGGTTTTATCCGGTTTAAACATCTTCAATCCGGTTTTCTCCAGTTTAAACCGTTTTATACCAGTTCAATCCGCTTTTATCCGCTTTAAACCGGTTCTATCCGGTTCTATCCGGTTTAAACCGGTTCTATCCGGTTCTATCTGGTTTAAGCCGGTTTAAACCGGTTCAATCCGGTTTTATCCGATTTAAACCGGATCAATCCGGTTCTATCCGGTTTTATCCAGTTTAAACCGGTACAATCCGTTTTTTCCGGTTTAAACCGGTTTGAACCAGTTCATTCCGGTTTTATCCGTTTTAAGCCGATTCAGTCCGGTTTAAACCGTTTCAATCTTGTTTTATCCAGTTTAAACCGGTTCTCTCCAGTTCTATCTGGTTGAAACCGGTTTAAACCGGTTCAATCCGGTTTTATCCGGTTTAAACCAGTTCAATCCGGTTTTATCCGGTTTAAACCGGTTTAAACCGGTTCAATCCGGTTTTATCCGGTTTAACCCTGTTCTATACGGTTCTATCCGGTTTGAACCGGTTCAATCCGGTTTTATCCGGTTTAAACCGGTTTAAGCCGGTTCAATCAATTTTTATCCAGTTTAAACCGGTTCTATCCGGTTCTATCCGGTTGAAACCAGTTTAAACCGGTTCAATCCGGTTTTATCCGGTTTAAACCGGTTCAATCCGGTTTTTTCCGGTTTAAACCGGTTCAATCTGGTTTTATCCGGTTTAAACCGGTTCATTCCGGTTTTATCCGGTTTAAACCGGTTTGAAACGGTTCAATCCGGTTTTATCCGGTTTAAACCAGTTCATTCCGGTTTTATCCGTTTAAAACCAGTTTGAAACGGTTCAATCCGGTTTTATCCGGCTTAAACCGGTTCAATCCGTTTTTATCCGGTTTAAACCAGTTCACTCCAGTTTTATCCAGTTTAAACCGGTTTAAACCAGTTCAATCCGGTTTTATCTGGTTTAAACCGGTTCAATCTGGTTTTATCCGGTTTAAACCGGTTTTATCCGGTTTAAACCAGTTTTATCCGGTTTAGACCGGTTTAAACCAGTTCTATCCGGTTTTAATCGGCTTAAACTGGTTCAATCTGGTTTTATCCGGTTTAAACCGCTTTAAAACGGTTTAATCCGGTTTTATGCGGTTTAAACCAGTTTGAACCGGTTCAATCCGGTTTTATCCAGTTTAAACCGGTTTAAACCGGTTCAATCCTGTTTTATCTCGTTTAGACCGGTTCTATCCGGTTCTATCCTTTTTAAATCTGATTAAACTGGTTCTATCCTGTTCTATCCTGTTTTAACTGGATTAAACCAGTTCAATCCGGTTTCATCCGGTTTAAACCGGTTCTATCCGTTTCCATCTGGTTTAAACGGGTTTAAACTGGTTCAATCCGGTTTTATCCGTTTTAAACTGGTTCAATCTGATTTTATCCTGTTTAAACTGTTTCAATTTGGTTTTATCCGGTTTAAACCTGTTCAATCCGGTTTTCTCTAGTTTAAACCGGTTTAGACAGGTTCAGTCCGGTTTTACCCAGTTTAAACCGGTTCTATCCATTTCTATCCGGTTGAAACCGGTTTAAACCGGTTCAATCCGTTTTTATCCGGTTTAAATCAGTTCAATCCGTTTTTATCCGCTTTAAACCGGTTTGAACCGGTTCAATCCGGTTTTATCCGGTTTAAACCGGTTCTATCCAGTTCTATCCGGTTTAAACCGGTTCTATCCGGTTCTATCTGGTTTACACCGGTTTAAACCGGTTCAATCCGGTTTTATCCGGTTTAAACCGGTTTAAACCGCTTCAATCCGGTTTTATCCGGTTTAAACCTGTTTAAACCGGTCCAATCTGGTTTTATCCGGTTTAAACGGGTTTCAGCAGGTTCTATCCGGTTTAAACCGGTTTGAGCCAGTTCATGCCGATTTTATCCGGTTTAAACCGGATACCGGTTTAAACCAGCTCTATCCAGTTTAAACAGGTTTAAGCCGGTTCAATCTGGTTTTATCCGGTTTAAACCGGTTTTAACCGATTCAATCCGGTTTACCCAGTATAAACTGGTTTAATCCGTTTCAATCCGGTTTTATCCGGTTTACACCGATTTAAACCGGTTCAGTCCGGTTTTATCCAGTTTAAACCGGTTATATCTGGCTTAAACCGGTATAAACCAGTTCAATCCGGTCTTATCCGGTTTAAACCATTTCTATCCGGTTCTATCCGTTTTAAACTGGTTTAAAACAGTTCATTCCGGTTTTATCAGGTTGAAATCGGTTCTATCCGGTTCTATACAGTTTAAACCGGTTTAAACCGGTTCTATCCGTTTTAATCCGGTTTAAACCGGTTTAAGCCAGTTCAATCCAGTTTTATCTAGTTTAAACCGGTTCTATCCGGTTCTATCCGGTTGAAACCAGTTTAAACCGGTTCAATCCGGTTTTATCCGGTTTAAACCAGTTCAATCCTGTTTTATCCGGTTTAAACCGGTTCTATCCGGTTCTATACAGTTGAAACCGGTTTAAACCGGTTCAATCCGGTTTTATCCGGTTGAAACCGGTTCTATGCAGTTTATACCAGTTTAAGCCTGTTCAATCGGGTTTTATCCGGTTTAGACCTGTTTAAGCTGGTTCATTCCGGTTTTATCCAGTTTAAACCGGCTTAAACCCTTTCAATCCGTTTTTATCCGGTTTCAACCGGTTTACAGCGGTTCAATCCGGTTTTATCCGGTTAATACCGTTTCTATCCGGTTCTATCCGTTTTAAACCAGTTTAAACCAGTTCATTCCGGTTTTATCCGGTTTAAACCAGTTTGAACCGGTTCAATCCGGTTTTATCCGGTTTAAACCGGTTTAAGCCGGTTCAATCCGGTTTTATCCGGTTTAAACCGGTACAATCTGGTTTTATCCGGTTTAAACCGGTTTAAACCGGTTCAATCCGGTTTTATCCAGTTTAAACCGGTTCTATCCTGTTGAAACCGTATTAAACCGGTTCGATCCGGTTTTATCCGGTTTAAACCGGTTCAGTCTGGTTTTATCCGGTTTCAACCGGTTTAAACCGGTTCAATCCGGTATTATCCGGTTTAAACCGGTTCTATGCTATTTATACCAGTTTAAGCCGGTTCAATCCGATTTTATCCGGTTTAAACCGTTTTAATCCTGTTTAAACCGGTTTAAGCTGGTTCAATCCGGTTTTATCCAGTTTAAACCGGTTCTATCCGGTTCTATCCGGTTGAAACCAGTTTAAACCGGTTCAATCCGGTTTTATTCGGTTTAAACCGGTTCAATCCGGTTTTATCCGGTTTAAACCGGTTCATTCCGGTTTTATCCGGTTAAAACCGGTTTGAAATGATTCAATCCGGTTTTATCCGGTTTAAACTGGTTCAGTCCGGTTTTATCCGGTTTAAACCGGTTCATTCAGGTTTTATCCGGTTTAAAACCGGTTCAATCCGGTTTTATCTGGTTTAAACCTGTTTAAACCGGTTCAATCGATTTTATCCAGTTTAAACCGGTCCTATCCGGTTTAAACCGGTTTAGGCCGGTTCATTCCGGTTTTATCAGTTTTAAAACGGTTTAAACTGCTTCAATCCGTTTATATCCGATTTCAACCGGTTTCATCCGGTTCAATCCGGTTTTATCCGGTTTAAACCAGTTCATTCCGGTTTTATCCGGTTTAAACCGGTTTGAACCGGTTCAATCCGGTTTTATCTGGTTTAAACCGGTTTTATCCGGTTTAGACCAGTTCATTCCGGTTCTATCCGGTTGAAACCGGTTTAAACCGGTTCAATCCGGTTTTATCTGGTTTAAACCGGTTTTATCCGGTTTAAACCAGTTCATTCCGGTTTTACCCAGTTTAAACCGGTTATATCCGGTTTTATCCGGTTTATCCGGTTTAAACCAGTTTAATCCGGTTTTATCCGGCTTAAACCAGTTCAATCTGGTATTATCCGGTTTAAACTGGTTCAATTTGTTTTTGTCCCGTTTAAACCGGTTTTATCCGGTTTAAACCGGTATGAACCAGTTCAATCCGGTTTTATCCTGTTTAAACCGGTTTAAACCGGATCAATCCGATTTTATCCGTTTTAAACCGGTTCAATCCAGTTTTATCCGGTTTAAAACCGGTTTAAGCTGGTTCAATCCGGTTTTATCCGGTTTAAACCGGTTCAATCTTGTTTTATCCGGTTTAAACCGGTTGAAACCAGTTCAATCTGGTTTTATCTGGTTTAGACCATTTCAAACCGGTTCAGTCCTGTTTTATCCGGTTTAAACCAGTTCTCTCCATTTCTATCTGATTTAAACCGGTTTAAACTGGTTCAATCCGGTTTTATCCGTTTTAAACCGGTTCAATCTGGTTTTATCCGGTTTGAACTGGTTCAATTTGGTTTTATCCAGTTTAAACCGGTTTTATCCGTTTTAAACCGGTTTAATCCAGTTCAATCCGGTTTTATCCGGTTTAAACCCGTTCAGTCTGGTTTTATCTGGTTTAAACCGGATTCAACCTGTTCAATCCGGTTTTATCCGGTTTAAAACGATTTAAGCCGGTTCAATCAGGTTTTA
This sequence comes from Cynocephalus volans, assembly GCF_027409185.1. NCBI lineage: Eukaryota > Metazoa > Chordata > Mammalia > Dermoptera > Cynocephalidae > Cynocephalus > Cynocephalus volans. The sequence goes on from NW_026902412.1 coordinate 50,226, forward strand.
TCCAGTTTAAACCGGTTCTATCCGGTTCTATCCGGTTGAAACCAGTTTAAACCGGTTCAATCCGGTTTTGTCCGGTTGAAACCAGTTCAATCCTGTTTTATCCGGTTTAAACCGGTTCTATCCGGTTCTATACATTTGAAACCGGTTTAAACCGGTTCAATCAGATTTTATCCGGTTTACACCCGTTCTATCTGTTTGAAACCATATTAAACCGGTTCAATCCGGTTTTATCTGGTTTAAAACGGTTCAATCCGGTTTTATCCGGTTTAAAAGTGTTCTATCCGGTTCTATCCTGTTTAAACCGGTTTAAACCAGTTCAATCCGGTTTTATCTGGTTTAAACCGGTTCTACCCATTTCAATCTGGTTTAAACCGGTTAGAACCGGTTCTATGCGGTTTTATCCGGTTTAAACCGGTTCAATCTGTTTTTATCCGGTTTAAACCTTTTCTATCCGGTTTAAACCGGTTCTATCCGTTTCTATCCGGTTAAAACCGGTTCTTTCCGATTCTATCCGGTTTAAACCGGTTTAAACCGGTTCAATCCGTTTTTATCCGGTTTAAACCTGTTCCATCCGGTTTTATCCCGTTTAAACCGGTTCTATCCGGTTTTATCCGGTTTAAACCGGTTTAGCCCGGTTCTATCCAGTTAAAACCGGTTTAAACCGGTTCAATCCCATTTTATCCGGTTTAAACCGGTTCAATCTGGTTTTATCGGGTTGAAACCGGTTTAAGCTGGTTCAATCTGGTTTTATCCGGTTTAAACTGGTTCAATCTGGTTTTATCCGGTTTAAACTGGTTGAAACCGGTTCTATCCAGTTTAGACCGGTTCAAACCGGTTCAATCCGGTTTTATCCGGTTTAAACCGGTTCTATCCGTTTCTATCTGGTTTAAACCAGTTTAAACTGGTTCAATCTGGTTTTGTCCATTTTAAACCGGGTCAGTCTGGTTTTACCCGGTGTAAACTGATTCAATTTGGTTTTATCCGGTTTAGAACAGTTCAATCCGATTTTATCCGGTTTAAACCGGTTCTATGCTGTTTGCACCAGTTTAAGCCTGTTCAATCGGGTTTTATCCAGTTTAGACCTGTTTAAGCCGGTTCATTCCGGTATTATCCAGCTTAAACCGGTTTAAACCCTTTCAATCCGTTTTTATCCAGTTTCAACCGGTTTACACCGGTTCAATCCGATTTTATCCGATTTAAACCGGTTTAAGCCGGTTCAATCCGGTTTTATCCGGTTTAAACCGGTTCAATCTGGTTTGATCCGGTTTAAACCAGTTTGAACCGGTTCAATCTGGTTTTATCCGGTTTAAACCGGTTTAAGCCGGTTCAATCCGGTTTTATCCAGTTTAAACCGGTTCTATCCGGTTGAAACCAGTTTAAACCGGTTCAATCCAGTTTTATCCGGTTTAAACCGGTTCAATCCGGTTTTATCCGGTTTAAAACCGGTTCAATCCGGTTTTATCCGGTTTAAACCGGTTCATTCCGGTTTTATCCGGTTAAAACCGGTTTGAAATGGTTCAATCCGGTTTTATCCGGTTTAAACTGGTTCAGTCCGGTTTTATCCGGTTTAAACCGGTTCATTCCGGTTTTATCCGGTTTAAACCGGTTCAATCCGGTTTTATCTGGTTTAAACCAGTTCACTCTGGTTTTATCCGTTTTAAACCGGTTTGTACCGGTTCAATCCGGTTTTATCCGGTTTAAACCTGTTTAAGCTGGTGCAATCCGATTTTATCCAGTTTAAACCGGTTCTATCCGGTTCTATCCAGTTGAAACCAGTTTAAACCAGTTCAATGCGGTTTTATCCGGTTAAAACCGGTTCAATCCGGTTTTATCCAGTTTAAACCTGTTTAAACCGGTTCAATCGGTTTTATCCAGTTTAAACCGGTCCTATCCGGTTTAAACCGGTTTAGGCCGGTTCATTCCGGTTTTATCAGTTTTAAACCGGTTTAAACTGCTTCAATCCGTTTATATCCGATTTCAACCGGTTTCATCCAGTTCAATCCGGTTTTATCCGGTTTAAACCAGTTCATTCCGGTTTTATCCGGTTTAAACCGGTTTGAAACGGTTCAATCCGGTTTTATCTGGTTTAAACCGGTTTTATCCGGTTTAGACCAGTTCATTCCGGTTCTATCCGGTTGAAACCAGTTTAAACCGGTTCATTCCGGTTTTATCCGGTTTAAACCGGTTCAATCCGGTTTTATCTGGTTTAAACCAGTTCACTCTGGTCTTATCCGTTTTAAACCGGTTTGTACCGGTTCAATCCGGTTTTATCCGGTTTAAACCGGTTTAAGCTGGTTCAATCCGGTTTTATCCGGTTTAAACCGGTTCAATCTTGTTTTATCCGGTTTAAACCGGTTGAAACCAGTTCAATCTGGTTTTATCTGGTTTAGACCATTTCAAACCGGTTCAGTCCAGTTTTATCCGGTTTAAACCAGTTCTCTCCATTTCTATCTGATTTAAATCGGTTTAAACTGGTTCAATCCGGTTTTATCCGTTTTAAACCGGTTCAATCTGGTTTTATCCGGTTTAAACTGGTATAAACCAGTTCAATCCGGTTTTATCCAGTTTAAACCTGTTTAAACCGGTTCAATCGGTTTCATCCAGTTCAATCCGGTTTTATCCAGTTTAAACCAGTTCATTCCGGTTTTATCCGGTTTAAACCGGTTTGAACCGGTTCAATCCGGTTTTATCTGGTTTAAACCGGTTTTATCCGGTTTAGACCAGTTCATTCCGGTTCTATCCGGTTGAAACCGGTTTAAACCGGTTCAATCCGGTTTTATCTGGTTTAAACCGGTTTTATCCGGTTTAAACCAGTTCATTCCGGTTTTACCCAGTTTAAACCGGTTATATCCGGTTTTATCCGGTTTATCCGGTTTAAACCAGTTTAATCCGGTTTTATCCGGCTTAAACCGGTTCAATCTGGTATTATCCGGTTTAAACTGGTTCAATTTGGTTTTATCCCATTTAAACCGGTTTTATCCGGTTTAAACTGGTATAAACCAGTTCAATCCGGTTTTATCCTGTTTAAACCGGTTTAAACCGGATCAATCCGATTTTATCCGGTTTAAACCGGTTCAATCCAGTTTTATCCGGTTTAAACCGGTTTAAGCTGGTTCAATCCGGTTTTATCCGGTTTAAACCGGTTCAATCTTGTTTTATCCGGTTTAAACCGGTTGAAACCAGTTCAATCTGGTTTTATCTGGTTTAGACCATTTCAAACCAGTTCAGTCCAGTTTTATCCGGTTTAAACCAGTTCTCTCCATTTCTATCTGATTTAAACCGGTTTAAACTGGTTCAATCCGGTTTTATCCGTTTTAAACCGGTTCAATCTGGTTTTATCCGGTTTAAACTGGTTCAATTTGGTTTTATCCAGTTTAAACCGGTTTTATCCGTTTTAAACCGGTTTAATCCAGTTCAATCCGGTTTTATCCGGTTTAAACCCGTTCAGTCTGGTTTTATCCGGTTTAAACCGGATTCAACCTGTTCAATCCGGTTTTATCCGGTTTAAAACGATTTAAGCCGGTTCAATCAGGTTTTATCCAGTTTAAACCGGTTCTATCCGGTTCTATAAGTTTGAAACCAGCATAAACCGGTTCAATCCGGTTTTCTCCGGTTTAAACCAGTTCAATCCTGTTTTATCCGGTTTAAACCGGTTCTATCCGGTTCTATACATTTGAAACCGGTTTAAACCGGTTCAATCAGATTTTATCCGGTTTACACCCGTTCTATCTGTTTGAAACCGTATTAAACCGGTTCAATTCGGTTTTATCTGGTTTAAAACGGTTCAATCCAGTTTTATCCGGTTTAAACCGGTTCTATGCTCTTTATACCAGTTTAAGCCTGTTCAATCGGGTTTTATCCGGTTTAACCTCTTTAAGCCGGTTCATTCCAGTTTTATCCAGTTTAAACCAGTTTAAACCCTTTGAATCCGTTTTTATCCGGTTTCAACCGGTTTACACCGGTTCAATCCGGTTTTATCCGGTTTAAACCGTTTCTATCCTGTTCTATCCGTTTTAAACCGGTTTAAACCAGTTCATTCCGGTTTTATCCGGTTTAAACCGGTTTGAACTGGTTCAATCCGGTTTTATCCGGTTTAAACCTGTTTAAGCCGGTTCAATCCGGTTTTATCCGGTTTAAACCGGTTTAAGCCGGTTCAATCCGGTTTTATCCGGTTTAAACCGGTTTAAGCCGGTTCAATCTGGTTTTATCCGGTTTAAACCGGTTTAAGCCGGTTCAATCCAGTTTAATCCAGTTTAAACAGGTTCTATCCGGTTCTATCCGGTTGAAACCAGTTTAAACCGGTTCAAACCAGTTTTATCTGGTTTGAACCGGTTCAATCTGGTTTTATCCGGTTTAAACAGGTTCTATCCGATTCTATCCAGTTTAAACCGGTTCTATACGGTTCTGTTTGGTTTAAACTGGTTCAATCCGGTTTTATCTGGTTTAAACCGGTTCAATCTGGTTTTATCCGGTTTAAACTGGTTCAATTTGGTTTTATCCGGTTTAGACCGTTTTTATCCGGTTTAAACCTGTTCAAACAGTTTTTATCCGGTTTCAACCTATTCAATCCGGTTTTATCCGGTTTAAACCGGTTCTATACGTTTCTATCCGGTTAAAACCGGTTCTATCCGATTCTATCCAGTTTAAACCGGTTCAATCCGTTTTTATCCGGTTTAAACCTGTTCAAACAGTTTTTATCCGGTTTCAACCTATTCAATCCGGTTTTATCCAGTTTAAACCGGTTCTGTACTTTTCTATCCGGTTAAAACTGGTTCTATCCAATTCTATCCAGTTTAAACCGGTTCAATCCATTTTTATCCGGTTTAAACCTGTTCAATCTGGTTTTATCCGGTTTAAACCGGTTCTATCCGGTTTTATCCGGATTAAACGGTTTTAGCCCTGTTCTATCCGGTTTAATCCGGTTTAAACCGGTTCAATCCCATTTTATCCGGTTTAAGCCAGTTCAATCCAGTTTTATCCGGTTTAAACCGGTTTAAGCCGGTTCAATCCGGTTTTATCCGGTTTAAACCGGTTCAATCCGTTTTTATCCGGTTTAAACCGGTTTAAACCGGATCAATCCGGTTTTATCCGATTTAAACCGGGTTAACCCGGTTCTATCCGGTTTTATCCGGTTTAAATCAGTTTAAACCGCTTCTATCCGTTTTTATCCGATTTTAGCCGGTTTAAACCGGTTCAATCCGGTTATATCCGTTTTATACGGGTTCAAACCGGTTCAATCCGCTTTTATCCAGTTTAAACTGGTTCTATCTGGTTCTATCCTGTTTAAACCGGTTTAAACCGGTTCAATATTTTTTTCTCCGGTTTAAACCGGTTCTATCCGGTTTTATCCGGTTTTAGACCGGTTCAATCTGGTTTTATCCGGTTTAACCCACTTTAAACTGGTTCAATCCGGTTTTATCCGCTTTAAAACGGTTCTATCCGGTTCTATCCTGTTTAAACCGGTTTAAACCAGTTCAATCCGGTTTTATCTGGTTTAAACCGGTTCTACCCATTTCAATCTGGTTTAAACCGGTTAGAACCGTTTCTATGCGGTTTTATCCAGTTTAAACCGGTTCAATCTGTTTTTATCCGGTTTAAACCTGTTCTATCCGTTTTAAACCTGTTTGAACCTGTTCCATCCGGTTTTATCCGGTTTAAACCGGTTCTATCCGTTTCTATCCGGTTAAAACCGGTTCTTTCCGATTCTATCCGGTTTAAACTGGTTTAAACCGGTTCAATCCGGTTTTATCCCGTTTAAACCGGTTCTATCCGGTTTTATCCGGTTTAAACCGGTTTAGCCCAGTTCTATCCAGTTAAAACCGGTTTAAACCGGTTCAATCCCATTTTATCCGGTTTAAACCGGTTCAATCTGGTTTTATCAGGTTGAAACCGGTTTAAGCTGGTTCAATCTGCTTTTATCCGGTTTAAACTGGTTCAATCTGGTTTTATCCGGTTTAAACTGGTTGAAACCGCTTCTATCCGGTTTAGACCGGTTCAAACCGGTTCAATCCGGTTTTATCCGGTTTAAACCGGTTCTATCCGTTTCTATCTGGTTTAAACCGGTTTAAACTGGTTCAATCTGGTTTTGTCCATTTTAAACCGGTTCAGTCTGTTTTTAGCCGGTTTAAACTGGTTCAATTTGGTTTTATCCGGTTTAGAACAGTTCAATCCGGTTTTATCCGGTTTAAACCGGTTCTATGCTGTTTATACCAGTTTAAGCCTGTTCAATCGGGTTTTATCCAGTTTAGACCTGTTTAAGCCGGTTCATTCCGGTTTTATCCAGCTTAAACCGGTTTAAACCCTTTCAATCCATTTTTATCCAGTTTCAACCGGTTTACACCGGTTCAATCCGGTTTTATCCGATTTAAACCGGTTTAAGCCGGTTCAATCCGGTTTTATCCGGTTTAAACCGGTTCAATCTGGTTTGATCCGGTTTAAACCAGTTTGAACCGGTTCAATCTGGTTTTATCCGGTTTAAACCGGTTTAAGCCGGTTCAATCCGGTTTTATCCAGTTTAAACCGGTTCTATCCGGTTGAAACCAGTTTAAACCGGTTCAATCCAGTTTTATCCAGTTTAAACCGGTTCAATCCGGTTTTATCCGGTTTAAAACCGGTTCAATCTGGTTTTATCCGGTTTAAACCGGTTTTATCCGGTTTAAACCAGTTTGAACCGTTTCAATCCGGTTTTATCCGATTTAAACCAGTTTAATCCGGTTCAATCCGGTTTTATCTCGTTTAAACCGGTTCTATCCGGTTCTATCCTGTTTAAATCGGTTTAAACCGGTTCTATCCTGTTCTATCCGGTTTTATCCGGTTTAAACCAGTTCATTCCGGTTTTATCCGGTTTAAACCGGTTTGAACCGGTTCAATCCGGTTTTATCTGGTTTAAACCGGTTTTATCCGGTTTAGACCAGTTCATTCCGGTTCTATCCGGTTGAAACCGATTTAAACCGGTTCAATCCGGTTTTATCTGGTTTAAACCGGTTTTATCCGGTTTAAACAATGTCATTCCGGTTTTACCCAGTTTAAACCGGTTATATCCGGTTTTATCCGGTTTATCCAGTTTAAACCAGTTTAATCCGGTTTTATCCGGTTTAAACCGGTTCTATCCGGTTCTATACAGTTGAAACCGGTTTAAACCGGTTCAATCCGGTTTTATCTGGTTTAAACCGGTTCAATCCGGTTTTATCCGTTTTAAACCGGTTATATGCTCTTTATACCAGTTTAAGCCTGTTCAATCGGGTTTTATCCAGTTTAGACCTGTTTAAGCCGGTTCATTCCAGTTTTATCCAGTTTAAACCAGTTTAAAACCTTTGAATCCGTTTTTATCCGGTTTCAACCGGTTTACACCGGTTCAATCCGGTTTTATCCGGTTTAAACCGTTTCTATCCTGTTCTATCCGTTTTAAACCGGTTTAAACCAGTTCATTCCGGTTTTATCCGGTTTAAACCGGTTTGAACCGGTTCAATCCGGTTTTATCCGGTTTAAACCTGTTTAAGCCGGTTCAATCCGGTTTTATCCGGTTTAAACCGGTTTAAGCCGGTTCAATCCGGTTTTATCCGGTTTAAACCGGTTTAAACTGGTTCAATCCGGTTTTATCTGGTTTAAACCGGTTCAATCTGGTTTTATCCAGTTTAAACTGGTTCAATTTGGTTTTATCCGGTTTAAACCGTTTTTATCCGGTTTAAACCGGTTTAAACCAGTTCAATCCGTTTTTATCCAGTTTAAACCGCTTGAAATCGGGTCAATCCGGTTTTATCCGATTTAAACCGGTTTAACCCGGTTCTATCCGGTTTTATCCGGTTTAAACCAGTTTAAAACGTTTCAATCCGTTTTTATCTGATTTAAGCCGGTTTAAAATGGTTCAATCCGGTTTTATCTGGTTTAAACGGGTTTAAAACGGTTCAATCCGGTTTTATGCAGTTTAAACCGGTTCTATCCTGTTTATACCGGTTCTATCCGGTTTTATCCTGTTTTAGACCGGTTCAATCTGGTTTTATCCGGTTTAACCCACTTTAAACTGGTTCAATCCGGTTTTATCCGCTTTAAAACGGTTCTATCCGGTTCTATCCTGTTTAAACCGGTTTAAACCAGTTCAATCCGGTTTTATCTGGTTTAAACCAGTTCTACCCATTTCAATCTGGTTTAAACCGGTTAGAACCGGTTCTATGCGGTTTTATCCGGTTTAAACCGGTTCAATCTGTTTTTATCCGGTTTAAACCTGTTCTATCCGGTTTAAACCGGTTTGAACCTGTTCAATCCGGTTTTATCCGGTTTAAACCGGTTCTATCCGTTTCTATCCGGTTAAAACCGGTTCTTTCCGATTCTATCCGGTTTAAACCGGTTTAAACCGGTTCAATCCGTTTTTATCCGGTTTAAACCTGTTCCATCCGGTTTTATCCCGTTTAAACCGGTTCTATCCGGTTTTATCCGGTTTAAACCGGTTTAGCCCGGTTCTATCCAGTTAAAACCGGTTTAAACCGGTTCAATCCCATTTTATCCGGTTTAAACCGGTTCAATCTGGTTTTATCGGGTTGAAACCGGTTTAAGCTGGTTCAATCTGGTTTTATCCGGTTTAAACTGGTTCAATCTGGTTTTATCCGGTTTAAACTGGTTGAAACCGGTTCTATCCAGTTTAGACCGGTTCAAACCGGTTCAATCCGGTTTTATCCGGTTTAAACCGGTTCTATCCGTTTCTATCTGGTTTAAACCGGTTTAAACTGGTTCAATATGGTTTTCTCCATTTTAAACCGGTTCAGTCTGGTTTTACCCGGTGTAAACTGATTCAATTTGGTTTTATCCGGTTTAGAACAGTTCAATCCGGTTTTATCCGGTTTAAACCGGTTCTATGCTGTTTACACCAGTTTAAGCCTGTTCAATCGGGTTTTATCCAGTTTAGACCTGTTTAAGCCGGTTCATTCCGGTTTTATCCAGCTTAAACCGGTTTAAACCCTTTCAATCCGTTTTTATCCAGTTTCAACCGGTTTACACCGGTTCAATCTGGTTTTATCCGATTTAAACCGGTTTAAGCCGGTTCAATCCGGTTTTATCCTGTTTAAACCGGTTCAATCTGGTTTGATCCGGTTTAAACCAGTTTAAACCGGTTCAATCCAGTTTTATCCGGTTTGAACCAGTTCAATCCGGTTTTATCCGGTTTAAACTGGTTCAGTCCGGTTTCATCTGGTTTAAAACGGTTCATTCCGGTTTTATCCAGTTTAAACCGGTTCAATCCGGTTTTATCTGGTTTAAACCAGTTCACTCTGGTTTTATCCGTTTTAAACCGGTTTGTACCGGTTCAATCCGGTTTTATCCGGTTTAAACCTGTTTAAGCTGGTGCAATCCGGTTTTATCCAGTTTAAACCGGTTCTATCCGGTTCTATCCAGTTGAAACCAGTTTAAACCAGTTCAATGCGGTTTTATCCGGTTAAAACCGGTTCAATCCGGTTTTATCCAGTTTAAACCTGTTTAAACCGGTTCAATCAGTTTTATCCAGTTTAAACCGGTCCTATCCGGTTTAAACCGGTTTAGGCCGGTTCATTCCGGTTTTATCAGTTTTAAACCGGTTTAAACTGCTTCAATCCGTTTATATCCGATTTCAACCGGTTTCATCCAGTTCAATCCTGTTTTATCCGGTTTAATCCAGTTCATTCCGGTTTTTTCCGGTTTAAACCGGTTTGAACCGGTTCAATCCGGTTTTATCTGGTTTAAACCGGTTTTATCCGGTTTAGACCAGTTCATTCCGGTTCTATCCGGTTGAAACCGGTTTAAACCGGTTCAATCCGGTTTTATCCGGTTTAAACCGGTTCAATCCGGTATTATCCGGTTTGTACCGGTTCAATCCGGTTTTATCCGGTTTAAACCTGTTTAAGCTGGTGCAATCCGGTTTTATCCAGTTTAAACCGGTTCTATCCGGTTCTATCCAGTTGAAACCAGTTTAAACCAGTTCAATGCGGCTTTATCCGGTTAAAACCGGTTCAATCCGGTTTTATCCAGTTTAAACCTGTTTAAACCGGTTCAATCGGTTTTATCCAGTTTAAACCGGTCCTATCCGGTTTAAACCGGTTTAGGCCGGTTCATTCCGGTTTTATCAGTTTTAAACCGGTTTAAACTGCTTCAATCCGTTTATATCCGATTTCAACCGGTTTCATCCAGTTCAATCCGGTATTATCCAGTTTAAACCAGTTCATTCCGGTTTTATCCGGTTTAAACCGGTTTGAACCGGTTCAATCCGGTTTTATCTGGTTTAAACCGGTTTTATCCGGTTTATACCAGTTCATTCCGGTTCTATCCGGTTGAAACCGGTTTAAACCGGTTCAATCCGGTTTTATCTGGTTTAAACCGGTTTTATCCGGTTTAAACCAGTTCATTCCGGTTTTACCCAGTTTAAACCGGTTATATCCGGTTTTATCCGGTTTATCCGGTTTAAACCAGTTTAATCCGGTTTTATCCGGCTTAAACCGGTTCAATCTGGTATTATCCGGTTTAAACTGGTTCAATTTGGTTTTATCCCATTTAAACCGGTTTTATCCGGTTTAAACCGGTATAAACCAGTTCAATCCGGTTTTATCCTGTTTAAACCGGTTTAAACCGGATCAATCCGATTTTATCCGGTTTAAACCGGTTCAATCCAGTTTTATCCGGTTTAAACCGGTTTAAGCTGGTTCAATCCGGTTTTATCCGGTTTAAACCGGTTCAATCTTGTTTTATCCGGTTTAAACCGGTTGAAACCAGTTCAATCTGCTTTTATCTGGTTTAGACCATTTCAAACCGGTTCAGTCCAGTTTTATCCGGTTTAAACCAGTTCTCTCCATTTCTATCTGATTTAAACCGGTTTAAACTGGTTCAATCCGGTTTTATCCGTTTTAAACCGGTTCAATCTGGTTTTATCCGGTTTAAACTGGTTCAATCTGGTTTTATCCAGTTTAAACCGGTTTTATCCGTTTTAAACCGGTTTAATCCAGTTCAATCCGGTTTTATCCGGTTTAAACCCGTTCAGTCTGGTTTTATCCGGTTTAAACCGGATTCAACCTGTTCAATCCGGTTTTATCCGGTTTAAAACGATTTAAGCCGGTTCAATCAGGTTTTATCCAGTTTAAACCGGTTCTATCCGGTTCTATCCGGTTGAAACCAGTTTAAACCGGTTCAATCCGGTTGTCTCCGGTTGAAACCAGTTCAATCCTGTTTTATCCGGTTTAAACAGGTTCTGTCCGGTTCTATCCAGTTTAAACCGGTTCTATACGGTTCTATTTGGTTTAAACTGGTTCAATCCGGTTTTATCCGTTTTAAACCGGTTCAATCTGGTTTTATCCGGTTTAAACTGGTTCAATTTGGTTTTATCCCGTTTAAACCGGTTTTATCCGGTTTAAACCGGTATAAACCAGTTCAATCCGGTTTAATCCTGTTTAAACCGGTTTAAACCGGATCAATCCGGTTTTATCCGGCTTCAACCGGTTTTACCCAGTTCTATACGGTTTAAACCGGTTTAAACCTATTCAATCCGATTTCATCCGGTTTAAACCAATTCAACCCAGTTTTATCCGGTTTAAACCGGTTTAAGCTGGTTCAATCCGGTTTTATCTGGTTTATACCGGTTCAATCTTGTTTTATCCGGTTTAAACCGGTTTACACCGGTTCAATCCGGTTTTATCCGGTTTAAACCGGTTCAGTCTGGTTTTATCCGGTTTAAACCGGTTTCAACCGTTTCAATCCGGTTTTATCCGGTTTAAACCGGTTCTATCCGGTTCTATACAGTTGAAACCGGTTTAAACAGGTTCAATCAGGTTTTATCCGGTTTAAACCGGTTCTATCTGGTTGAACCGTATTAAACCGGTTCAATCCGGTTTTGTCTGGTTTAAACCGGTTCAATCCGGTTTTATCCGGTTTAAACCGGTTATATGCTCTTTATACCAGTTTAAGCCTGTTCAATCGGGTTTTATCCGGTTTAGACCTGTTTAAGCCGGTTCATTCCAGTTTTATCAAGTTGAAACCAGTTTAAACCCTTTGAATCCGTTTTTATCCGGTTTCAACCGGTTTACACCGGTTCAAACCGGTTTTATCCGGTTTAAACCGTTTCTATCCTGTTCTATCCGTTTTAAACCGGTTTAAACCAGTTCATTCCGGTTTTATACGGTTTAAACCGGTTTGAACCGGTTCAATCCGGTTTTATCCGGTTTAAACCTGTTTAAGCCGGTTCAATCCGGTTTTATCCGGTTTAAACTGGTTTAAGCCGGTTCAATCCGGTTTTATCCGGTTTAAACCGGTTTAAGCCGGTTCAATCCGGTTTAATCCAGTTTAAACCGGTTCTATCCGGTTCTATCCAGTTGAAACCAGTTTTAACCGGTTCAAACCGGTTTTATCTGGTTTGAACCGGTTCAATCTGGTTTGATCCAGTTTAAACAGGTTCTATCCGGTTCTATCCAGTTTAAACCGGTTCTATACGGTTCTATTTGGTTTAAACTGGTTCAATCCGGTTTTATCTGGTTTAAACCGGTTCAATCTGGTTTTATCCGGTTTAAACTGGTTCAATTTGGTTTTATCCGGTTTAAACCGTTTTTATTCGGTTTAAACCGGTTTAAACCAGTTCAATCCGTTTTTATCCAGTTTAAACTGCTTGAAACCGGGTCAATCCAGTTTTATCCGATTTAAACCGGTTTAACCCGGTTCTATCCGGTTTTATCCGGTTTAAACCAGTTTAAACCGTTTCAATCCGTTTTTATCTGATTTAAGCCGGTTTAAAACGGTTCAATCCGGTTTTATCTGGTTTAAACGGGTTTAAACCGGTTCAATCCGGTTTTATGCAGTTTAAACCGGTTCGATCCTGTTTAAACCTGTTTAAACCGGTTCAATATGGTTTTATCCGGTTTAAACCAGTTCTATCCGGTTTTATCCGGTTTTAGACATGTTCAATCTGGTTTTATCCGGTTTAAACCACTTTAAACTGGTTCAATCCGGTTTTATCTGGTTTAAACCTGTTCTATCCGGTTTAAACCGGTTTGAACCGCTTCAATCTGGTTTTATCCGGTTTAAACCACTTTAAACTGGTTATATCTGATTTTATCCGGTTTAAACCTGTTCTATCCGGTTTAAACCGGTTTGAACCGGTTCAATCCGGTTTTATCCGGTTTAAACCGGTTTAAACCGGTTCAATCCGTTTTTATCCGGTTTAAACCTGTTCAAACAGTTTTTATCCGGTTTCAACCGATTCAATCCGGTTTTATCCGGTTTAAACTGGTTCTATCCGTTTCTATCCGGTTAAAACCGGTTCTATTAGATTCTATCCAGTTTAAACCGGTTCAATCCGGTTTTATCCGGTTTAAGCCAGTTCAATCCGGTTTTATCCGGTTTAAACCGGTTTAAACCGGTTCAATCCGGTTTTATCCGGTTTAACCCTGTTCTATACGGTTCTATCCGGTTTGAACCGGTTCAATCCGGTTTTATCCGGTTTAAACCGGTTTAAGCCGGTTCAATCAGGTTTTATCCAGTTTAAACCGGTTCTATCCGGTTCTATCCGGTTGAAACCAGTTTAAACCGGTTCAATCCGGTTTTATCCGGTTTAACCCGTTTCAATCCGGTTTTATCCGGTTTAAACCAGTTCATTCCGGTTTTATCCGGTTAAAACCGGTTTGAAACGGTTCAATCCGGTTTTATCCGGTTTAAACCAGTTCATTCCGGTTTTATCCGTTTAAAACCAGTTTGAAACGGTTCAATCCGGTTTTATCCGGCTTAAACCGGTTCAATCCGTTTTTATCCGGTTTAAACCAGTTCACTCCAGTTTTATCCGGTTTAAACCGGTTTGAACCGGTTCAATCCGGTTTTATCTGGTTTAAACCGGTTCAATCTGGTTTTATCCGGTTTAAACCGGTTTTATCCGGTTTAAACCAGTTTTATCCGGTTTAGACCGGTTTAAACCAGTTCAATCCGGTTTTAATCGGCTTAAACTGGTTCAATCTGGTTTTATCCGGTTTAAACCGCTTTAAAACGGTTTAATCCGGTTTTATGCGGTTTAAACCAGTTTGAACCGGTTCAATCCGGTTTTATCCAGTTTAAACCGGTTTAAACCGGTTCAATCCTGTTTTATCTCGTTTAGACCGGTTCTATCCGGTTCTATACTTTTTAAATCTGATTAAACTGGTTCTATCCTGTTCTATCCTGTTTTAACTGGATTAAACCAGTTCAATCCGGTTTTATCCGGTTTAAACGGTTTTATCCGGTTTAAACCGGTTCTATCCGTTTCCATCTGGTTTAAACGGGTTTAAACTGGTTCAATCCGGTTTTATCCGTTTTAAACTGGTTCAATCTGATTTTATCCGGTTTAAACTGTTTCAATTTGGTTTTATCCGGTTTAAACCTGTTCAATCCGGTTTTCTCTAGTTTAAACCGGTTTAGACAGGTTCAGTCCGGTTTTACCCAGTTTAAACCGGTTCTATCCGGTTCTATCCGGTTGAAACCGGTTTAAACCGGTTCAATCCGTTTTTATCCGGTTTAAACCAGTTCAATCCGTTTTTATCCGCTTTAAACCGGTTTGAACCGGTTCAATCCGGTTTTATCCGGTTTAAACCGGTTCTATCCAGTTCTATCCGGTTTAAACCGGTTCTATCCGGTTCTATCTGGTTTACACCGGTTTAAACCGGTTCAATCCGGTTTTATCCGGTTTAAACCGGTTTAAACCGCTTCAATCCGGTTTTATCCGGTTTAAACCTGTTTAAACCGGTTCAATCTGGTTTTATCCGGTTTAAACGGGTTTCAGCCGGTTCTATCCGGTTTAAACCGGTTTGAGCCAGTTCATGCCGATTTTATCCGGTTTAAACCGGATACCGGTTTAAACCAGCTCTATCCAGTTTAAACAGGTTTAAGCCGGTTCAATCTGGTTTTATCCGGTTTAAACCGGTTTTAACCGATTCAATCCGGTTTATCCAGTATAAACTGGTTTAATCCGTTTCAATCCGGTTTTATCCGGTTTACACCGATTTAAACCGGTTCAGTCCGGTTTTATCCAGTTTAAACCGGTTATATCTGGTTTAAACCGGTATAAACCAGTTCAATCCGGTCTTATCCGGTTTAAACCATTTCTATCCGGTTCTATCCGTTTTAAACTGGTTTAAACCAGTTCATTCCGGTTTTATCAGGTTGAAATCGGTTCTATCCGGTTCTATACAGTTGAAACCGGTTTAAACCGGTTCAATCCGTTTTAATCCGGTTTAAACCGGTTTAAGCCAGTTCAATCCAGTTTTATCCAGTTTAAACCGGTTCTATCCGGTTCTATCCGGTTGAAACCAGTTTAAACCGGTTCAATCCGGTTTTATCCGGTTTAAACCAGTTCAATCCTGTTTTATCCGGTTTAAACCGGTTCTATCCGGTTCTATACAGTAGAAACCGGTTTAAACCGGTTCAATCCGGTTTTATCCGGTTTTAAACCGGTTCTATGCTGTTTATACCAGTTTAAGCCTGTTCAATCGGGTTTTATCCGGTTTAGACCTGTTTAAGCTGGTTCATTCCGGTTTTATCCAGTTTAAACCGGCTTAAACCCTTTCAATCCTTTTTTATCCGGTTTCAACCGGTTTACAGCGGTTCAATCCGGTTTTATCCGGTTTATACCGTTTCTATCCGGTTCTACCCGTTTTAAACCGGTTTAAACCAGTTCATTCCGGTTTTATCCGGTTTAAACCAGTTTGAACCGGTTCAATCCGGTTTTATCCGGTTTAAACCGGTTTAAACCGGTTCAATCGGTTTTATCCAGTTTAAACCGGTCCTATCCGGTTTAAACCGGTTTATGCCGGTTCATTCCGGTTTTATCAGTTTTAAAACGGTTTAAACTGCTTCAATCCGTTTATATCCGATTTCAACCGGTTTCATCCGGTTCAATCCGGTTTTATCCGGTTTAAACCGGTTCATTCCGGTTTTATCCGGTTAAAACCGGTTTGAAACGGTTCAATCCGGTTTTATCCGGTTTAAACCAGTTCATTCCGGTTTTATCCGTTTAAAACCAGTTTGAAACGGTTCAATCCGGTTTTATCCGGCTTAAACCGGTTCAATCCGTTTTTATCCGGTTTAAACCAGTTCACTCCAGTTTTATCCGGTTTAAACCGGTTTGAACCGGTTCAATCCGGTTTTATCTGGTTTAAACCGGTTCAATCTGGTTTTATCCGGTTTAAACCGGTTTTATCCGGTTTAAACCAGTTTTATCCGGTTTAGACCGGTTTAAACCAGTTCAATCCGGTTTTAATCGGCTTAAACTGGTTCAATCTGGTTTTATCCGGTTTAAACCGCTTTAAAACGGTTTAATCCGGTTTTATGCGGTTTAAACCAGTTTGAACCGGTTCAATCCGGTTTTATCCAGTTTAGACCGGTTCTATCCGGTTCTATCCTTTTTAAATCTGATTAAACTGGTTCTATCCTGTTCTATCCTGTTTTAACTGGATTAAACCAGTTCAATCCGGTTTTATCCGGTTTAAACCGGTTTTAAACCGCTTCAATCCGGTTTTATCCGGTTTAAACCTGTTTAAACCGGTTCAATCTGGTTTTATCCGGTTTAAACGGGTTTCAGCCGGTTCTATCCGGTTTAAACCGGTTTGAGCCAGTTCATGCCGATTTTATCCGGTTTAAACCGGATACCGGTTTAAACCAGCTCTATCCAGTTTAAACAGGTTTAAGCCGGTTCAATCTGGTTTTATCCGGTTTAAACCGGTTTTAACCGATTCAATCCGGTTTATCCAGTATAAACTGGTTTAATCCGTTTCAATCCGGTTTTATCCGGTTTACACCGATTTAAACCGGTTCAGTCCGGTTTTATCCAGTTTAAACCGGTTATATCTGGTTTAAACCGGTATAAACCAGTTCAATCCGGTCTTATCCGGTTTAAACCATTTCTATCCGGTTCTATCCGTTTTAAACTGGTTTAAACCAGTTCATTCCGGTTTTATCAGGTTGAAATCGGTTCTATCCGGTTCTATACAGTTGAAACCGGTTTAAACCGGTTCAATCCGTTTTAATCCGGTTTAAACCGGTTTAAGCCAGTTCAATCCAGTTTTATCCAGTTTAAACCGGTTCTATCCGGTTCTATCCGGTTGAAACCAGTTTAAACCGGTTCAATCCGGTTTTATCCGGTTTAAACCAGTTCAATCCTGTTTTATCCGGTTTAAACCGGTTCTATCCGGTTCTATACAGTAGAAACCGGTTTAAACCGGTTCAATCCGGTTTTATCCGGTTTAAACCGGTTCTATGCTGTTTATACCAGTTTAAGCCTGTTCAATCGGGGTTTTATCCGGTTTAGACCTGTTTAAGCTGGTTCATTCCGGTTTTATCCAGTTTAAACCGGCTTAAACCCTTTCAATCCTTTTTTATCGGTTTCAACCGGTTTACAGCGTTCAATCCGGTTTTATCCGGTTTATACCGTTTCTATCCGGTTCTACCCGTTTTAAACCGGTTTAAACCAGTTCATTCCGGTTTTATCCGGTTTAAACCAGTTTGAACCGGTTCAATCCGGTTTTATCCGGTTTAAACCGGTTTAAACCGGTTCAATTGGTTTTATCCAGTTTAAACCGGTCCTATCCGGTTTTAAACCGGTTTATGCCGGTTCATTCCGGTTTTATCAGTTTTAAAACGGTTTTAAACTGCTTCAATCCGTTTATATCCGATTTCAACCGGTTTCATCCGGTTCAATCCGGTTTTATCCGTTTAAACCAGTTCATTCCGGTTTTATCGGTTTAAACCGGTTTGAACCGGTTCAATCCGGTTTTATCTGGTTTAAACCGGTTTTATCCGGTTTAGACCAGTTCATTCCGGTTCTATCCGGTTGAAACCGGTTTAAACCGGTTCAATCCGGTTTTATCTGGTTTAAACCGGTTTTATCCGGTTTAAACAGTTCATTCCGGTTTTACCAGTTTAAACCGGTTATATCCGGTTTTATCCGGTTTATCCGGTTTAAACAGTTTAATCGGTTTTATCCGGCTTAAACCGGTTCAATCTGGTATTATCCGGTTTAAACTGGTTCAATTTGGTTTTATCCCATTTAAACCGGTTTTATCCGGTTTTAAACTGGTATAAACCAGTTCAATCCGGTTTTATCCTGTTTAAACCGGTTTAAACCGGATCAATCCGATTTTATTCCGGTTTAAACCGGTTCAATCCAGTTTTATCCGGTTTAAACCGGTTTAAGCTGGTTCAATCCGGTTTTATCCGGTTTTAAACGGTTCAATCTTGTTTTATCGGTTTAAACCGGTTGAAACCAGTTCAATCTGGTTTTATCTGGTTTAGACCATTTCAAACCGGTTCAGTCCAGTTTTATCCGGTTTAAACCAGTTCTCTCCATTTCTATCTGATTTAAACCGGTTTAAAACTGGTTCAATCCGGTTTTATCCGTTTTAAAACCGTTCAATCTGGTTTTATCCGGTTTAAACTGGTTCAATTTGGTTTTATCCAGTTTAAACCGGTTTTATCCGTTTTAAACCGGTTTAATCCAGTTCAATCCGGTTTTATCCGGTTTAAACCTGTTCAGTCTGGTTTTATCCGGTTTTAAACCGGATTCAACCTGTTCAATCCGGTTTTATCCGGTTTAAAACGATTTAAGCCGGTTCAATCAGGTTTATCAGTTGAAACGGTTCTATCCGGTTCTATCCGGTTGAAACCAGTTTAAACCGTTCAATCCGGTTTTCTCCGGTTTAAACCAGTTCAATCCTGTTTTATCCGGTTAAACAGGTTCTGTCGGTTCTATCCAGTTTAAACCGGTTCTATAACGTTCTATTTGGTTTAAACTGGTTCAATCCGTTTTATTCCGTTTTAAACTGGTTCAATCTGGTTTTATCGGTTTAAACTGGTTCAATTTGGTTTTATCCCGTTTAAAACCGGTTTTATCCGGTTTAAACCGGTATAAACCAGTTCAATCCGGTTTAATCCTGTTTAAACGGTTTAAACCGGATCAATCCGGTTTTATCCGGCTTCACCGGTTTTACCCAGTTCTATACGGTTTAAACCGTTTAAACCTATTCAATCCGATTTCATCCGTTTAAACCAATTCAACCCAGTTTTATCCGGTTTAAACCGGTTTAAGCTGGTTCAATCCGGTTTTATCCGGTTTATACCGGTTCAATCTTGTTTTATCCGGTTTAAACCGTTTACACCGGTTCAATCCGGTTTTATCCGGTTTAAACCGGTTCAGTCTGGTTTTATCCGGTTTAAACCGGTTTCAACCGTTTCAATCCGGTTTTATCCGGTTTAAACCGGTTCTATCCGGTTCTATACAGTTGAAACCGGTTTTAAACAGGTTCAATCAGGTTTTATCCGGTTTAAACCGGTTCTATCTGGTTGAACCGTATTAAACCGGTTCAATCCGGTTTTGTCTGGTTTAAACCGGTTCAATCCGGTTTTATCCGGTTTAAACCGGTTATATGCTCTTTATACCAGTTTAAGCCTGTTCAATCGGGTTTTATCCGGTTTAGACCTGTTTAAGCCGGTTCATTCCAGTTTTATCAAGTTGAAACCAGTTTAAACCCTTTGAATCCGTTTTTATCCGGTTTCAACCGGTTTACACCGGTTCAAACCGGTTTTATCCGGTTTAAACCGTTTCTATCCTGTTCTATCCGTTTTAAACCGGTTTAAACCAGTTCATTCCGGTTTTATACGGTTTAAACCGGTTTGAACCGGTTCAATCCGGTTTTATCCGGTTTAAACCTGTTTAAGCCGGTTCAATCCGGTTTTATCCGGTTTAAACTGGTTTAAGCCGGTTCAATCCGGTTTTATCCGGTTTAAACCGGTTTAAGCCGGTTCAATCCGGTTTAATCCAGTTTAAACCGGTTCTATCCGGTTCTATCCAGTTGTAACCAGTTTTAACCGGTTCAAACCGGTTTTATCTGGTTTGAACCAGTTCAATCTGGTTTGATCCAGTTTAAACAGGTTCTATCCGGTTCTATCCAGTTTAAACCGGTTCTATACGGTTCTATTTGGTTTAAACTGGTTCAATCCGGTTTTATCTGGTTTAAACCGGTTCAATCTGGTTTTATCCGGTTTAAACTGGTTCAATTTGGTTTTATCCGGTTTAAACCGTTTTTATTCGGTTTAAACGGTTTAAACCAGTTCAATCCGTTTTTATCCAGTTTAAAACCGCTTGAAACCGGGTCAATCCAGTTTTATCCGATTTAAACCGGTTTAACCCAGTTCTATCCGGTTTTATCCGGTTTAAACCAGTTTAAACCGTTTCAATCCGTTTTTATCTGATTTAAGCCGGTTTAAAACGGTTCAATCCGGTTTTATCTGGTTTAAACCTGTTCTATCCGGTTTAAACCGGTTTGAACCGCTTCAATCTGCTTTTATCCGGTTTAAACCACTTTAAACTGGTTATATCTGATTTTATCCGGTTTAAACCTGTTCTATCCGGTTTAAACCGGTTTTGAACCGGTTCAATCCGGTTTTATCCGGTTTAAACGGTTTAAACGGTTCAATCCGTTTTTATCCGGTTTAAACCTGTTCAAACAGTTTTTATCCGGTTTTCAACCGATTCAATCCGGTTTTATCCGTTTAAACTGGTTCTATCCGTTTCTATCCGGTTAAAACCGGTTCTATTAGATTCTATCCAGTTTAAACCGGTTCAATCCGGTTTTATCCGGTTTAAGCCAGTTCAATCTGGTTTTATCCGGTTTAAACCGGTTTAAACCGGTTCAATCCGGTTTTATCCGGTTTAACCCTGTTCTATACGGTTCTATCCGGTTTGAACCGGTTCAATCCGGTTTTATCCGGTTTAAACCGGTTTAAGCCGGTTCAATCAGGTTTTATCCAGTTTAAACCGGTTCTATCCGGTTCTATCCGGTTGATACCAGTTTAAACCGGTTCAATCCGGTTTTATCCGGTTTAAACCGGTTCAATCCGGTTTTATCCGGTTTAAACCGGTTCATTCCGGTTTTTATCCGGTTAAAACCGGTTTGAAACGGTTCAATCCGGTTTTATCCGGTTTAAACCAGTTCATTCCGGTTTTATCCGTTTAAAACCAGTTTGAAACAGTTCAATCCGGTTTTATCCGGCTTAAACCGGTTCAATGCGTTTTTATCCGGTTTAAACCAGTTCACTCCAGTTTTATCCGGTTTAGACCGGTTTAAACCAGTTCAATCCGGTTTTAATCGGCTTAAACTGGTTCAATCTGGTTTTATCCGGTTTAAACCGCTTTAAAACGGTTTAATCCGGTTTTATGCGGTTTAAACCAGTTTGAACCGGTTCAATCCGGTTTTATCCAGTTTAAACCGGTTTAAACCGGTTCAATCCTGTTTTATCTCGTTTAGACCGGTTCTATCCGGTTCTATCCTTTTTAAATCTGATTAAACTGGTTCTATCCTGTTCTATCCTGTTTTAACTGGATTAAACCAGTTCAATCCGGTTTTATCCGGTTTAAACCGGTTCTATCCGTTTCCATCTGGTTTAAACGGGTTTAAACTGGTTCAATCCGGTTTTATCCGTTTTAAACTGGTTCAATCTGATTTTATCCGGTTTAAACTGTTTCAATTTGGTTTTATCCGGTTTAAACCTGTTCAATCCGGTTTTCTCTAGTTTAAACCGGTTTAGACAGGTTCAGTCCGGTTTTACCCAGTTTAAACCGGTTCTATCCGGTTCTATCCGGTTGAAACCGGTTTAAACCGGTTCAATCCGTTTTTATCCGGTTTAAACCAGTTCAATCCGTTTTTATCCGCTTTAAACCGGTTTGAACCGGTTCAATCCGGTTTTATCCGGTTTAAACCGGTTCTATCCAGTTCTATCCGGTTTAAACCGGTTCTATCCGGTTCTATCTGGTTTACACCGGTTTAAACCGGTTCAATCCGGTTTTATCCGGTTTAAACCGGTTTAAACCGCTTCAATCCGGTTTTATCCGGTTTAAACCTGTTTAAACCGGTTCAATCTGGTTTTATCCGGTTTAAACGGGTTTCAGCCGGTTCTATCCGGTTTAAACCGGTTTGAGCCAGTTCATGCCGATTTTATCCGGTTTAAACCGGATACCGGTTTAAACCAGCTCTATCCAGTTTAAACAGGTTTAAGCCGGTTCAATCTGGTTTTATCCGGTTTAAACCGGTTTTAACCGATTCAATCCGGTTTATCCAGTATAAACTGGTTTAATCCGTTTCAATCCGGTTTTATCCGGTTTACACCGATTTAAACCGGTTCAGTCCGGTTTTATCCAGTTTAAACCGGTTATATCTGGTTTAAACCGGTATAAACCAGTTCAATCCGGTCTTATCCGGTTTAAACCATTTCTATCCGGTTCTATCCGTTTTAAACTGGTTTAAACCAGTTCATTCCGGTTTTATCAGGTTGAAATCGGTTCTATCCGGTTCTATACAGTTGAAACCGGTTTAAACCGGTTCAATCCGTTTTAATCCGGTTTAAACCGGTTTAAGCCAGTTCAATCCAGTTTTATCCAGTTTAAACCGGTTCTATCCGGTTCTATCCGGTTGAAACCAGTTTAAACCGGTTCAATCCGGTTTTATCCGGTTTAAACCAGTTCAATCCTGTTTTATCCGGTTTAAACCGGTTCTATCCGGTTCTATACAGTAGAAACCGGTTTAAAACCGGTTCAATCCGGTTTTATCCGGTTTAAACCGGTTCTATGCTGTTTATACCAGTTTAAGCCTGTTCAATCGGGTTTTATCCGGTTTAGACCTGTTTAAGCTGGTTCATTCCGGTTTTATCCAGTTTAAACCGGCTTAAACCCTTTCAATCCTTTTTTATCCGGTTTCAACCGGTTTACAGCGGTTCAATCCGGTTTTATCCGGTTTATACCGTTTCTATCCGGTTCTACCCGTTTTAAACCGGTTTAAACCAGTTCATTCCGGTTTTATCCGGTTTAAACCAGTTTGAACCGGTTCAATCCGGTTTTATCCGGTTTAAACCGGTTTAAGCCAGTTCAATCCGGTTTTATCCGGTTTAAACCGGTACAATCTGGTTTTATCCGGTTTAAACCGGTTTAAACCGGTTCAATCCGGTTTTATCCAGTTTAAACCGGTTCTATCCTGTTGAAACCGTATTAAACCGGTTCGGTCCGGTTTTATCCGGTTTAAACCGGTTCTATCCTGTTGAAACCGTATTAAACTGGTTCAATCCGGTATTATCCGGTTTAAACCGGTTCTATGCTGTTTATACCAGTTTAAGCCGGTTCAATCCGGTTTTATCCGGTTTAAACCGTTTTAATCCTGTTTAAACCGGTTTAAGCTGGTTCAATCCGGTTTTATCCAGTTTAAACCGGTTCTATCCGGTTCTATAGAGTTGAAACCAGTTTAAACCGGTTCAATCCGGTTTTATTCGGTTTAAACCGGTTCAATCCGGTTTTATCCGGTTTAAACCGGTTCAATCCGGTTTTATCCGGTTTAAACCGGTTCATTCCGGTTTTATCCGGTAAAAACCGGTTTGAAATGGTTCAATCCGGTTTTATCCGGTTTAAACTGGTTCAGTCCGGTTTTATCCGGTTTAAACCGGTTCATTCCGGTTTTATCCGGTTTAAACCGGTTCAATCCGGTTTTATCTGGTTTAAACCAGTTCACTCTGGTTTTATCCGTTTTAAACCGTTTGTACCGGTTCAATCCGGTTTTATCCGGGTTAAACTTGTTTAAGCTGGTGCAATCCGGTTTTATCCAGTTTAAACCGGTTCTAACCGGTTCTATCCAGTTGAAACCAGTTTAAACCAGTTCAATGCAGTTTTATCCGGTTAAAACCGGTTCAATCGGTTTTATCCAGTTTAAACCGGTCCTATCCGGTTTAAACCGGTTTAGGCCGGTTCATTCCGGTTTTATCAGTTTTAAACGGTTTAAACTGCTTCAATCCGTTTATATCCGATTTCAACCGGTTTCATCCGGTTCAATCCGGTTTTATCCGGTTTAAACCAGTTCATTCCGGTTTTATCCGGTTTAAACCGGTTTGAACCGGTTCAATCCGGTTTTATCTGGTTTAAACCGGTTTTATCCGGTTTAGACCAGTTCATTCCGGTTCTATCGGGTTGAAACCGGTTTAAACCGGTTCAATCCGGTTTTATCTGGTTTAAACCGGTTTTATCCGGTTTAAACCAGTTCATTCCGGTTTTACCCAGTTTAAACCGGTTATATCCGGTTTTATCCGGTTTATCCGGTTTAAACCAGTTTAATCCGGTTTTATCTGGCTTAAACCGGTTCAATCTGGTATTATCCGGTTTAAACTGGTTCAATTTGGTTTTATCCCATTTAAACCGGTTTTATCCGGTTTAAACCGGTA
This sequence comes from Cynocephalus volans, assembly GCF_027409185.1. NCBI lineage: Eukaryota > Metazoa > Chordata > Mammalia > Dermoptera > Cynocephalidae > Cynocephalus > Cynocephalus volans. The sequence goes on from NW_026902412.1 coordinate 74,439, forward strand.
TAAACCAGTTCAATCCGGTTTTATCCTGTTTAAACCGGTTTAAACCGGATCAATCCGATTTCATCCGGTTTAAACCGGTTCAATCCAGTTTTATCCGGTTTAAACCGGTTTAAGCTGGTTCAATCCGGTTTTATCCGGTTTAAACCGGTTCAATCTTGTTTTATCCGGTTTAAACCGGTTGAAACCAGTTCAATCTGGTTTTATCTGGTTTAGACCATTTCAAACCGGTTCAGTCCAGTTTTATCCGGTTTAAACCAGTTCTCTCCATTTCTATCTGATTTAAACCGGTTTAAACTGGTTCAATCCGGTTTTATCCGTTTTAAACCGGTTCAATCTGGTTTTATCCGGTTTAAACTGGTTCAATTTGGTTTTATCCAGTTTAAACCGGTTTTATCCGTTTTAAACCGGTTTAATCCAGTTCAATCCGGTTTTATCCGGTTTAAACCCGTTCAGTCTGGTTTTATCCGGTTTAAACCGGATTCAACCTGTTCAATCCGGTTTTATCCGGTTTAAAACGATTTAAGCCGGTTCAATCAGGTTTTATCCAGTTGAAACCGGTTCTATCCGGTTCTATCCGGTTGAAACCAGTTTAAACCGGTTCAATCCGGTTTTCTCCGGTTTAAACCAGTTCAATCCTGTTTTATCCGGTTTAAACAGGTTCTGTCCGGTTCTATCCAGTTTAAACCGGTTCTATACGGTTCTATTTGGTTTAAACTGGTTCAATCCGGTTTTATCTGGTTTGAACCAGTTCAATCTGGTTTTATCCGGTTTAAACTGGTTCAATTTGGTTTTATCCGGTTTAAACAGTTTTTATCCGGTTTAAACCGGTTTAAACCAGTTCAATCCGTTTTTATCCAGTGTCAACCGCTTGAAACCGGGTCAATCCGGTTTTATCCGATTTAAACCGGTTTAACACGGTTCTATCCGGTTTTATCCGTTTTAAAAGTGTTCTATCCGGTTCTATCCTGTTTAAACCGGTTTAAACCAGTTCAATCCGGTTTTATCTGGTTTAAACCGGTTCTACCCATTTCAATCTGGATTAAACCGGTTAGAACCGGTTCTATGCGGTTTTATCCGGTTTAAACCGGTTCAATCTGTTTTTATCCGGTTTAAACCTGTTCTATCCTGTTTAAACCGGTTTGAACCGGTTCAATCCTGTTTTATCCGGTTTAAACCGGTTCTATCCGTTTCTATCCGGTTAAAACCGGTTCTTTCCGATTCTATCCGGTTTAAACCGGTTTAAACCGGTTCAATCCGTTTTTATCCGGTTTAAACCTGTTCTATCCGGTTTTATCCCGTTTAAACCGGTTCTATCCGGTTTTATCCGGTTTAAACCGGTTTAGCCCGGTTCTATCCGGTTAAAACCGGTTTAAACCGGTTCAATCCCATTTTATCCAGTTTAAACCGGTTCAAACTGGTTTTATCGGGTTTAAACCGGTTTAAGCTGGTTCAATCCGGTTTTATCCGGTTTAAACTGGTTCAAACTGGTTTTATCCGGTTTGAACTGGTTCAATTTGGTTTTATCCGGTTTAAACCGTTTTTATCCGGTTTAAACCGGTTTAAACCAGTTCAATCCGTTTTTATCCAGTTTAAACCGCTTGAAATCGGGTCAATCCGGTTTTATCCGATTTAAACCGGTTTAACCCGGTTCTATCTGGTTTTATCCGGTTTAAACCAGTTTAAACCGTTTCAATCCGTTTTTATCCGATTTAAGCCGGTTTAAAACGGTTCAATCCGGTTTTATCTGGTTTAAACGGGCTTAAAACGGTTCAATCCGGTTTTATGCAGTTTAAACCGGTTCTATCCTGTTTAAACCGGTTTAAACCGGTTCAATATGGTTTTCTCCGGTTTAAACCGGTTCTATCCGGTTTTATCCGGTTTTAGACCGGTTCAATCTGGTTTTATCCGGTTTAACCCACTTTAAACTGGTTCAATCCGGTTTTATCCGCTTTAAAACGGTTCTATCCGGTTCTATCCTGTTTAAACCGGTTTAAACCAGTTCAATCCGGTTTTATCTGGTTTAAACCGGTTCTACCCATTTCAATCTGTTTTAAACCGGTTAGAACCGGTTCTATGCGGTTTTATCCGGTTTAAACCGGTTCAATCTGTTTTTATCCGGTTTAAACCTGTTCTATCCGGTTTAAACCGGTTTGAAACTGTTCAATCCGGTTTTATCCGGTTTAAACCGGTTCTATCCGTTTCTATCCGGTTAAAACCGGTTCTTTCCGATTCTATCCGGTTTAAACCGGTTTAAACCGGTTCAATCTGTTTTTATCCGGTTTAAACCTGTTCAATCCGGTTTTATCCCGTTTAAACCGGTTCTATCCGGTTTTATCCGGTTTAAACCGGTTTAGCCTGGTTCTATCCGGTTAAAACCGGTTTAAACCGGTTCAATCCCATTTTATCCGGTTTAAACCGGTTCAATCTGGTTTTATCGGGTTGAAACCGGTTTAAGCTGGTTCAATCTGGTTTTATCCGGTTTAAACTGGTTCAATCTGGTTTTATCCGGTTTAAACTGGTTGAAACCGGTTCTATCCGGTTTAGACCGGTTCAAACCGGTTCAATCCGGTTTTATGCGGTTTAAACCGGTTCTATCCGTTTCTATCTGGTTTAAACCGGTTTAAACTGGTTCAATCTGGTTTTGTCCATTTTAAACCGGTTCAGTCTGGTTTTACCCGGTGTAAACTGGTTCAATTTGGTTTTATCCGGTTTAGAACAGTTCAATCCGGTTTTATCCGGTTTAAACCGGTTCTATGCTGTTTACACCAGTTTAAGCCTGTTCAATAGGGTTTTATCCAGTTTAGACCTGTTTAAGCCGGTTCATTCCGGTTTTATCCAGCTTAAACCGGTTTAAACCCTTTCAATCCGTTTTTATCCAGTTTCAACCGGTTTACACCGGTTCAATCCAGTTTTATCCGATTTAAACCGGTTTAAGCCGGTTCAATCCGGTTTTATCCGGTTTAAACCGGTTCAATCTGGTTTGATCCGGTTTAAACCAGTTTGAACCGGTTCAATCTGGTTTTATCCGGTTTAAACCGGTTTAAGCCGGTTCAATCCGGTTTTATCCAGTTTAAACCGGTTCTATCCGGTTGAAACCAGTTTAATCCGGTTCAATCCAGTTTTATCCTGTTTAAACCGGTTCAATCCGGTTTTATCCGGTTTAAAACCGGTTCAATCCGGTTTTATCCGGTTTAAACTGGTTCAGTCCGGTTTTATCCGGTTTAAACCAGTTCATTCCGGTTTTATCCGGTTTAAACCGGTTCAATCCGGTTTTATCTGGTTTAAACCAGTTCACTCTGGTTTTATCCGTTTTAAACCGGTTTGTACCGGTTCAATCCGGTTTTATCCGGTTTAAACCTGTTTAAGCTGGTGCAATCCGGTTTTATCCAGTTTAAACCGGTTCTATCCGGTTCTATCCAGTTGAAACCAGTTTAAACCAGTTCAATGCGGTTTTATCCGGTTAAAACCGGTTCAATCCAGTTTTATCCAGTTTAAACCTGTTTAAACCGGTTCAATCGGTTTTATCCAGTTTAAACCGGTCCTATCCGGTTTAAACCGGTTTAGGCCGGTTCATTCCGGTTTTATCAGTTTTAAACCGGTTTAAACTGTTTCAATCCGTTTATATCCGATTTCAACCGGTTTCATCCAGTTCAATCCGGTTTTATCCGGTTTAAACCAGTTCATTCCGGTTTTATCCGGTTTAAACCGGTTTGAACCGGTTCAATCCGGTTTTATCTGGTTTAAACCGGTTTTATCCGGTTTAGACCAGTTCATTCCGGTTCTATCCGGTTGAAACCGGTTTAAACCGGTTCAATCCGGTTTTATCTGGTTTAAACCGGTTTTATCCGGTTTAAACCAGTTCATTCCGGTTTTACCCAGTTTAAACCGGTTATATCCGGTTTTATCCGGTTTATCCGGTTTAAACCAGTTTAATCCGGTTTTATCCGGCTTAAACCGGTTCAATCTGGTATTATCCGGTTTAAACTGGTTCAATTTGGTTTTATCCCATTTAAACCGGTTTTATCCGGTTTAAACCGGTATGAACCAGTTCAATCCGGTTTTATCCTGTTTAAACCGGTTTAAACCGGATCAATCCGATTTTATCCGGTTTAAACCGGTTCAATCCAGTTTTATCCGGTTTAAACCGGTTTAAGCTGGTTCAATCCGGTTTTATCCAGTTTAAACCGGTTCAATCTTGTTTTATCCGGTTTAAACCGGTTGAAACCAGTTCAATCTGGTTTTATCTGGTTTAGACCATTTCAAACCGGTTCAGTCCGGTTTTATCCGGTTTAAACCAGTTCTCTCCATTTCTATCTGATTTAAACCGGTTTAAACTGGTTCAATCCGGTTTTATCCGTTTTAAACCGGTTCAATCTGGTTTTATCCGGTTTAAACTGGTTCGATTTGGTTTTATCCAGTTTAAACCGGTTTTATCCGTTTTAAACCGGTTTAATCCAGTTCAATCCGGTTTTATCCGGTTTAAACCCGTTCAGTCTGGTTTTATCCGGTTTAAACCGGATTCAACCTGTTCAATCCGGTTTTATCCGGTTTAAAACGATTTAAGCCGGTTCAATCAGGTTTTATCCAGTTTAAACCAGTTCAATCCTGTTTTATCCGTTTTAAACCGGTTCTATCCGGTTCTATACATTTGAAACCGGTTTAAACCGGTTCAATCAGATTTTATCCGGTTTACACCCGTTCTATCTGTTTGAAACCGTATTAAACCGGTTCAATCCGGTTTTATCTGGTTTAAAACGGTTCAATCCGGTTTTATCCGGTTTAAACCGGTTCTATGCTCTTTATACCAGTTTAAGCCTGTTCAATCGGGTTTTATCCGGTTTAACCTGTTTAAGCCGGTTCATTCCAGTTTTATCCAGTTTAAACCAGTTTAAACCCTTTTATCCCGTTTAAACCGGTTCTATCCGGTTTTATCCGGTTTAAACCGGTTTAGCCCTGTTCTATCCGGTTAAAACCGGTTTAAACCGGTTCAATCCCATTTTATCCGGTTTAAACCGGTTCAATCTGGTTTTATCGGGTTGAAACCGGTTTAAGCTGGTTCAATCTGGTTTTATCCGGTTTACACTGGTTCAATATGGTTTTCTCCGGTTTAACCCGGTTCTATCCGGTTTTATCCGGTTTAAATCAGTTTAAACCGCTTCTATCCGTTTTTATCCGATTTTAGCCGGTTTAAACCGGTTCAATGTGGTTTTGTCCATTTTAAACCGGTTCAGTCTGGTTTTACCCGGTTTAAACTGGTTCAATTTGGTTTTATCCGGTTTAGAACAGTTCAATCCAGTTTTATCCGGTATAAACTGGTTCTATGCTGTTTATACCAGTTTAAGCCTGTTCAATCGGGTTTTATCCAGTTTAGACCTGTTTAAGCCGGTTCATTCCGGTTTTATCCAGCTTAAACCGGTTTAAACCCTTTCAATCCGTTTTTATCCAGTTTCAACCGGTTTACACCGGTTCAATCCGGTTTTATCCGATTTAAACCGGTTTAAGCCGGTTCAATCCGGTTTTATCCGGTTTAAACCGGTTCAATCTGGTTTGATCCGGTTTAAACCAGTTTGAACTGGTTCAATCTGGTTTTATCCGGTTTAAACCGGTTTAAGCCGGTTCAATCCGGTTTTATCCAGTTTAAACCGGTTCTATCCGGTTGAAACCAGTTTAAACCCGTTCAATCCAGTTTTATCCGGTTTAAACCGGTTCAATCCGGTTTTATCCGGTTTAAAACCGGTTCAATCTGGTTTTATCCGGTTTAAACCGGTTTTATCCGGTTTAGACCAGTTTAAACCAGTTCAATAAGGTTTTAATTGGATTTAACCAGTTCAATCCGGTTTTATCCGGTTTAAACCAGTTTGAACCGTTTCAATCCGGTTTTATCCGATTTAAACCAGTTTAATCCGGTTCAATCCGGTTTTATCTCGTTTAAACCGGTTCTATCCGGTTCTATCCTGTTTAAATCGGTTTAAACCGGTTCTATCCTGTTCTATCCTGTTTTAACCAGTTAAACCAGTTCAATCCGGTTTTATCCAGTTTAAACCGGTTCTATTCATTTCCTTCTGGTTTAAAAGGGTTTAAACTGGTTCAATCCGGTTTTATACGTTTTAAACCAGTTCAATCTGATTTTATCCGGTTTAAACTGGTTCAATTTGGTTTTACCCGGTTTAAACGCTTTTGAACCGGTTCAATCCGGTTTTATCCGGTTTAAACCGGTTTAAACCGGGTCAATCCGGTTTTATCCGGTTTAAACCTCTTCAATCCGGTTTTCTCCAGTTTAAACCGGTCTAAACAGGTTCAATCCGGTTTTATCCAGTTTAAAACGGTTCTATCCGGTTCTATCCGGTTGAAACCGGTTTAAACCGGTTCAATCCGGTTTTATCCGGTTTAAACCAGTTCAATCCGGTTTTATCCGCTTTAAACCGGATTAAACCGGTTCTATCCGGTTTTATCCGCTTTCAACCGGATTAAACCAGTTCTATCCGGTTTTATCCAGTTTAAACCGGTTCAATCCGGTTTTATCCGGTTTAAACCGGTTATATGCTCTTTATACCAGTTTAAGCCTGTTCAATCGGGTTTTATCCAGTTTAGACCTGTTTAAGCCGGTTCATTCCAGTTTTATCCAGTTTAAACCAGTTTAAACCCTTTGAATCCGTTTTTATCCGGTTTCAACCGGTTTACACCGGTTCAATCCGGTTTTATCCGGTTTAAACCGTTTCTATCCTGTTCTATCCGTTTTAAACCGGTTTAAACCAGTTCATTCCGGTTTTATCCGGTTTAAACCGGTTTGAACCGGTTCAATCCGGTTTTATCCGGTTTAAACCTGTTTAAGCCGGTTCAATCCGGTTTTATCCGGTTTAAACCGGTTTAAGCCGGTTCAATCCGGTTTTATCCGGTTTAAACCGGTTTAAGCCGGTTCAATCTGGTTTTATCCGGTTTAAACCGGTTCTATCCGTTTCTATCTGGTTTAAACCGGTTTAAACTGTTTCAATCTGGTTTTGTCCATTTTAAACCGGTTCAGTCTGGTTTTACCCGGTTTAAACTGGTTCAATTTGGTTTTATCCGGTTTAGAACAGTTCAATCCTGTTTTATCCGGTTTAAACTGGTTCTATGCTGTTTATACCAGTTTAAGCCTGTTCAATCGGGTTTTATCCAGTTTAGACCTGTTTAAGCCGGTTCATTCCGGTTTTATCCAGCTTAAACCGGTTTAAACCCTTTCAATCCGTTTTTATCCAGTTTCAACCGGTTTACACCGGTTCAATCCGGTTTTATCCGATTTAAACCGGTTTAAGCCGGTTCAATCCGGTTTTATCCGGTTTAAACCGGTTCAATCTGGTTTGATCCGGTTTAAACCAGTTTGAACCGGTTCAATCTGGTTTTATCCGGTTTAAACCGGTTTAAGCCGGTTCAATCCGGTTTTATCCAGTTTAAACCGGTTCTATCCGGTTGAAACCAGTTTAAACCCGTTCAATCCAGTTTTATCCGGTTTAAACCGGTTCAATCCGGTTTTATCCGGTTTAAAACCGGTTCAATCTTGTTTTATCCGGTTTAAACCGGTTTTATCCGGTTTAGACCAGTTTAAACCAGTTCAATCCGGTTTTAATCGGATTTAACCAGTTCAATCCGGTTTTATCCGATTTAAACCAGTTTAATCCGGTTCAATCCGGTTTTATCTCGTTTAAACCGGTTCTATCCGGTTCTATCCTGTTTAAATCGGTTTAAACCGGTTCTATCCTGTTCTATCCTGTTTTAACCGGTTAAACCAGTTCAATCCGGTTTTATCCAGTTTAAACCGGTTCTATTCATTTCCATCTGGTTTAAAAGGGTTTAAACTGGTTCAATCCGGTTTTATACGTTTTAAACCAGTTCAATCTGATTTTATCCGGTTTAAACTGGTTCAATTTGGTTTTACCCGGTTTAAACGCTTTTGAACCGGTTCAATCCGGTTTTATCCGGTTTAAACCGGTTTAAACCGGGTCAATCCGGTTTTATCCGGTTTAAACCTCTTCAATCCGGTTTTCTCCAGTTTAAACCGGTCTAAACAGGTTCAATCCGGTTTTATCCAGTTTAAACCGGTTCTATCCGGTTCTATCCGGTTGAAACCGGTTTAAACCGGTTCAATCCGGTTTTATCCGGTTTAAACCAGTTCAATCCGGTTTTATCCGCTTTAAACCGGATTAAACCGGTTCTATCCGGTTTTATCCGCTTTAAACCGGATTAAACCGGTTCTATCCGGTTTTATCCAGTTTAAACCGGTTCAATCCGGTTTTATCCGGTTTAAACCGGTTATATGCTCTTTATACCAGTTTAAGCCTGTTCAATCGGGTTTTATCCAGTTTAGACCTGTTTAGGCCGGTTCATTCCAGTTTTATCCAGTTTAAACCAGTTTAAACCCTTTGAATCCGTTTTTATCCGGTTTCAACCGGTTTACACCGGTTCAATCCGGTTTTATCCGGTTTAAACCGTTTCTATCCTGTTCTATCCGTTTTAAACCGGTTTAAACCAGTTCATTCCGGTTTTATCCGGTTTAAACCGGTTTGAACCGGTTCAATCCGGTTTTATCTGGTTTAAACCTGTTTAAGCCGGTTCAATCCGGTTTTATCCGGTTTAAACCGGTTTAAGCCGGTTCAATCCGGTTTTATCCGGTTTAAACCGGTTTAAGCCGGTTCAATCCGGTTTAATCCAGTTTAAACCGGTTCGATCCGGTTCTATCCGGTTGAAACCAGTTTAAACCGGTTCAAACCGGTTTTATCTGGTTTGAACCGGTTCAATCTGGTTTTATCCGGTTTAAACAGGTTCTATCCGGTTCTATCCAGTTTAAACCGTTTCTATACGGTTTTATTTGGTTTAAACTGGTTCAATCCGGTTTTATCTGGTTTAAACCGGTTCAATCTGGTTTTATCCGGTTTAAACTGGTTCAATTTGGTTTTATCCGGTTTAAACCGTTTTTATCCGGTTTAAACTGGTTTAAACCGGTTCAATCCGTTTTTATCCGGTTTAAACCTGTTCAAACAGTTTTTATCCGGTTTCAACCTATTCAATCCGGTTTTATCTGGTTTAAACCGGTTCTATACGTTTCTATCCGGTTAAAACCGGTTCTATCCGATTCTATCCAGTTTAAACCGGTTCAATCCGTTTTTATCCGGTTTAAACCTGTTCAAACAGTTTTTATCCGGTTTCAACCTATTCAATCCGGTTTTATCCGGTTTAAACCGGTTCTATACTTTTCTATCCGGTTAAAACCAGTTCTATCCGATTCTATCCAGTTTAAACCGGTTCAATCCGTTTTTATCCGGTTTAAACCTGTTCAATCTGGTTTTATCCGGTTTAAACCGGTTCTATCCTGTTTTATCCTTATTAAACGGTTTTAGCCCTGTTCTATCCGGTTTAAACCGGTTTAAACCGGTTCAATCCGGTTTTATCCGGTTTAAAACGGTTTAAGCCGGTTCAATCCGGTTTTATCCGGTTTAAACCGGTTCAATCCGTTTTTATCCGGTTTAAACCAGTTTAAACCGGATCAATCCGGTTTTATCCGATTTAAACCGGGTTAACCCGGTTCTATCCGGTTTTATCCGGTTTAAATCAGTTTAAACCGCTTCTATCCGTTTTTATCCGATTTTAGCCGGTTTAAACCGGTTCAATCCGGTTTTATCCGTTTTATACGGGTTCAAACCGGTTCAATCCGCTTTTATCCAGTTTAAACTGGTTCTATCCGGTTCTATCCTGTTTAAACCGGTTTAAACCGGTTCAATATGGTTTTCTCCGGTTTAAACCGGTTCTATCCGGTTTTATCCGGTTTTAGACCGGTTCAATCTGGTTTTATCCGGTTTAACCCACTTTAAACTGGTTCAATCCGGTTTTATCCGCTTTAAAACGGTTCTATCCGGTTCTATCCTGTTTAAACCGGTTTAAACCAGTTCAATCCGGTTTTATCTGGTTTAAACCGGTTCTACCCATTTCAATCTGGTTTAAACCGGTTAGAACCGGTTCTATGCGGTTTTATCCGGTTTAAACCGGTTCAATCTGTTTTTATCCGGTTTAAACCGGTTCTATCCGGTTTAAACCGGTTTGAACCTGTTCAATCCGGTTTTATCCGGTATAAACCGGTTCTATCCGTTTCTATACGGTTAAAACCGGTTCTTTCCGATTCTATCCGGTTTAAACCGGTTCAGTCCGTTTTTATCCGGTTTAAACCTGTTCAATCCGGTTTTATCCCGTTTAAACCGGTTCTATCCGGTTTTATCCGGTTTAAACCGGTTTAGCCCGGTTCTATCCGGTTAAAACCGGTTTAAACCGGTTCAATCCCATTTTATCCGGTTTAAACCGGTTCAATCTGGTTTTATCGGGTTGAAACCGGTTTAAGCTGGTTCAATCTGGTTTTATCCGGTTTAAACTGGTTCAATCTGGTTTTATCCGGTTTAAACTGGTTGAAACCGGTTCTATCCAGTTTAGACCGGTTCAAACCGGTTCAATCCGGTTTTATCCGGTTTAAACCGGTTCTATCCGTTTCTATCTGGTTTAAACCGGTTTAAACTGGATCAATCTGGTTTTGTCCATTTTAAACCGGTTCAGTCTGGTTTTACCCGGTTTAAACTGGTTCACTTTGGTTTTATCCGGTTTAGAACAGTTCAATCTGGTATTATCCAGTTTAAACCGGTTCTATCCGGTTGAAACCAGTTTAAACCGATTCAATCCAGTTTTATCCGGTTTAAACCGGTTCAATCCGGTTTTATCCAGTTTAAAACCGGTTCAATCTGGTTTTATCCGGTTTAAACCGGTTTTATCCGGTTTAGACCAGTTTAAACCAGTTCAATCCGGTTTTAATCGGATTTAATCAGTTCAATCTTGTTTTATCCGGTTTAAACCAGTTTGAACCGTTTCAATCCGGTTTTATCCGATTTAAACCAGTTTAATCCGGTTCAATCCGGTTTTATCTCGTTTAAACCGGTTCTATCCGGTTCTATCCTGTTTAAATCGGTTTAAACCGGTTCTATCCTGTTCTATGCTGTTTTAACCGGTTAAACCAGTTCAATCCGGTTTTATCCAGTTTAAACCGGTTCTATTCATTTCCATCTGGTTTTAAAGGGTTTAACCTGGTTCAATCCGGTTTTATACGTTTTAAACCAGTTCAATCTAATTTTATCCGGTTTAAACTGGTTCAATTTGGTTTTATCCGGTTTAAACTCTTTTGAACCGGTTCAATCCGGTTTTATCCGGTTTAAACCGGTTTAAACCGGGTCAATCCGGTTTTATCCGGTTTAAACCTCTTCAATCCGGTTTTCTCCAGTTTAAACCGGTCTAAACAGGTTCAATCCGGTTTTATCCAGTTTAAACCGGTTCTATCCGGTTCTATCCGGTTGAAACCAGTTTAAACCGATTCAATCCAGTTTTATCAGGTTTAAACCAGTTCAATCCTGTTTTATCCGGTTTAAACCGGTTCTATCCGGTTCTATACAGTTGAAACCGGTTTAAACCGGTTCAATCCGGTTTTATCCGGTTTAAACCGGTTCAGTCTGGTTTTATCCGGTTGAAACTGGTTTAAAACGGTTCAATCCGGTTTTATCCGGTTTAAACCGGTTCTATGCTGTTTATACCACTTTAAGCCTGTTCAATCGGGTTTTATCCGGTTTAGACCTGTTAAAGCCGGTTCATTCCGGTTTTATCCAGTTTAAACCGGCTTAAACCCTTTCAATCCGTTTTTATCCGGTTTCAACCGGTTTACAGCGGTTCAATCCGGTTTTATCCGGTTTATACCGTTTCTATCCGGTTCTATCCGTTTTAAACCGGTTTAAACCAGTTCATTCCGGTTTTATCCGGTTTAAACCAGTTTGAACCGGTTCAATCCGGTTTTATCCGGTTTAAACCGGTTTAAGCCGGTTCAATCCGGTTTTATCCGGTTTAAACCGGTTCAATCTGGTTTTATCCGGTTTAAACTGGTTTAAGCCGGTTCAATCCGGTTTTCTCCAGTTTAAACCGGTTCTATCCTGTTGAAACCGTATTAAACCGGTTCGATCCGGTTTTATCCGGTTTAAACCGGTTCAGTCTGATTTTATCCAGTTTCAACTGGTTTAAACCGGTTCAATCCGGTTTTATCCGGTTTAAACCGGTTCTATGTTGCTTATACCAGTTTAAGCCTGTTCAATCGGGTTTTATCCTGTTTAGACCTGTTTAAGCCGGTTCATTCCAGTTTTATCCGGTTTAAACCGTTTCTATCCACTTCTATCCGTTTTAAACCGGTTTAAACCAGTTCATTCCGGTTTTATCCGGTTTGAACCGGTTTGAACCGGTTCAATCCGGTTTTATCCGGTTTAAACCGGTTTAAGCCGGTTCAATCCGGTTTTATCCGGTTTAAACCGGTTCAATCTGGTTTTATCCGGTTTAAACTGGTTTAAGCCGGTTCAATCCGGTTTTATCCGGTTTAAACCGGTTCAATCTGGTTTTATCCGGTTTAAACTGGTTTAAGCCGGTTCAATCCGGTTTTCTCCAGTTTAAACCGGTTCTATCCTGTTGAAACCGTATTAAACCGGTTCGATCCGGTTTTATCCGGTTTAAACCGGTTCAGTCTGGTTTTATCCAGTTTCAACTGGTTTAAACCGGTTCAATCCGGTTTTATCCGGTTTAAACCGGTTCTATGTTGCTTATACCAGTTTAAGCCTGTTCAATCGGGTTTTATCCTGTTTAGACCTGTTTAAGCCGGTTCATTCCAGTTTTATCCGGTTTAAACCGTTTCTATCCACTTCTATCCGTTTTAAACCGGTTTAAACCAGTTCATTCCGGTTTTATCCGGTTTGAACCGGTTTGAACCGGTTCAATCCGGTTTTATCCGGTTTAAACCGGTTTAAGCCGGTTCAATCCGGTTTTATCCGGTTTAAACCGGTTTAATCCTGTTTAAACCGGTTTAAGCTGATTCAGTCCGGTTTTATCCAGTTTAAACCGGTTCTATCCGGTTCTATCCGGTTGAAACCAGTTTAAACCGGTTCAATCCGGTTTTATCCGGTTTAAACCGGTTCAATCCGGTTTTATCCGGTTTAAACCGGTTCAATCCGGTTTTATCCGGTTTAAACAGGTTCATTCCGGTTTTATCCGGTTAAAACCGGTTTGAAATGGTTCAATCCGGTTTTATCCGGTTTAAACTGGTTCAGTCCGGTTTTATCCAGTTTAAACCGGTTCATTCCGGTTTTATCCGGTTTAAACCGGTTCAATCCGGTTTTATCTGGTTTAAACCAGTTCACTCTGGTTTTATCCGGTTTAAACCGGTTTGAACCGGTTCAATCCGGTTTTATCCGGTTTAAACGTGCTTAAGCTGGTGCAATCCGGTTTTATCCAGTTTAAACCGGTTCTATCCGGTTCTATCCAGTTGAAACCGGTTTAAACCAGTTCAATGCGCTTTTATCCGGTTAAAACCGGTTCAATCCGGTTTTATCCGGTTTAAACCTGTTTAAACCGGTTCAATCGGTATTATCCAGTTTAAACCGGTCCTACCCAGTTTATACCGGTTTAGGCCGGTTCATTCCGGTTTTATCAGTTTTAAACCGGTTTAAACTGCTTCAATCCGTTTATATCCGGTTTCAACCGGTTTCATCCGGTTCAATCCGGTTTTATCCGGTTTAAACCAGTTCATTCCGGTTTTTTCCGGTTTAAACCGGTTTGAACCGGTTCAATCCAGTTTTATCTGGTTTAAACCGGTTTTATCCGGTTTAGACCAGTTCATTCCGGTTCTATCCGGTTGAAACCGGTTTAAACCGGTTCAATCCGGTTTTATCTGGTTTAAACCGGTTTTATCCGGTTTAAACCAGTTCATGCCGGTTTTATCCAGTTTAAACCGGTTATATCCGGTTTTATCCGGTTTATCCAGTTTAAACCAGTTTAATCCGGTTTTATCCGGCTTAAACCGGTTCAATCTGGTATTATCCGGTTTAAACTGGTTCAATTTGGTTTTATCCGTTTAAACCGGTTTTATCAGGTTTAAACCGGTATAAACCAGTTCAATCCGGTTTTATCCTGTTTAAACCGGTTTAAACCGGATCAATCCGATTTTATCCGGTTTAAACCGGTTCAATCCAGTTTTATCCGGTTTAAACCGGTTTAAGCTGGTTCAATCCGGTTTTATCCGGTTTAAACCGGTTCAATCTTGTTTTATCCGGTTTAAACCGGTTGAAACCAGTTCAATCTGGTTTTATCTGGTTTAGACCATTTCAAACCGGATCAGTCCGGTTTTATCCGGTTTAAACCAGTTCTCTCCATTTCTATCTGATTTAAACCGGTTTAAACTGGTTCAATCCGGTTTTATCCGTTTTAAACCGGTTCAATCTGGTTTTATCCGGTTTAAACTGGTTCAATTTGGTTTTATCCGGTTTAAACCAGTTTTATCCGTTTTAAACCGGTTTAATCCAGTTCAATCTGGTTATATCCGGTTTAAACCGGTTTGAACCAGTTCAGTCCTGTTTTATCCGGTTTAAACCGGTTCTATCCGGTTCTATACAGTTGAAACCGGTTTAAACCGTTTCAATAAGGTTTTATCCGGTTTAAAAACGGTTCTATCCGGTTGAAACCATATTAAACCGGTTCAATCCGGTTTTATCCGGTTTAAACCCGTTCAGTCTGGTTTTATCCGGTTTAAACCGGATTCAACCTGTTCAATCCGGTTTTATCCGGTTTAAAACGATTTATGCCGGTTCAATCAGGTTTTATCCAGTTTAAACCGGTTCTATCCGGTTGAAACCAGTTTAAACCGGTTCAATCCGGTTTTCTCCGGTTTAAACCAGTTCAATCCTGTTTTATGCGGTTTAAACCGGTTCTATCCGGTTCTATACAGTTGAAACCGGTTTAAACCGGTTCAGTCAGGTTTTATCCGGTTTAAACCGGTTCTATCTGTTTGAAACCGTATTAAACCGGTTCAATCCGGTTTTATCTGGTTTAAAACGGTTCAATCCGGTTTTATCCGGTTTAAACCGGTTCTATGCTCTTTATACCAGTTTAAGCCTGTTCAATCGGGTTTTATCCGGTTTAGACCTGTTTAAGCCGGTTCATTCCATTTTTATCCAGTTTAAACCAGTTTAAACCCTTTCAATCCGTTTTTATCCGGTTTCAAACGGTTTACACCGGTTCAATCCGGTGTTATCCGGTTTAAACCGTTTCTATCCGGTTCTATCCGTTTTAAACCGGTTTAAACCAGTTCATTCCGGTTTTATCCGGTTTAAACCGGTTTGAACCGGTTCAATCCGGTTTTATCCGGTTTAAACCGGTTTAAGCCGGTTCAATCCGGTTTAATCCAGTTTAAACCGGTTCTATCCGGTTCTATCCGGTTGAATCCAGTTTAAACCGGTTCAAACCGGTTTTATCTGGTTTAAACAGGTTCGATCTGGTTTTATCCGGTTTAAACAGGTTCTATCCGGTTCTATCCAGTTTAAACCGGTTCTATACAGTTCTATTTAGTTTAAACTGGTTCAATCCGGTTTTATCTCGTTTAAACCAGTTCAATCTGGTTTTATCCGGTTTAAACTGGTTCAATTTGGTTTTATCCGGTTTAAACCGTTTTTATCCGGTTTAAACCGGTTTAAACCAGTTCAATCCGTTTTTATCCAGTTTAAACCGCTTGAAACCGGGTCTATCCGGTTTTATCCGATTTAAACCGGTTTAACCCGGTTCTATCCGGTTTTATCCGGTTTAAACCAGTTTAAACCGTTTCAATCCGTTTTTATCCGATTTAAGCCGGTTTAAAATGGTTCAATCCGGTGTTATCTGGTTTAAACGGGTTTAAACCGGTTCAATCCGGTTTTATGCAGTTTAAACCGGTTCTATCCTGTGTAAACCGGTTTAAACCGGTTCAATCCGGTTTTATCCGGTTTAAACCGGTTTAAACCGGTTCAATCCGTTTTTATCCGGTTTAAACCTGTTCAAACAGTTTTTATCTGGTTTCAACCTATTCAATCCTGTTTTATCCAGTTTAAACCGGTTCTATCCGTTTCTATCTGGTTTAAACCGTTTCTATCCGATTCTATCCAGTTTAAACCGGTTCAATCCGTTTTTATCCGGTTTAAACCTGTTCAATCTGGTTTTATCCGGTTTAAACCGGTTCAATCCCATTTTATCTGGTTTAAACCGGTTCAATCCGGTTTTATCCGGTTTAAACCGGTTTAAGCCGGTTCAATCCCGTTTTATCCGGTTTAAACCGGTTCAATCTGGTTTTATCCGGTTTAAACTGGTTCAATTTGGTTTTATCCAGTTTAAACCGGTATTATCCGGTTTAAACCGGTTTAAACAAGTTCAATCCGTTTTTATCCGGTTTAAACCGGTTTAAACCGGATCAATCTGGTTTTATCCGATTTAAACCGGGTTAACCCAGTTCTATCCGGTTTTATCCGGTTTAAATCAGTTTAAACCGCTTCTATCCGTTTTTATCCGATTTTAGCCGGTTTAAACCGGTTCAATCCGGTTTTATCCGGTTTATACGAGTTCAAACCGGTTCAATCCGGTTTTATCCAGTTTAAACTGGTTCTATCTGGTTCTATCCTGTTTAAACCGGTTTGAACCGGTTCAATCCGGTTTTATCCGGTTTAAACCGGTTCAATCTGGTTTGATCCGATTTAAACCAGTTTGAACCAGTTCAATCTGGTTTTATCCGGTTTAAACCGCTTTAAAATGGTTTAATCCGCTTTTATGCGGTTTAAACCAGTTTGAACCGTTTCAATCTGGTTTTATCCGGTTTCAACCAGTTTAAACCGGTGCAATCCGGTTTTATCTCGTATAAACCGGTTCTATCCGGTTCTATCCTGTTTAAATCGGTTTAAACCGGTTCTATCCTGTTCTATCCTGTTTTAACCGGTTAAACCTGTTCAATCCGGTTTTATCCAGTTTAAACCGGTTCTATTCGTTTCCATCTGGTTTAAAAGGGTTTAAACTGGTTCAATCCGGTTTTATACGTTTTAAACCAGTTCAATCTGATTTTATCCGGTTTAAACTGGTTCAATTTGGTTTTATCCGGTTTAAACGGGTTTGAACCGGTTCAATCCGGTATTATCCGGTTTAAACCGGTTTAAACCGGGTCAATCCGGTTTTTTCCGGTTTAAACCTCTTCAATCCGGTTTTCTCCAGTTTAAACCGGTTTAAAAAGGTTCAATCCGGTTTTATCCAGTTTAAACCGGTTCTATCCGGTTCTATCCGGTTGAAACCGGTTTAAACCGGTTCAATCCGGTTTTATCCGGTTTAAACCAGTTCAATCCGGTTTTATCCGCTTTAAACCGGTTTAAACCGGTTCAATCCGGTTTTATTCGTTTTAAACCGGTTCTATCCGGTTCTATCCGGTTTAAACCGGTTCTATCCGGTTCTATCTGGTGTAAGCCGTTTTAAACCGGTTCAATCCGGTTTTATCCGGTTTAAACCGGATCAATCCGTTTTTATCCGGTTTAAACCGGTTTAAACTGGATCAATCCGGTTTTATCCGGTTTAAACCGGTCGGTTTAAACCGGTTTAAACCGCTTCAATCCGGTTTTATCCGATTTAAACCGGTTCAATCCTTTTTTCCTGTTTGAACCGGTTTAAACCAGTTCATTCCGGTTTTATCCGGTTTAAGCCGGTTCAATCCGGTTTAAACCGTTTCAATCTGGTTTTATCCGGTTTAAACCGGTTCTATCCGGTTCTATCCGGTTTGAACCGGTTCAATCCGGTTTTATCCGATTTCAACCGGTTTTACCCGGTTCTATACGGTTTAAACAGGTTTAAACCTGTTCAATCCGATTTCATCCGGTTTAAACCGATTCAACCCAGTTTTATCCGGTTTAAACCGATTTAAGCTGGTTCAATCCAGTTTTATCCAGTTTAAACCAGTTTTATCCGTTTCAAACCGGTTTAATCCAGTTCAATCCGGTTTTATCCGGTTTAAACCGTTTCTATCTGGTTCTATCCGTTTTAAACCGGTTGAAACCAGTTCATTCCGGTTTTATCAGGTTTAAACCGGTTTGAACTGGTTCAATACAGTTTAATCCGGTTTAAACCGGTTTGAACCGGTTCAATCCGGTTTAAACAAGTTTAAGCCGGTTCAATCCGTTTTTATCCGGTTTAAACCGGTTCAATCTTATTTTATGCGGTTTAATCCGGTTTGAACCGGTTCAATCCGGTTTAATCCGGTTTAAACCGGTTTATGCCAGTACAATCCAGTTTTATCCAGTTTAAACCGGTTCTATACGGTTCTATCCGGTTGAAACCAGTTTAAACCGGTTCAATCCAGTTTTATCGGGTTTAAACCAGTTCAATCCTGTTTTATCCAGTTTAAACCGGTTCTATCCGTTTCTATACAGTTGAAACCGGTTTAAACCGGTTCAATCCGGTTTTATCCGGTTTAAACCGGTTCAGTCTGGTTTTATCCGGTTTAAAGCGGTTTAAAATGGTTCAATCCGGTTTTATCCGGTTTAAACCGGTTCTATGCTGTTTATACCAGTTTAAGCCTGTTCAATCGGGTTTTATCCGGTTTAGACCTGTTTAAGCCGGTTCATTCCGGTTTTATCCAGTTTAAACCGGTTCTATCCGGTTTTATCCAGTTTAAACCTGTTTGAACCGGTTCAATCCGGTTTTATCCGGTTTAAACCGTTTTAAGCCGGTTCAATCCGGTTTTATCCAGTTTAAAACGGTTCAAACTGGTTTTATCTGGTTTAAACCGGTTTAAGCCGGTTCAATCCGGTTTTATCCAGTTTAAACCGGTTCTATCCGGTTCTATCCGGTTGAAACCAGTTTAAACCAGTTCAATCCGGTTTTATCCGGTTTAAACCGGTTTAAGCTGGTTCAATCCGGTTTTATCCTGTTTAAACCGGTTCAATCTTGTTTTATCCGGTTTAAACCGGTTGAAATCAGTTCAATCCGGTTTTATCTGGTTTAGACCAGTTCAAACCGGTTCAATCCGGTTTTATCCAGTTTAATCCAGTTCTATCCATTTCTATCCGGTTGAAACCGGTTTAAACTGGTTCAATCCGGTTTTATCCGGTTTAAACCGGTTCTATCCGTTTTAAACCGGTTAAAAACAGTTCATTCCAGTTTTATCCGGTTTAAACCGGTTTAAGCCGGTTCAATCCGGTTTTATCCAGTTTAAACCGGTTCTATCCGGTTCTATCCGGTTGAAACCAGTTTAAACCGGTTCAATCCTGTATTATCCGTTTTAAACCGGTTCTATCCGCTTCTATACAGTTGAAACCGGTTTAAACCGGTTCAATCAGGTTTTATCCGGTTTAAACCGGTTCTATCCGGTTGAAACCGTATTAAACCGGTTCAATCCGGTTTTATCCGGTTTAAACCGGTTCAATCCGGTTTTATCCGGTTTAAACCGGTTTAAGCAGGTTCAATCCGGTTTTATCCGGTTTAAACCGGTTTAATCCTGTTTAAACCGGTTTAAGCTGGTTCAATCCGGTTTTATCCAGTTTAAACCGGTTCTATCCGGTTCTATCCGGTTGAAACCAGTTTAAACCGGTTCAATCCGGTTTTATCCTGTTTAAACCGTTCAATCCGGTTTTATCCGGTTTAAACCTGTTCATTCCGGTTTTATCCGTTTTAAACCGGTTCAATGCGGTTTTATCCGGTTTAAACCAGTTCACTCTGGTTTTATCCAGTTTAAACCGGTTTGAACCGTTTCAATCCGGTTTTTTCCGGTTTAAACCTGTTTAAGCTGGTTCAATCCGGTTTTATCCAGTTTAAACCCCTTTTATCCGGTTCTATCCGGTTGAAACCAGTTTAAACCGGTTCAATCCGGTTTTATCCGGTTTAAACTGGTTCAGTCCGGTTTTATCCGGTTTAAACCAGTTCATTCCGGTTTTATCCGGTTTAAACCGGTTCAATCCGGTTTTATCCGGTTTAAACCAGTTCACTCTGGTTTTATCCGGTTTAAACCGGTTTGAAGCGGTTCAATCCGGTTTTGTCCGGTTTAAACCTGTTTAAGCTGGTTCAATCCAGTTTTATCCAGTTTAAACCGGTTCTATCCGGTTCTATCCAGTTGAAATTGGTTTAAACCAGTTCAATCGGGTTTTATCCGGTTAAAACGGGTTCAATCCGGTTTTATCCGGTTTAAAGCTGTTTAAACCGGTTCAATCGGTTTTATCCAGTTTAAACCGGTTCTATCCGGTTTTATCCAGTTTAAACCGGTTCTATTCGTTTCCATCTGGTTTAAAAGGGTTTAAACTGGTTCAATCCGGTTTTATACGTTTTAAACCAGTTCAATCTGATTTTATCCGGTTTAAACTGGTTCAATTTGGTTTTATCCGGTTTAAACGGGTTTGAACCGGTTCAATCCGGTATTATCCGGTTTAAACCGGTTTAAACCGTGTCAATCCGGTTTTTTCCGGTTTAAACCTCTTCAATCCGGTTTTCTCCAGTTTAAACCGGTTTAAAAAGGTTCAATCCGGTTTTATCCAGTTTAAACCGGTTCTATCCGGTTCTATCCGGTTGAAACCGGTTTAAACCGGTTCAATCCGGTTTTATCCGGTTTAAACCAGTTCAATCCGGTTTTATCCGCTTTAAACCGGTTTAAACCGGTTCAATCCGGTTTTATTCGTTTTAAACCGGTTCTATCCGGTTCTATCCGGTTTAAAACCGGTTCTATCCGGTTCTATCTGGTGTAAGCCGTTTTAAACCGGTTCAATCCGGTTTTATCCGGTTTAAACCGGATCAATCCGTTTTTATCCGGTTTAAACCGGTTTAAACTGGATCAATCCGGTTTTATCCGGTTTAAACCGGTCGGTTTAAACCGGTTTAAACCGCTTCAATCCGGTTTTATCCGATTTAAAACGGTTCAATCCTTTTTTCCTGTTTGAACCGGTTTAAACCAGTTCATTCCGGTTTTATCCGGTTTAAGCCGGTTCAATCCGGTTTAAACCGTTTCAATCTGGTTTTATCCGGTTTAAACCGGTTCTATCCGGTTCTATCCGGTTTGAACCGGTTCAATCCGGTTTTATCCGGTTTCAACCGGTTTTACCCGGTTCTATACGGTTTAAACAGGTTTAAACCTGTTCAATCCGATTTCATCCGGTTTAAACCGATTCAACCCAGTTTTATCCGGTTTAAACCGGTTTAAGCTGGTTCAATCCAGTTTTATCCAGTTTAAACCAGTTTTATCCGTTTCAAACCGGTTTAATCCAGTTCAATCCGGTTTTATCCGGTTTAAACCGTTTCTATCTGGTTCTATCCGTTTTAAACCGGTTGAAACCAGTTCATTCCGGTTTTATCAGGTTTAAACCGGTTTGAACTGGTTCAATACAGTTTAATCCGGTTTAAACCGGTTTGAACCGGTTCAATCCGGTTTAAACAAGTTTAAGCCGGTTCAATCCGTTTTTATCCGGTTTAAACCGGTTCAATCTTATTTTATGCGGTTTAATCCGGTTTGAACCGGTTCAATCCGGTTTAATCCGGTTTAAACCGGTTTATGCCAGTACAATCCAGTTTTATCCAGTTTAAACCGGTTCTATACGGTTCTATCCGGTTGAAACCAGTTTAAACCGGTTCAATCCAGTTTTATCGGGTTTAAACCAGTTCAATCCTGTTTTATCCAGTTTAAACCGGTTCTATCCGTTTCTATACAGTTGAAACCGGTTTAAACCGGTTCAATCCGGTTTTATCCGGTTTAAACCGGTTCAGTCTGGTTTTATCCGGTTTAAAGCGGTTTAAAATGGTTCAATCCGGTTTTATCCGGTTTAAACCGGTTCTATGCTGTTTATACCAGTTTAAGCCTGTTCAATCGGGTTTTATCCGGTTTAGACCTGTTTAAGCCGGTTCATTCCGGTTTTATCCAGTTTAAACCGGTTCTATCCGGTTTTATCCAGTTTAAACCTGTTTGAACCGGTTCAATCCGGTTTTATCCGGTTTAAACCGTTTTAAGCCGGTTCAATCCGGTTTTATCCAGTTTAAAACGGTTCAAACTGGTTTTATCTGGTTTAAACCGGTTTAAGCCGGTTCAATCCGGTTTTATCCAGTTTAAACCGGTTCTATCCGGTTCTATCCGGTTGAAACCAGTTTAAACCAGTTCAATCCGGTTTTATCCGGTTTAAACCGGTTTAAGCTGGTTCAATCCGGTTTTATCCTGTTTAAACCGGTTCAATCTTGTTTTATCCGGTTTAAAACGGTTGAAATCAGTTCAATCCGGTTTTATCTGGTTTAGACCAGTTCAAACCGGTTCAATCCGGTTTTATCCAGTTTAATCCAGTTCTATC
The DNA here is from genome assembly GCF_027409185.1 of Cynocephalus volans. Lineage (NCBI taxonomy): Eukaryota > Metazoa > Chordata > Mammalia > Dermoptera > Cynocephalidae > Cynocephalus > Cynocephalus volans. The sequence goes on from NW_026902412.1 coordinate 96,623, forward strand.
CATTTCTATCCGGTTGAAACCGGTTTAAACTGGTTCAATCCGGTTTTATCCGGTTTAAACCGGTTCTATCCGTTTTAAACCGGTTAAAAACAGTTCATTCCAGTTTTATCCGGTTTAAACCGGTTTAAGCCGGTTCAATCCGGTTTTATCCAGTTTAAACCGGTTCTATCCGGTTCTATCCGGTTGAAACCAGTTTAAACCGGTTCAATCCTGTATTATCCGTTTTAAACCGGTTCTATCCGGTTCTATACAGTTGAAACCGGTTTAAACCGGTTCAATCAGGTTTTATCCGGTTTAAACCGGTTCTATCCGGTTGAAACCGTATTAAACCGGTTCAATCCGGTTGAAACCGTATTAAACCGGTTCAATCCGGTTTTATCCGGTTTAAACCGGTTCAGTCTGGTTTTATCTGGTTTCAACCGGTTTAAACCGGCTCAATCCGGTTTTATCCATTTTAAACCGGTTCTATGCTGTTTATACCAGTTTAAGCATGTTCAATCGGGTTTTTCTGGTTTAGACCTGTTTAAGCCGGTTCATTCCAGTTTTATCCAGTTTAAACCGGTTTAAACCCTTTCAATCCGTTTTTATCCAGTTTCAACCGGTTTACACCGGTTCAATCCGGTTTTATCCCGTTCAAACCGTTTCTCTCCACTTCTATCCGTTTTAAACCGGTTTAAACCGGTTCATTCCGGTTTTATCCGGTTTAAACCGGTTTGAACCGGTTCAATCCGGTTTTATCCGGTTTAAACCGGTTTAAGCAGGTTCAATCCGGTTTTATCCGGTTTAAACCGGTTTAATCCTGTTTAAACCGGTTTAAGCTGGTTCAATCCGGTTTTATCCAGTTTAAACCGGTTCTATCCGGTTCTATCCGGTTGAAACCAGTTTAAACCGGTTCAATCCGGTTTTATCCTGTTTAAACCGTTCAATCCGGTTTTATCCGGTTTAAACCTGTTCATTCCGGTTTTATCCGTTTTAAACCGATTCAATGCGGTTTTATCCGGTTTAAACCAGTTCACTCTGGTTTTATCCAGTTTAAACCGGTTTGAACCGTTTCAATCCGGTTTTTTCCGGTTTAAACCTGTTTAAGCTGGTTCAATCCGGTTTTATCCAGTTTAAACCCCTTTTATCCGGTTCTATCCGGTTGAAACCAGTTTAAACCGGTTCAATCCGGTTTTATCCGGTTTAAACTGGTTCAGTCCGGTTTTATCCGGTTTAAACCAGTTCATTCCGGTTTTATCCGGTTTAAACCGGTTCAATCCGGTTTTATCCGGTTTAAACCAGTTCACTCTGGTTTTATCCGGTTTAAACCGGTTTGAAGCGGTTCAATCCGGTTTTGTCCGGTTTAAACCTGTTTAAGCTGGTTCAATCCAGTTTTATCCAGTTTAAACCGGTTCTATCCGGTTCTATCCAGTTGAAATTGGTTTAAACCAGTTCAATCCGGTTTTATCCGGTTAAAACGGGTTCAATCCGGTTTTATCCGGTTTAAAGCTGTTTAAACCGGTTCAATCGGTTTTATCCAGTTTAAACCGGTTCTATCCGGTTTAAACCCGTTTAAGCCAGTTCAATCCGGTTTTATCCAGTTTAAACCGGTCCTATCCGGTTTAAACCGGTTTAGGCCGGTTCATTCCGGTTTTATCAGTTTTAAACCGGTTTAAACTGCTTCAATCCGTTTATATCCGCTTTCAACCGGTTTCAACCGGTTCAATCCGGTTTTATCCGATTTAAACCAGTTCATTCCGGTTTTATCCGGTTTAAACCGGTTTGAACCGGTTCAATCCGGTTTTATCTGGTTTAAACCGGTTTTATCCGGTTTAGACCAGTTCATTCCGGTTCTATCCAGTTTAAACCGGTTATATCCGGTTTTATCCGGTTTAACAGGTTTAAACCAGTTTAATCCGGTTTTATCCGGCTTAAACCGGTTCAATCTGGTATTATCCGGTTTAAACTGGTTCAATTTGGTTTTATCCAGTTTAAACCGGTTCAATCTTGTTTTATCCGGTTTAAACCGGTTCAATCCAGTTTTATCCGGTTTAAACCGGTTTAAGCTGGTTCAATCCGGTTTTATCCGGTTTAAACCGGTTCAATCTTGTTTTATCCGGTTTACACCGGTTGAAACCAGTTCAATCTGATTTTATCTGGTTTAGAGCAGTTCAAACCGGTTCAGTCCGGTTTTATCCGGTTTAAACCAGTTCTATCCATTTCTATCTGATTTAAACCGGTTTAAACCGGTTCAATCTGGTTTTATCTGGTTTAAACTGGTTCAATTTGGTTTTATCCGGTTTAAACCGGTTTTATCCGTTTTAAACCGGTTTAATCCAGATCAATCTGGTTATATCCGGGTTAAACCGGTTTGAACCAGTTCAGTCCTGTTTTATCCGGTTTAAACCGGTTCTATCCGGTTCTATACAGTTGAAACCGGTTTAAACCGGTTCAATCAGGTTTTATCCGGTTTAAACCGGTTCTATCCGGTTTTATCCGGTTTTAGACCGGTTCAATCTCGTTTTTTCGGTTTAAACCACTTTAAACTGGTTCAATCCAGTTTTATCTGGTTTAAACCGGTTCTCTCCGGTTTTATCCGGTTTAAACCGGTTTAAACCAGTTCAATCCGTTTTTATCTGGTTTAAACCGGTTCTATCCTGTTCTATCCTGTTTAAACCGGTTTAAACCTGTTCAATCCGTTTTTATCTGGTTTAAACTGGATCTATCCAGTTCAATCCGGTTTAAACCGGTTAGAACCGTTTCTACCCGGTTTTATCCGGTTTAAACCGGTTCAATCTGATTTTATCCGGTTTAAACATATTCTATCCGGTTTAAACCGTTTTGAACCGGTTCAATCCTGTTTTATCCGGTTTAAACCAGTTTAAACCGGTTCAATCCGTTTTTATCCGGTTTAAACCTGTTCAATCCGGTTTTATCCGGTTTAAACCGGTTATATCCGTTTCTATCCGGTTAAAACCGGTTCTATCCGATTCTATCCTGTTTAAACCAGTTTAAACCAGTTCATTCGGGTTTTATCCGGTTTAAACCGGTTCAATCCGGTTTTATCCAGTTTAAACCGGTTCTATTCGTTTCCATCTGGTTTAAAAGGGTTTAAACTGGTTCAATCCGGTTTTATACGTTTTAAACCAGTTCAATCTGATTTTATCCGGTTTAAACTGGTTCAATTTGGTTTTATCCGGTTTAAACGGGTTTGAACCGGTTCAATCCGGTATTATCCGGTTTAAACCGGTTTAAACCGGGTCAATCCGGTTTTTTCCGGTTTAAACCTCTTCAATCCGGTTTTCTCCAGTTTAAACCGGTTTAAAAAGGTTCAATCCGGTTTTATCCAGTTTAAACCGGTTCTATCCGGTTCTATCCGGTTGAAACCGGTTTAAACCAGTTCAATCCGGTTTTATCCGGTTTAAAGAAGTTCAATCCGGTTTTATCCGCTTTAAACCGGTTTAAACCGGTTCAATCCGGTTTTATTCGTTTTAAACCGGTTCTATCCGGTTCTATCCGGTTTAAACCGGTTCTATCCGGTTCTATCTGGTGTAAGCCGTTTTAAACCGGTTCAATCCGGTTTTATCCGGTTTAAACCGGATCAATCCGTTTTTATCCGGTTTAAACCGGTTTAAACTGGATCAATCCGGTTTTATCCGGTTTAAACCGGTCGGTTTAAACCGGTTTAAACCGCTTCAATCCGGTTTTATCCGATTTAAACCGGTTTAAACCGGTTCAATCGGTTTTTATCTGGTTTAAACCGGATTAAACCGGTTCTATCCGGTTTTATCCAGTTTAAACCGGTTCAATCCTTTTTTCCTGTTTGAACCGGTTTAAACCAGTTCATTCCGGTTTTATCCGGTTTAAGCCGGTTCAATCCGGTTTAAACCGTTTCAATCTGGTTTTATCCGGTTTAAACCGGTTCTATCCGGTTCTATCCGGTTTGAACCGGTTCAATCCGGTTTTATCCGGTTTCAACCGGTTTTACCCGGTTCTATACGGTTTAAACAGGTTTAAACCTGTTCAATCCGATTTCATCCGGTTTAAACCGATTCAACCCAGTTTTATCCGGTTTAAACCGGTTTAAGCTGGTTCAATCCAGTTTTATCCAGTTTAAACCAGTTTTATCCGTTTCAAACCGGTTTAATCCAGTTCAATCCGGTTTTATCCGGTTTAAACCGTTTCTATCTGGTTCTATCCGTTTTAAACCGGTTTAAACCAGTTCATTCCGGTTTTATCAGGTTTAAACCGGTTTGAACTGGTTCAATACAGTTTAATCCGGTTGAAACCGGTTTGAACCGGTTCAATCCGGTTTAAACAAGTTTAAGCCGGTTCAATCCGTTTTTATCCGGTTTAAACCGGTTCAATCTTATTTTATGCGGTTTAATCCGGTTTGAACCGGTTCAATCCGGTTTAATCCGGTTTAAACCGGTTTATGCCAGTACAATCCAGTTTTATCCAGTTTAAACCGGTTCTATACGGTTCTATCCGGTTGAAACCAGTTCATTCCGGTTTTATCCGGTTTAAAACGGTTCAATCCGGTTTTATCCGGTTTAAACCAGTTCACTCTGGTTTTATCCGGTTTAAACCGTTTGAAACCAGTTCAATCCGGTTTTATCTGGTTTAGACCAGTTCAAACAGGTTCAATCCGGTTTTATCCAGTTTAAACCAGTTCTATCCATTTCTATCTGGTTTAAACCGGTTTAAACTGGTTCAATCCGGTTTTATCCAGTTTAAACCAGTTCTATCCATTTCTATCTGGTTTAAACCGGTTTAAACTTGTTCAATCCGGTTTTATCCGGTATAAACCGGTTTGAACCGGTTCAATCTGGTTGTATCCGGTTTCAACCGGTTTAAGCCGGTTCAATCCGGTTTTATCTGGTTTAAACCGGTTTAAGCTGGTTCAATCCGGTTTTGTCCAGGTTAAACCGGTTCTATTCGTTTCCAGCTGGTTTAAAAGGGTTTAAACTGGTTCAATCCGGTTTTATACTTTTTAAACCAGTTCAATCTGATTTTATCCGGTTTAAACTGGTTCAATTTGGTTTTATCCGGTTTAAACCGGTTTGAACCGGTTCAATCCGGTTTTATCTGGTTTAAACCGGTTTAAGCCGGGTAAATCCGGTTTTATCCGGTTTAAACATCTTCAATCCGGTTTTCTCCAGTTTAAACCGTTTTATACCAGTTCAATCCGGTTCTATCCGGTTTAAACCGGTTCTATCCGGTTCTATCTGGTTTAAGCCGGTTTAAACCGGTTCAATCCGGTTTTATCCGATTTAAACCGGATCAATCCGGTTCTATCCGGTTTTATCCAGTTTAAACCGGTACAATCCGTTTTTTCCGGTTTAAACCGGTTTGAACCAGTTCATTCCGGTTTTATCCGTTTTAAGCCGATTCAGTCCGGTTTAAACCGTTTCAATCTGGTTTTATCCAGTTTAAACCGGTTCTCTCCAGTTCTATCCGGTTGAAACCGGTTTAAACCGGTTCAATCCGGTTTTATCCGGTTTAAACCAGTTCAATCCGGTTTTATCCGGTTTAAACCGGTTTAAACCGGTTCAATCCGATTTTATCCGGTTTAACCCTGTTCTATACGGTTCTGTCCGGTTTGAACCGGTTCAATCCGGTTTTATCCGGTTTAAACCGGTTTAAGCCGGTTCAATCAATTTTTATCCAGTTTAAACCGGTTCTTTCCGGTTCTATCCGATTTAAACCGGTTTAAGCCGGTTCAATCCGGTTTTATCCGGTTTAAACCGGTTCAATCTGGTTTGATCCGGTTTAAACCAGTTTGAACCAGTTCAATCTGGTTTTATCCGGTTGAAACCAGTTTAAACCGGTTCAATCCAGTTTTATCCGGTTTAAACCGGTTCAATCCGGTTTAAACCAGTTTGAACCGTTTCAATCCGGTTTTATCCGATTTAAACCAGTTTAATCCGGTTCAATCCGGTTTTATCTCGTTTAAACCGGTTCTATCCGGTTCTATCCTGTTTAAATCGGTTTAAACCGGTTCTATCCTGTTCTATCCGGTTTTATCCGGTTTAAACCAGTTCATTCCGGTTTTATCCGGTTTAAACCGGTTTGAACCGGTTCAATCCGGTTTTATCTGGTTTAAACCGGTTTTATCCGGTTTAGACCAGTTCATTCCGGTTCTATCCGGTTGAAACCGATTTAAACCGGTTCAATCCGGTTTTATCTGGTTTAAACCGGTTTTATCCGGTTTAAACCAGTTCATTCCGGTTTTACCCAGTTTAAACCGGTTATATCCGGTTTTATCCGGTTTATCCAGTTTAAACCAGTTTAATCCGGTTTTATCCGGCTTAAACCGGTTCAATCTGGTATTATCCGGTTTAAACTGGTTCAATTTGGTTTTATCCCGTTTAAACCGGTTTTATCCGGTTTAAACCGGTATAAAACAGTTCAATCCGATTTTATCCTGTTTAAACCGGTTTAAACCGGATCAATCCGATTTTATCCGGTTTAAACCGGTTCAATCCAGTTTTATCCGGTTTAAACCGGTTTAAGCTGGTTCAATCCGGTTTTATCCGGTTTAAACCGGTTCAATCTTGTTTTATCCGGTTTAAACCGGTTGAAACCAGTTCAATCTGATTTTATCTGGTTTAGACCATATCAAACCGGTTCAGTCCGGTTTTATCTGGTTTAAACCAGTTCTCACCATTTCTATCTGATTTAAACCGGTTTAAACTGGTTCAATCCGGTTTCATCCGTTTTAAACCGGTTCAATCTGGTTTTATCCGGTTTAAACTGGTTCAATTTGGTTTTATCCAGTTTAAACCGGTTTTATCCGTTTTATACCGGTTTAATCCAGTTCAATCCGGTTTTATCCGGTTTAAACCCGTTCAGTCTGGTTTTATCCGGTTTAAACCGGTTTGAACCGGTTCAATCCGATTTTAACCGTTTTAAATCTGTTTGAACCGGTTCAATCCGGTTTTATCCGGTTTAAAACGGTTTGAACCGGTTCAATCCGGTTTTATCCGGTTTAAACCTGTTCAATCCGGTTCTATCCGGTTTAAACCAGTTTAAACCGGTTAATCCGGTTTTATCCGGCTTAAACCGGTTCAATCTGGTATTATCCGTTTTAAACTGGTTCAATTTGGTTTTATCCCGTTTAAACCGGTTTTATCCGGTTTAAACCGGTATAAAGCAGTTCAATCCGGTTTAATCCTGTTTAAACCGGTTTAAACCGGATCAATCCGGTTTTATCCGGCTTCAACCGGTTTTCCCAGTTCTATACGGTTTAAACCGGTTTAAACCTGTTCAATCCGATTTCATCCGGTTTAAACCAATTCAACCCAGTTTTATCCGGTTTCAACCGGTTTAAGCTGGTTCAATCCGGTTTTATCCGGTTTAAACCGGTTCAATCTTGTTTTATCCGGTTTAAACCGGTTTACACCGGTTCAATCCGGTTTTATCCGGTTTAAACTGGTTCAGTCTGGTTTTATCCAGTTTAAACCGGTTTCAACCGTTTCAATCCGGTTTTATCCGGTTTAAACCGGTTCTATCCGGTTCTATACAGTTGAAACCGGTTTAAACAGGTTCAATCAGGTTTTATCCGGTTTAAACCGGTTCTATCTGGTTGAACCGTATTAAACCGGTTCAATCCGGTTTTGTCTGGTTTAAACCTGTTCAATCCGGTTTTATCCGGTTTAAACCGGTTATATGCTCTTTATACCAGTTTAAGCCTGTTCAATCGGGTTTTATCCGGTTTAGACCTGTTTAAGCCGGTTCATTCCAGTTTTATCCAGTTTAAACCAGTTTAAACCCTTTGAATCCGTTTTTATCCGGTTTCAACCGGTTTACACCGGTTCAAACCGGTTTTATCCGGTTTAAACCGTTTCTATCCTGTTCTATCCGTTTTAAACCGGTTTAAACCAGTTCATTCCGGTTTTATACGGTTTAAACCGGTTTGAACCGGTTCAATCCGGTTTTATCCGGTTTAAACCTGTTTAAGCCGGTTTAATCCGGTTTTATCCGGTTTAAACTGGTTTAAGCCGGTTCAATCCGGTTTAATCCAGTTTAAACCGGTTCTATCCGGTTCTATCCAGTTGAAACCAGTTTAAACCGGTTCAAACCGGTTTTATCTGGTTTGAACCGGTTCAATCTGGTTTTATCCGGTTTAAACAGGTTCTATCCGGTTCTATCCAGTTTAAACCGGTTCTATACGGTTCTATTTGGTTTAAACTGGTTCAATCCGGTTTTATCTGGTTTAAACCGGTTCAATCTGGTTTTATCCGGTTTAAACTGGTTCAATTTGGTTTTATCCGGTTTAAACCGTTTTTATTCGTTTTAAACCGGTTTAAACCAGTTCAATCCGTTTTTATCCAGTTTAAACCGCTTGAAACCGGGTCAATCCGGTTTTATCCGATTTAAACCGGTTTAACCCGGTTCTATCCGGTTTTATCCGGTTTAAACCAGTTTAAACCGTTTCAATCCGTTTTTATCCAATTTAAGCCGGTTTAAAACGGTTCAATCCGGTTTTATCTGGTTTAAACGGGTTTAAACCGGTTCAATCCGGTTTTATGCAGTTTAAACCGGTTCGATCCTGTTTAAACCTGTTTAAACCGGTTCAATATGGTTTTATCCGGTTTAAACCAGTTCTATCCGGTTTTATCCGGTTTTAGACATGTTCAATCTGGTTTTATCCGGTTTAAACCACTTTAAACTGGTTCAATCCGGTTTTATCTGGTTTAAACCTGTTCTATCCGGTTTAAACCGGTTTGAACCGCTTCAATCTGGTTTTATCCGGTTTAAACCACTTTAAACTGGTTATATCTGATTTTATCCGGTTTAAACCTGTTCTATCCGGTTTAAACCGGTTTGAACCGGTTCAATCCGGTTTTATCCGGTTTAAACCGGTTTAAACCGGTTCAATCCGTTTTTATCCGGTTTAAACCTGTTCAAACAGTTTTTATCCGGTTTCAACCGATTCAATCCGGTTTTATCCGGTTTAAACTGGTTCTATCCGTTTCTATCCGGTTAAAAACGGTTCTATTAGATTCTATCCAGTTTAAACCGGTTCAATCCATTTTTATCCGGTTTAAACCTGTTCAATCTGCTTTTATTCGGTTTAAACCGGTTCTATCCGGTTTTATCCGGATTAAACCGGTTTAGCCCTGTTCTATCCGGTTTAAACCGGTTTAAACCGGTTCAATCCGGTTTTATCCGGTTTAAACCGGTATAAGCCGGTTCAATCCGGTTTTATCCGGTTTAATCCGGTTCAATCTTGTTTTATCCGGTTTAAACTGGTTGAAACCGGTTCTATCCGGTTTAAACCGGTTTAAGCCTGTTCAATCCGGTTTTATCCGGTTTAAACCGGTTCAATCTGGTTTTATCCGGTTTAAACTGGTTCAATTTGGTTTTATCCGGTTTAAACCGGTATTATCCGGTTTAAACCGGTTTAAACCAGTTCAATCCGTTTTTATCCGGTTTAAACCGGTTTAAACCGGATCAATCCGGTTTTATCCGATTTAAACCGGGTTAACCCGGTTCTATCCGGTTTTATCTGGTTTAAATCAGATTAAACCGCTTCTATCCGTTTTTATCCGATTTTAGCCGGTTTAAACCGGTTCTATCCGGTTTTATCCGGTTTTAGACCGGTTCAATCTGGTTTTATCCGGTTTAACCCACTTTAAACTGGTTCAATCCGGTTTTATCCGCTTTAAAACGGTTCTATCCAGTTCTATCCTGTTTAAACCGGTTTAAACCAGTTCAATCCGGTTTGATCCGGTTTAAACCGGTTCAATCTGGTTTTATCCGGTTTAAACCGGTTTTACCCGGTTCTATACGGTTTAAACAGGTTTAAACCTGTTCAATCCGATTTCATCCGGTTTAAACAGATTCAACCCAGTTTTATCCGGTTTAAACCGATTTAAACCGGTTCAGTTCTGTTTTATCCAGTTTAAATCGGTTTTATCCGTTTTAAACCGGTTTAATCCAGTTCAATCCAGTTTTATCCGGTTTAAACCGTTTCTATCCGGTTCTATCCGTTTTAAACCGGTTTAAACCAGTTCATTCCGGTTTTATCAGGTTCAAACCGGTTTGAACCGGTTCAATCCGGTTTAATCCAGTTTAAACCGGTTCTATCCGGTTCTATCCGGTTGAATCCAGTTTAAACCGGTTCAAACCGGTTCAATCCGGTTTAAACCGTTTCAATCTGGTTTTATCCGGTTTAAACCGGTTCTATCCGGTTCTATCCGGTTTGAACCGGTTCAATCCGGTTTTATCCGGTTTCAACCGGTTTTACCCGGTTCTATACGGTTTAAACAGGTTTAAACCTGTTCAATCCGATTTCATCCGGTTTAAACCGATTCAACCCAGTTTTATCCGGTTTAAACCGGTTTTATCCGTTTCAAACCGGTTTAATCCAGTTCAATCCGGTTTTATCCGGTTTAAACCGTTTCTATCTGGTTCTATCCGTTTTAAACCGGTTTAAACCAGTTCATTCCGGTTTTATCAGGTTTAAACCGGTTTGAACTGGTTCAATACAGTTTAATCCGGTTTAAACCGGTTTGAACCGGTTCAATCCGGTTTAAACAAGTTTAAGCCGGTTCAATCCGTTTTTATCCGGTTTAAACCGGTTCAATCTTATTTTATGCGGTTTAATCCGGTTTAAACCGGTTTATGCCAGTACAATCCAGTTTTATCCAGTTTAAACCGGTTCTATACGGTTCTATCCGGTTGAAACCAGTTCATTCCGGTTTTATCCGGTTTAAACCGGTTCAATCCGGTTTTATCCGGTTTAAACCAGTTCACTCTGGTTTTATCCGGTTTAAACCGTTTGAAACCAGTTCAATCCGGTTTTATCTGGTTTAGACCAGTTCAAACAGGTTCAATCCGGTTTTATCCAGTTTAAACCAGTTCTATCCATTTCTATCTGGTTTAAACCGGTTTAAACTGGTTCAATCCGGTTTTATCCAGTTTAAACCAGTTCTATCCATTTCTATCTGGTTTAAACCGGTTTAAACTTGTTCAATCCGGTTTTATCCGGTACAAACCGGTTTGAACCGGTTCAATCTGGTTGTATCCGGTTTAAACCGGTTTAAGCCGGTTCAATCCGGTTTTATCTGGTTTAAACCGGTTTAAGCTGGTTCAATCCGGTTTTGTCCAGGTTAAACCGGTTCTATTCGTTTCCAGCTGGTTTAAAAGGGTTTAAACTGGTTCAATCCGGTTTTATACTTTTTAAACCAGTTCAATCTGATTTTATCCGGTTTAAACTGGTTCAATTTGGTTTTATCCGGTTTAAACCGGTTTGAACCGGTTCAATCCGGTTTTATCTGGTTTAAACCGGTTTAAGCCGGGTAAATCCGGTTTTATCCGGTTTAAACATCTTCAATCCGGTTTTCTCCAGTTTAAACCGTTTTATACCAGATCAATCCGGTTCTATCCGGTTTAAACCGGTTCTATCCGGTTCTATCTGGTTTAAGCCGGTTTAAACCGGTTCAATCCGGTTTTACCCGATTTAAACCGGATCAATCCGGTTCTATCCGGTTTTATCCAGTTTAAACCGGTACAATCCGTTTTTTCCGGTTTAAACCGGTTTGAACCAGTTCATTCCGGTTTTATCCGTTTTAAGCCGATTCAGTCCGGTTTAAACCGTTTCAATCTGGTTTTATCCAGTTTAAACTGGTTCTCTCCAGTTCTATCCGGTTGAAACCGGTTTAAACCGGTTCAATCCGGTTTTATCCGGTTTAAACCAGTTCAATCCGGTTTTATCCGGTTTAAACCGGTTTAAACCGGTTCAATCCGGTTTTATCCGGTTTAACCCTGTTTTATACGGTTCTGTCCGGTTTGAACCGGTTCAATCCGGTTTTATCCGGTTTAAACCGGTTTAAGCCGGTTCAATCAATTTTTATCCAGTTTAAACCGGTTCTATCCGGTTCTATCCGGTTGAAACCAGTTTAAACCGGTTCAATCCGGTTTTATCCGGTTTAAACCGGTTCAATCCGGTTTTATCCGATTTAAACCGGTTTAAGCCGGTTCAATCCGGTTTTATCCGGTTTAAACCGGTTCAATCTGGTTTGATCCGGTTTAAACCAGTTTGAACCGGTTCAATCTGGTTTTATCCGGTTTAAACCGGTTTAAGCCGGTTCAATCCGGTTTTATCCAGTTTAAACCGGTTCTATCCGGTTGAAACCAGTTTAAACCGGTTCAATCCAGTTTTATCCGGTTTAAACCGGTTCAATCCGGTTTAAACCAGTTTGAACCGTTTCAATCCGGTTTTATCCGATTTAAACCAGTTTAATCCGGTTCAATCCGGTTTTATCTCGTTTAAACCGGTTCTATCCGGTTCTATCCTGTTTAAATCGGTTTAAACCGGTTCTATCCTGTTCTATCCGGTTTTATCCGGTTTAAACCAGTTCATTCCGGTTTTATCCGGTTTAAACCGGTTTGAACCGGTTCAATCCGGTTTTATCTGGTTTAAACCGGTTTTATCCGGTTTAGACCAGTTCATTCCGGTTCTATCCGGTTGAAACCGATTTAAACCGGTTCAATCCGGTTTTATCTGGTTTAAACCGGTTTTATCCGGTTTAAACCAGTTCATTCCGGTTTTACCCAGTTTAAACCGGTTATATCCGGTTTTATCCGGTTTATCCAGTTTAAACCAGTTTAATCCGGTTTTATCCGGCTTAAACCGGTTCAATCTGGTATTATCCGGTTTAAACTGGTTCAATTTGGTTTTATCCCGTTTAAACCGGTTTTATCCGGTTTAAACCGGTATAAAACACTTCAATCCGATTTTATCCTGTTTAAACCGGTTTAAACCGGATCAATCCGATTTTATCCGGTTTAAACCGGTTCAATCCAGTTTTATCCGGTTTAAACCGGTTTAAGCTGGTTCAATCCGGTTTTATCCGGTTTAAACCGGTTCAATCTTGTTTTATCCGGTTTAAACCGGTTGAAACCAGTTCAATCTGATTTTATCTGGTTTAGACCATATCAAACCGGTTCAGTCCGGTTTTATCTGGTTTAAACCAGTTCTCACCATTTCTATCTGATTTAAACCAGTTTAAACTGGTTCAATCCGGTTTCATCCGTTTTAAACCGGTTCAATCTGGTTTTATCCGGTTTAAACTGGTTCAATTTGGTTTTATCCAGTTTAAACCGGTTTTATCCGTTTTATACCGGTTTAATCCAGTTCAATCCGGTTTTATCCGGTTTAAACCCGTTCAGTCTGTTTTTATCCGGTTTAAACCGGTTTGAACCGGTTCAATCCGATTTTAACCGTTTTAAATCTGTTTGAACCGGTTCAATCCGGTTTTATCCGGTTTAAAACGGTTTGAACCGGTTCAATCCGGTTTTATCCGGTTTAAACCTGTTCAATCCGGTTCTATCCGGTTTAAACCAGTTTAAACCGGTTAATCCGGTTTTATCCGGCTTAAACCGGTTCAATCTGGTATTATCCGTTTTAAACTGGTTCAATTTGGTTTTATCCCGTTTAAACCGGTTTTATCCGGTTTAAACCGGTATAAAGCAGTTCAATCCGGTTTAATCCTGTTTAAACCGGTTTAAACCGGATCAATCCGGTTTTATCCGGCTTCAACCGGTTTTACCCAGTTCTATACGGTTTAAACCGGTTTAAACCTGTTCAATCCGATTTCATCCGGTTTAAACCAATTCAACCCAGTTTTATCCGGTTTAAACCGGTTTAAGCTGGTTCAATCCGGTTTTATCCGGTTTAAACCGGTTCAATCTTGTTTTATCCGGTTTAAACCGGTTTACACCGGTTCAATCCGGTTTTATCCGGTTTAAACCGGTTCAGTCTGGTTTTATCCAGTTTAAACCGGTTTCAACCGTTTCAATCCGGTTTTATCCGGTTTAAACCGGTTCTATCCGGTTCTATACAGTTGAAACCGGTTTAAACAGGTTCAATCAGGTTTTATCCGGTTTAAACCGGTTCTATCTGGTTGAACCGTATTAAACCGGTTCAATCCGGTTTTGTCTGGTTTAAACCGGTTCAATCCGGTTTTATCCGGTTTAAACCGGTTATATGCTCTTTATACCAGTTTAAGCCTGTTCAATCGGGTTTTATCCGGTTTAGACCTGTTTAAGCCGGTTCATTCCAGTTTTATCCAGTTTAAACCAGTTTAAACCCTTTGAATCCGTTTTTATCCGGTTTCAACCGGTTTACACCGGTTCAAACCGGTTTTATCCGGTTTAAACCGTTTCTATCCTGTTCTATCCGTTTTAAACCGGTTTAAACCAGTTCATTCCGGTTTTATACGGTTTAAACCGGTTTGAACCGGTTCAATCCGGTTTTATCCGGTTTAAACCTGTTTAAGCCGGTTTAATCCGGTTTTATCCGGTTTAAACTGGTTTAAGCCGGTTCAATCCGGTTTAATCCAGTTTAAACCGGTTCTATCCGGTTCTATCCAGTTGAAACCAGTTTAAACCGGTTCAAACCGGTTTTATCTGGTTTGAACCGGTTCAATCTGGTTTTATCCGGTTTAAACAGGTTCTATCCGGTTCTATCCAGTTTAAACCGGTTCTATACGGTTCTATTTGGTTTAAACTGGTTCAATCCGGTTTTATCTGGTTTAAACCGGTTCAATCTGGTTTTATCCGGTTTAAACTGGTTCAATTTGGTTTTATCCGGTTTAAACCGTTTTTATTCGTTTTAAACCGGTTTAAACCAGTTCAATCCGTTTTTATCCAGTTTAAACCGCTTGAAACCGGGTCAATCCGGTTTTATCCGATTTAAACCGGTTTAACCCGGTTCTATCCGGTTTTATCCGGTTTAAACCAGTTTAAACCGTTTCAATCCGTTTTTATCCAATTTAAGCCGGTTTAAAACGGTTCAATCCGGTTTTATCTGGTTTAAACGGGTTTAAACCGGTTCAATCCGGTTTTATGCAGTTTAAACCGGTTCGATCCTGTTTAAACCTGTTTAAACCGGTTCAATATGGTTTTATCCGGTTTAAACCAGTTCTATCCGGTTTTATCCGGTTTTAGACATGTTCAATCTGGTTTTATCCGGTTTAAACCACTTTAAACTGGTTCAATCCGGTTTTATCTGGTTTAAACCTGTTCTATCCGGTTTAAACCGGTTTGAACCGCTTCAATCTGGTTTTATCCGTTTTAAACCACTTTAAACTGGTTATATCTGATTTTATCCGGTTTAAACCTGTTCTATCCGGTTTAAACCGGTTTGAACCGGTTCAATCCGGTTTTATCCGGTTTAAACCGGTTTAAACCGGTTCAATCCGTTTTTATCCGGTTTAAACCTGTTCAAACAGTTTTTATCCGGTTTCAACCGATTCAATCCGGTTTTATCCGGTTTAAACTGGTTCTATCCGTTTCTATCCGGTTAAAAACGGTTCTATTAGATTCTATCCAGTTTAAACCGGTTCAATCCATTTTTATCCGGTTTAAACCTGTTCAATCTGCTTTTATTCGGTTTAAACCGGTTCTATCCGGTTTTATCCGGATTAAACCGGTTTAGCCCTGTTCTATCCGGTTTAAACCGGTTTAAACCGGTTCAATCCGGTTTTATCCGGTTTAAACCGGTATAAGCCGGTTCAATCCGGTTTTATCCGGTTTAATCCGGTTCAATCTTGTTTTATCCGGTTTAAACTGGTTGAAACCGGTTCTATCCGGTTTAAACCGGTTTAAGCCTGTTCAATCCGGTTTTATCCGGTTTAAACCGGTTCAATCTGGTTTTATCCGGTTTAAACTGGTTCAATTTGGTTTTATCCGGTTTAAACCGGTATTATCCGGTTTAAACCGGTTTAAACCAGTTCAATCCGTTTTTATCCGGTTTAAACCGGTTTAAACCGGATCAATCCGGTTTTATCCGATTTAAACCGGGTTAACCCGGTTCTATCCGGTTTTATCTGGTTTAAATCAGATTAAACCGCTTCTATCCGTTTTTATCCGATTTTAGCCGGTTTAAACCGGTTCTATCCGGTTTTATCCGGTTTTAGACCGGTTCAATCTGGTTTTATCCGGTTTAACCCACTTTAAACTGGTTCAATCCGGTTTTATCCGCTTTAAAACGGTTCTATCCAGTTCTATCCTGTTTAAACCGGTTTAAACCAGTTCAATCCGGTTTGATCCGGTTTAAACCGGTTCAATCTGGTTTTATCCGGTTTAAACCGGTTTTACCCGGTTCTATACGGTTTAAACAGGTTTAAACCTGTTCAATCCAATTTCATCCGGTTTAAACAGATTCAACCCAGTTTTATCCGGTTTAAACCGATTTAAACCGGTTCAGTTCTGTTTTATCCAGTTTAAATCGGTTTTATCCGTTTTAAACCGGTTTAATCCAGTTCAATCCAGTTTTATCCGGTTTAAACCGTTTCTATCCGGTTCTATCCGTTTTAAACCGGTTTAAACCAGTTCATTCCGGTTTTATCAGGTTCAAACCGGTTTGAACCGGTTCAATCCGGTTTAATCCAGTTTAAACCGGTTCTATCCGGTTCTATCCGGTTGAATCCTGTTTAAACCGGTTCAAACCGGTTCAATCCGGTTTAAACCGTTTCAATCTGGTTTTATCCGGTTTAAACCGGTTCTATCCGGTTCTATCCGGTTTGAACCGGTTCAATCCGGTTTTATCCGGTTTCAACCGGTTTTACCCGGTTCTATACGGTTTAAACAGGTTTAAACCTGTTCAATCCGATTTCATCCGGTTTAAACCGATTCAACCCAGTTTTATCCGGTTTAAACCGGTTTTATCCGTTTCAAACCGGTTTAATCCAGTTCAATCCGGTTTTATCCGGTTTAAACCGTTTCTATCTGGTTCTATCCGTTTTAAACCGGTTTAAACCAGTTCATTCCGGTTTTATCAGGTTTAAACCGGTTTGAACTGGTTCAATACAGTTTAATCCGGTTTAAACCGGTTTGAACCGGTTCAATCCGGTTTAAACAAGTTTAAGCCGGTTCAATCCGTTTTTATCCGGTTTAAACCGGTTCAATCTTATTTTATGCGGTTTAATCCGGTTTAAACCGGTTTATGCCAGTACAATCCAGTTTTATCCAGTTTAAACCGGTTCTATACGGTTCTATCCGGTTGAAACCAGTTCATTCCGGTTTTATCCGGTTTAAACCGGTTCAATCCGGTTTTATCCGGTTTAAACCAGTTCACTCTGGTTTTATCCGGTTTAAACCGTTTGAAACCAGTTCAATCCGGTTTTATCTGGTTTAGACCAGTTCAAACAGGTTCAATCCGGTTTTATCCGGTTTAAACCGGTTCAATCTGTTTTTATCCGGTTTAAACCGGTTCTATCCGGTTTAAACCGGTTTGAACCTGTTCAATCCGGTTTTATCCGGTATAAACCGGTTCTATCCGTTTCTATACGGTTAAAACCGGTTCTTTCCGATTCTATCCGGTTTAAACCGGTTTAAACCGGTTCAATCCGTTTTTATCCGGTTTAAACCTGTTCAATCCGGTTTTATCCCGTTTAAACCGGTTCTATCCGGTTTTATCCGGTTTAAACCGGTTTAGCCCGGTTCTATCCGGTTAAAACCGGTTTAAACCGGTTCAATCCCATTTTATCCGGTTTAAACCGGTTCAATCTGGTTTTATCGGGTTGAAACCGGTTTAAGCTGGTTCAATCTGGTTTTATCCGGTTTAAACTGGTTCAATCTGGTTTTATCCGGTTTAAACTGGTTGAAACCGGTTCTATCCAGTTTAGACCGGTTCAAACCGGTTCAATCCGGTTTTATCCGGTTTAAACCGGTTCTATCCGTTTCTATCTGGTTTAAACCGGTTTAAACTGGATCAATCTGGTTTTGTCCATTTTAAACCGGTTCAGTCTGGTTTTACCCGGTTTAAACTGGTTCACTTTGGTTTTATCCGGTTTAGAACAGTTCAATCTGGTATTATCCAGTTTAAACCGGTTCTATCCGGTTGAAACCAGTTTAAACCGATTCAATCCAGTTTTATCCGGTTTAAACCGGTTCAATCCGGTTTTATCCAGTTTAAAACCGGTTCAATCTGGTTTTATCCGGTTTAAACCGGTTTTATCCGGTTTAGACCAGTTTAAACCAGTTCAATCCGGTTTTAATCGGATTTAATCAGTTCAATCCTGTTTTATCCGGTTTAAACCAGTTTGAACCGTTTCAATCCGGTTTTATCCGATTTAAACCAGTTTAATCCGGTTCAATCCGGTTTTATCTCGTTTAAACCGGTTCTATCCGGTTCTATCCTGTTTAAATCGGTTTAAACCGGTTCTATCGTGTTCTATGCTGTTTTAACCGGTTAAACCAGTTCAATCCGGTTTTATCCAGTTTAAACCGGTTCTATTCATTTCCATCTGGTTTTAAAGGTTTTAACCTGGTTCAATCCTGTTTTATACGTTTTAAACCAGTTCAATCTAATTTTATCCGGTTTAAACTGGTTCAATTTGGTTTTATCCGGTTTAAACTCTTTTGAACCGGGTCAATCCGGTTTTATCCGGTTTAAACCTCTTCAATCCGGTTTTCTCCAGTTTAAACCGGTCTAAACAGGTTCAATCCGGTTTTATCCAGTTTAAACCGGTTCTATCCGATTCTATCCGGTTGAAACCGGTTTAAACCAGTTCAATCCATTTTTTCCGGTTTAAACCGGTTTAAACCAGTTCATTCCGGTTTTATCCGGTTTAAGCCGGTTCAATCCGGTTTAAACCGTTTCAATCTGGTTTTATCCGGTTTAAACCGGTTCTATCCGGTTCTATCCGGTTTAAGCCGGTTCAATCCGGTTTTATCCGGTTTAAACCGGTTTAAGCCGGTTCAATCCGGTTTTATCCAGTTTAAACCGGTTCTATGCGGTTCTATCCGGTTGAAACCAGTTTAAACCGGTTCAATCCGGTTTTATCCGGTTTAAACCGGTTCAATCCAGTTTTATCCGGTTTAAACCAGTTCATTCCGTTTTTATCCGGTTAAAACCGTTTTGAAACGGTTCAATCCGGTTTTATCCGGTTTAAACCGGTTCAATCCGTTTTTATGCGGTTTAAACCAGTTCACTCCGGTTTTATCCGGTTTAAACCGGTTTGAACGGGTTCAATCCGGTTTTATGTGGTTTAAACCGGTTCAATCTGGTTTTATCCGGTTTAAACCGGTTTTATCCAGTTTAGACCGGTTTAAACCAGTTCAATCCGGTTTTAATCGGATTAAACTGGTTCAATCTGGTTTTATCCAGTTTAAAGCGCTTTAAAACGGTTCTATCCGGTTCTATCCTGTTTAAACCGGTTTAAACCAGTTCAATCCGGTTTTATCTGGTTTAAACCGGTTCTACCCATTTCAATCTGGTTTAAACCGGTTAGAACCGGTTCTATGCGGTTTTATCCGGTTTAAACCGGTTCAATCTGTTTTTATCCGGTTTAAACCGGTTCTATCCGGTTTAAACCGGTTTGAACCTGTTCAATCCGGTTTTATCCGGTATAAACCGGTTCTATCCGTTTCTATACGGTTAAAACCGGTTCTTTCCGATTCTATCCGGTTTAAACCGGTTTAAACCGGTTCAATCCGTTTTTATCCGGTTTAAACCTGTTCAATCCGGTTTTATCCCGTTTAAACCGGTTCTATCCGGTTTTATCCGGTTTAAACCGGTTTAGCCCGGTTCTATCCGGTTAAAACCGGTTTAAACCGGTTCAATCCCTTTTTATCCGGTTTAAACCGGTTCAATCTGGTTTTATCGGGTTGAAACCGGTTTAAGCTGGTTCAATCTGGTTTTATCCGGTTTAAACTGGTTCAATCTGGTTTTATCCGGTTTAAACTGGTTGAAACCGGTTCTATCCAGTTTAGACCGGTTCAAACCGGTTCAATCCGGTTTTATCCGGTTTAAACCGGTTCTATCCGTTTCTATCTGGTTTAAACCGGTTTAAACTGGATCAATCTGGTTTTGTCCATTTTAAACCGGTTCAGTCTGGTTTTACCCGGTTTAAACTGGTTCACTTTGGTTTTATCCGGTTTAGAACAGTTCAATCTGGTATTATCCAGTTTAAACCGGTTCTATCCGGTTGAAACCAGTTTAAACCGATTCAATCCAGTTTTATCCGGTTTAAACCGGTTCAATCCGGTTTTATCCAGTTTAAAACCGGTTCAATCTGGTTTTATCCGGTTTAAACCGGTTTTATCCGGTTTAGACCAGTTTAAACCAGTTCAATCCGGTTTTAATCGGATTTAATCAGTTCAATCCTGTTTTATCCGGTTTAAACCAGTTTGAACCGTTTCAATCCGGTTTTATCCGATTTAAACCAGTTTAATCCGGTTCAATCCGGTTTTATCTCGTTTAAACCGGTTCTATCCGGTTCTATCCTGTTTAAATCGGTTTAAACCGGTTCTATCCTGTTCTATGCTGTTTTAACCGGTTAAACCAGTTCAATCCGGTTTTATCCAGTTTAAACCGGTTCTATTCATTTCCATCTGGTTTTAAAGGGTTTAACCTGGTTCAATCCTGTTTTATACGTTTTAAACCAGTTCAATCTAATTTTATCCGGTTTAAACTGGTTCAATTTGGTTTTATCCGGTTTAAACTCTTTTGAACCGGTTCAATCCGGTTTTATCCGGTTTAAACCGGTTTAAACCGGGTCAATCCGGTTTTATCCGGTTTAAACCTCTTCAATCCGGTTTTCTCCAGTTTAAACCGGTCTAAACAGGTTCAATCCGGTTTTATCCAGTTTAAACCGGTTCTATCCGATTCTATCCGGTTGAAACCGGTTTAAACCAGTTCAATCCATTTTTTCCGGTTTAAACCGGTTTAAACCAGTTCATTCCGGTTTTATCCGGTTTAAGCCGGTTCAATCCGGTTTAAACCGTTTCAATCTGGTTTTATCCGGTTTAAACCGGTTCTATCCGGTTCTATCCGGTTTAAGCCGGTTCAATCCGGTTTTATCCGGTTTAAACCGGTTTAAGCCGGTTCAATCCGGTTTTATCCAGTTTAAACCGGTTCTATGCGGTTCTATCCGGTTGAAACCAGTTTAAACCGGTTCAATCCGGTTTTATCCGGTTTAAACCGGTTCAATCCAGTTTTATCCGGTTTAAACCAGTTCATTCCGTTTTTATCCGGTTAAAACCGTTTTGAAACGGTTCAATCCGGTTTTATCCGGTTTAAACCGGTTCAATCCGTTTTTATGCGGTTTAAACCAGTTCACTCCGGTTTTATCCGGTTTAAACCGGTTTGAACCGGTTCAATCCGGTTTTATGTGGTTTAAACCGGTTCAATCTGGTTTTATCCGGTTTAAACCGGTTTTATCCAGTTTAGACCGGTTTAAACCAGTTCAATCCGGTTTTAATCGGATTAAACTGGTTCAATCTGGTTTTATCCGGTTTAAAGCGCTTTAAAACGGTTTAATCCGGTTTTATCCGGTTTAAACCAGTTTGAACCGGTTCAATCCGGTTTTATCTCGTTTAGACCGGTTCTATCCGGTTCTATCCTTTTTAAATCGGATTAAACTGGTTCTATCCTGTTCTATCCTGTTTTAACTGGATTAAACCAGTTCAATCCGGTTTTATCCGGTTTAAACCGGTTCTATCCTTTTCCATCTGGTTTAAACGGGTTTCAACTGGTTCAATGCGATTTATCCGTTTTAAACCCGTTCAATCTGATTTTATCCGGTTTAAACTGTTTCAATTTGGTTTTATCCGGTTTGAACCGGTTCAATCCGGTTTTCTCCAGTTTAAACCGGTTTAGACTGGTTCAATCCGGTTTTATCCAGTTTAAACCGGTTCTATCCGGTTGAAACCGGTTTAAACCGGTTCAATCCGGTTTTATCCGGTTTAAACCAGTTCAATGCGGTTCTATCCGGTTTAAACCTGTTCTCTCCGGTTCTATCCGGTTTAAACCGGGTTAAACTGGTTCAATCGGGTTTTATCCGGTTTAAACGGATTCTATCCGGTTTAAACCGGTTCTATCCGGTTTAAACCGGTTTAAACCGCTTCAATCCGGTTTTGTCCGGTTTAAACCGGTTTGACACGGTTCATTCCGGTTTTATCCGGTTAAAACCGGTTTGAAACGGTTCAAACCGGTTTTATCCGGTTTAAACCAGGTCATTCCGGTTTTATCCGTTTAAAACCGGTTTGAAACGGTTCAATCCGGTTTTATCCAGTTTAAACTGGTTCAATCCGTTTTTATCCGGTTTAAACCAGTTCATTCCGGTTTTATCCGGTTTAAACCGGTTTGAACCGGTTCAATCCGGTTTTATCTGGTTTAAACCGGTTCAATCTGGTTATATCCGTTTTAAACCGGTTTTATCCGGTTTAGACCGGTTTAAACCAGTTCAATCCGGTTTTAATCGGCTTAAACTGGTTCAATCTGGTTTTATCCGGTTTAAACCGCTTTAAAACGGTTTAATCCGGTTTTATCCGGTTTAAACCAGTTTGAACCGGTTCAATCCGGTTTTATCCGGTTTAAACCGGTTTAAACCGGTTCAATCCTGTTTTATCTCGTTTAGACCGGTTCTATCCGGTTCTATCCTTTTTAAATCTGATTAAACTGGTTCTATCCTGTTCTATCCTGTTTTAACTGGATTAAACCAGTTCAATCCGGTTTTATCCGGTTTAAACCGGTTCTATCCGTTTCCATCTGGTTTAAACGGGTTTAAACTGGTTCAATCCGGTTTTATCCGTTTTAAACTGGTTCAATCTGATTTTATCCGGTTTAAACTGTTTCAATCTGGTTTTATCCGGTTTGAACCGGTTTAAACCGCTTCAATCTGGTTTTATCCGGTTTCAACCGTTTCTATCCGGTTCTATCCGGTTGAAACCGGTTTAATCCAGTTCAATACGGTTTGATCCGGTTTAAACCGGTTCAATCTGGTTTTATCCGGTTTAAACCGGTTTTAACCGATTCAATCCGGTTTATCCAGTATAAACTGGTTTAATCCGTTTCAATCCGGTTTTATCCGGTTTACACCGATTTAAACCGGTTCAGTCCGGTTTTATCCAGTTTAAACCGGTTATATCCGGTTTAAACCGGTATAAACCAGTTCAATCCGGTTTTATCCTGTTTAAACCGGTTTAAACCGGATCAATCTGGTTTTATCCGGTTTCAACCGGTTTTAACCGGTTCTATACGATTTAAACAGGTTTAAACCTGTTCAATCCGATTTCATCCGGTTTATACCGATTCAACCCAGTTTTATCCGGTTTAAACCGGTTTAAGCTGGTTCAATCCAGTTTTATCCAGTTTAAACCGGTTTTCTCCGTTTTAAACTGGTTTAAGCCAGTTCAATCCGTTTTTATCCGGTTTCAACCATTTCTATCCGGTTCTATTCGTTTTAAACTGGTTTAAACCAGTTCATTCCGGTTTTATCAGGTTGAAATCGGTTTGAACCGGTTCAATCCGGTTTAATCCGGTTTAAACAGGTTTAAGCCCGTTCAATCCAGTTTTATACAGTTTAAACCGGTTCTATCCGGTTCTATCCGGTTGAAACCAGTTTAAACCGATTCAATCCAGTTTTATCAGGTTTAAACCAGTTCAATCCTGTTTTATCCGGTTTAAACCGGTTCTATCCGGTTCTATACAGTTGAAACCGGTTTAAACCGGTTCAATCCGGTTTTATCCGGTTTAAACCGGTTCAGTCTGGTTTTATCCGGTTGAAACTGGTTTAAAACGGTTCAATCCGGTTTTATCCGGTTTAAACCGGTTCTATGCTGTTTATACCAGTTTAAGCCTGTTCAATCGGGTTTTATCCGGTTTAGACCTGTTAAAGCCGGTTCATTCCGGTTTTATCCAGTTTAAACCGGCTTAAACCCTTTCAATCCGTTTTTATCCGGTTTCAACCGGTTTACAGCGGTTCAATCCGGTTTTATCCGGTTTATACCGTTTCTATCCGGTTCTATCCGTTTTAAACCGGTTTAAACCAGTTCATTCCGGTTTTATCCGGTTTAAACCAGTTTGAACCGGTTCAATCCGGTTTTATCCGGTTTAAACCGGTTTAAGCCGGTTCAATCCGGTTTTATCCGGTTTAAACCGGTTCAATCTGGTTTTATCCGGTTTAAACTGGTTTAAGCCGGTTCAATCCGGTTTTATCCAGTTTAAACCGGTTCTATCCTGTTGAAACCGTATTAAACCGGTTCGATCCGGTTTTATCCGGTTTAAACCGGTTCAGTCTGGTTTTATCCAGTTTCAACTGGTTTAAACCGGTTCAATCCGGTTTTATCCGGTTTAAACCAGTTCATTCCGGTTTTTTCCGGTTTAAACCGTTTTGAACCGGTTCAATCCAGTTTTATCTGGTTTAAACCGGTTTTATCCGGTTTAGACCAGTTCATTCCGGTTCTATCCGGTTGAAACCGGTTTAAACCGGTTCAATCCGGTTTTATCTGGTTTAAACCGGTTTTATCCGGTTTAAACCAGTTCATTCCGGTTTTATCCAGTTTAAACCGGTTATATCCGGTTTTATCCGGTTTATCCAGTTTAAACCAGTTTAATCCGGTTTTATCCGGCTTAAACCGGTTCAATCTGGTATTATCCGGTTTAAACTGGTTCAATTTGGTTTTATCCCGTTTAAACCGGTTTTATCCGGTTTAAACCGGTATAAACCAGTTCAATCCGGTTTTATCCTGTTTAAACCGGTTCTATGCTCTTTATACCAGTTTAAGCCTGTTCAATCGGGTTTTATCCGGTTTAACCTGTTTAAGCCGGTTCATTCCAGTTTTATCCAGTTTAAACCAGTTTAAACCCTTTGAATCCTTTTTTATCCGGTTTCAACCGGTTTACACCGGTTCAATCCGGTTTTATCCGGTTTAAACCGTTTCTATCCTGTTCTATCCGTTTTAAACCGGTTTAAACCAGTTCAATCCGGTTTTATCCGGTTTAAACCTGTTTAAGCCGGTTCAATCCGGTTTTATCCGGTTTAAACCGGTTTAAGCCGGTTCAATCCGGTTTTATCCGGTTTAAACCGGTTCTATCCGTTTCTATCTGGTTTAAACCGGTTTAAACTGGTTCAATCTGGTTTTGTCCATTTTAAACCGGTTCAGTCTGGTTTTACCCGGTTTAAACTGGTTCAATTTGGTTTTATCCGGTTTAGAACAGTTCAATCCGGTTTTATCCGGTTTAAACTGGTTCTATGCTGTTTATACCAGTTTAAGCCTGTTCAATCGGGTTTTATCCAGTTTAGACCTGTTTAAGCCGGTTCATTCCGGTTTTATCCAGCTTAAACCGGTTTAAACCCTTTCAATCCGTTTTTATCCAGTTTCAACCGGTTTACACCGGTTCAATCCGGTTTTATCCGGTTTAAACCGTTTCTATCCTGTTCTATCCGTTTTAAACCGGTTTAAACCAGTTCAATCCGGTTTTATCCGGTTTAAACCGGTTTAAGCCGGTTCAATCCGGTTTTATCCGGTTTAAACCGGTTCAATCTGGTTTGATCCGGTTTAAACCAGTTTGAACCGGTTCAATCTGGTTTTATCCGGTTTAAACCGGTTTAAGCCGGTTCAATCCGGTTTTATCCAGTTTAAACCGGTTCTATCCGGTTGAAACCAGTTTAAACCCGTTCAATCCAGTTTTATCCGGTTTAAACCGGTTCAATCCGGTTTTATCCGGTTTAAAACCGGTTCAATCTGGTTTTATCCGGTTTAAACCGGTTTTATCCGGTTTAGACCAGTTTAAACCAGTTCAATCCGGTTTTAATCGGATTTAACCAGTTCAATCCGGTTTTATCCGGTTTAAACCAGTTTGAACCGTTTCAATCCGGTTTTATCCGATTTAAACCAGTTTAATCCGGTTCAATCCGGTTTTATCTCGTTTAAACCGGTTCTATCCGGTTCTATCCTGTTTAAATCGGTTTAAACCGGTTCTATCCTGTTCTATCCTGTTTTAACCGGTTAAACCAGTTCAATCCGGTTTTATCCAGTTTAAACCGGTTCTATTCATTTCCATCTGGTTTAAAACGGTTTAAACTGGTTCAATCCGGTTTTATACGTTTTAAACCAGTTCAATCTGATTTTATCCGGTTTAAACTGGTTCAATTTGGTTTTACCCGGTTTAAACGCTTTTGAACCGGTTCAATCCGGTTTTATCCGGTTTAAACCGGTTTAAACCGGGTCAATCCGGTTTTATCCGGTTTAAACCTCTTCAATCCGGTTTTCTCCAGTTTAAACCGGTCTAAACAGGTTCAATCCGGTTTTATCCAGTTTAAACCGATTCTATCCGGTTCTATCCGGTTGAAACCGGTTTAAACCGGTTCAATCCGGTTTTATCCGGTTTAAACCAGTTCAATCCGGTTTTATCCGCTTTAAACCGGATTAAACCGGTTCTATCCGGTTTTATCCGCTTTAAACCGGATTAAACCGGTTCTATCCGGTTTTATCCAGTTTAAACCGGTTCAATCCTGTTTTATCCGGTTTAAACCGGTTATATGCTCTTTATACCAGTTTAAGCCTGTTCAATCGGGTTTTATCCAGTTTAGACCTGTTTAGGCCGGTTCATTCCAGTTTTATCCAGTTTAAACCAGTTTAAACCCTTTGAATCCGTTTTTATCCGGTTTCAACCGGTTTACACAGGTTCAATCCAGTTTTATCCGGTTTAAACCGTTTCTATCCTGTTCTATCCGTTTTAAACCGGTTTAAACCAGTTCATTCCGGTTTTATCCGGTTTAAACCGGTTTGAACCGGTTCAATCCGGTTTTATCTGGTTTAAACCTGTTTAAGCCGGTTCAATCCGGTTTTATCCGGTTTAAACCGGTTTAAGCCGGTTCAATCCGGTTTTATCCGGTTTAAACCGGTTTAAGCCGGTTCAATCCGGTTTAATCCAGTTTAAACCGGTTCGATCCGGTTCTATCCGGTTGAAACCAGTTTAAACCGGTTCAAACCGGTTTTATCTGGTTTGAACCGGTTCAATCTGGTTTTATCCGGTTTAAACAGGTTCTATCCGGTTCTATCCAGTTTAAACCGGTTCTATACGGTTTTATTTGGTTTAAACTGGTTCAATCCGGTTTTATCTGGTTTAAACCGGTTCAATCTGGTTTTATCCGGTTTAAACTGGTTCAATTTGGTTTTATCCGGTTTAAACCGTTTTTATCCGGTTTAAACTGGTTTAAACCGGTTCAATCCGTTTTTATCCGGTTTAAACCTGTTCAAACAGTTTTTATCCGGTTTCAACCTATTCAATCCGGTTTTATCCGGTTTAAACCGGTTCTATACGTTTCTATCCGGTTAAATCCGGTTCTATCCGATTCTATCCAGTTTAAACCGGTTCAATCCGTTTTTATCCGGTTTAAACCTGTTCAAACAGTTTTTATCCGGTTTCAACCTATTCAATCCGGTTTTATCCGGTTTAAACCGGTTCTATACTTTTCTATCCGGTTAAAACCAGTTCTATCCGATTCTATCCAGTTTAAACCGGTTCAATCCGTTTTTATCCGGTTTAAACCTGTTCAATCTGGTTTTATCCGGTTTAAACCGGTTCTATCCGGTTTTATCCGGATTAAACGGTTTTAGCCCTGTTCTATCCGGTTTAAATCGGTTTAAACCGGTTCAATTCGGTTTTATCCGGTTTAAACCGGTTTAAGCCGGTTCAATCCGGTTTTATCCGGTTTAAACCGGTTCAATCCGTTTTTATCCGGTTTAAACCAGTTTAAACCGGATCAATCCGGTTTTATCCGATTTAAACCGGGTTAACCCGGTTCTATCCGGTTTTATCCGGTTTAAATCAGTTTAAACCGCTTCTATCCGTTTTTATCCGATTTTAACTGGTTTAAACCGGTTCAATCCGGTTTTATCCGTTTTATACGGGTTCAAACCGGTTCAATCCGCTTTTATCCAGTTTAAACTGGTTCTATCCGGTTCTATCCTGTTTAAACCGGTTTAAACCGGTTCAATATGGTTTTCTCCGGTTTAAACCGGTTCTATCCGGTTTTATCCGGTTTTAGACCGGTTCAATCTGGTTTTATCCGGTTTAACCCACTTTAAACTGGTTCAATCCGGTTTTATCCGCTTTAAAACGGTTCTATCCGGTTCTATCCTGTTTAAACCGGTTTAAACCAGTTCAATCCGGTTTTATCTGGTTTAAACCGGTTCTACCCATTTCAATCTGGTTTAAACCGGTTAGAACCGGTTCTATGCGGTTTTATCCGGTTTAAACCGGTTCAATCTGTTTTTATCCGGTTTAAACCGGTTCTATCCGGTTTAAACCGGTTTGAACCTGTTCAATCCGGTTTTATCCGGTATAAACCGGTTCTATCCGTTTCTATACGGTTAAAACCGGTTCTTTCCGATTCTATCCGGTTTAAACCGGTTTAAACCGGTTCAATCCGTTTTTATCCGGTTTAAACCTGTTCAATCCGGTTTTATCCCGTTTAAACCGGTTCTATCCGGTTTTATCCGGTTTAAACCGGTTTAGCCCGGTTCTATCCGGTTAAAACCGGTTTAAACCGGTTCAATCCCATTTTATCCGGTTTAAACCGGTTCAATCTGGTTTTATCGGGTTGAAACCGGTTTAAGCTGGTTCAATCTGGTTTTATCCGGTTTAAACTGGTTCAATCTGGTTTTATCCGGTTTAAACTGGTTGAAACCGGTTCTATCCAGTTTAGACCGGTTCAAACCGGTTCAATCCAGTTTTATCCGGTTTAAACCGGTTCTATCCGTTTCTATCTGGTTTAAACCGGTTTAAACTGGATCAATCTGGTTTTGTCCATTTTAAACCGGTTCAGTCTGGTTTTACCCGGTTTAAACTGGTTCACTTTGGTTTTATCCGGTTTAGAACAGTTCAATCTGGTATTATCCAGTTTAAACCGGTTCTATCCGGTTGAAACCAGTTTAAACCGATTCAATCCAGTTTTATCCGGTTTAAACCGGTTCAATCCGGTTTTATCCAGTTTAAAACCGGTTCAATCTGGTTTTATCTGGTTTAAACCGGTTTTATCCGGTTTAGACCAGTTTAAACCAGTTCAATCCGGTTTTAATCGGATTTAATCAGTTCAATCCTGTTTTATCCGGTTTAAACCAGTTTGAACCGTTTCAATCCGGTTTTATCCGATTTAAACCAGTTTAATCCGGTTCAATCCGGTTTTATCTCGTTTAAACCGGTTCTATCCGGTTCTATCCTGTTTAAATCGGTTTAAACTGGTTCTATCCTGTTCTATGCTGTTTTAACCGGTTAAACCAGTTCAATCCGGTTTTATCCAGTTTAAACCGGTTCTATTCATTTCCATCTGGTTTTAAAGGGTTTAACCTGGTTCAATCCTGTTTTATACGTTTTAAACCAGTTCAATCTAATTTTATCCGGTTTAAACTGGTTCAATTTGGTTTTATCCGGTTTAAACTCTTTTGAACCGGTTCAATCCGGTTTTATCCGGTTTAAACCGGTTTAAACCGGGTCAATCCGGTTTTATCCGGTTTAAACCTCTTCAATCCGGTTTTCTCCAGTTTAAACCGGTCTAAACAGGTTCAATCCGGTTTTATCCAGTTTAAACCGGTTCTATCCGATTCTATCCGGTTGAAACCGGTTTAAACCAGTTCAATCCATTTTTTCCGGTTTAAACCGGTTCAATTTGGTTTTATCCGGTTTAAACTCTTTTGAACCGGTTCAATCCGGTTTTATCCGGTTTAAACCGGTTCAATCTGGTTATATCCGTTTTAAACCGGTTTTATCCGGTTTAGACCGGTTTAAACCAGTTCAATCCGGTTTTAATCGGCTTAAACTGGTTCAATCTGGTTTTATCCGGTTTAAACCGCTTTAAAACGGTTTAATCCGGTTTTATCCGGTTTAAACCAGTTTGAACCGGTTCAATCCGGTTTTATCCGGTTTAAACCGGTTTAAACCGGTTCAATCCTGTTTTATCTCGTTTAGACCGGTTCTATCCGGTTCTATCCTTTTTAAATCTGATTAAACTGGTTCTATCCTGTTCTATCCTGTTTTAACTGGATTAAACCAGTTCAATCCGGTTTTATCCGGTTTAAACCGGTTCTATCCGTTTCCATCTGGTTTAAACGGGTTTAAACTGGTTCAATCCAGTTTTATCCGTTTTAAACTGGTTCAATCTGATTTTATCCGGTTTAAACTGTTTCAATCTGGTTTTATCCGGTTTGAACCGGTTTAAACCGCTTCAATCTGGTTTTATCCGGTTTCAACCGTTTCTATCCGGTTCTATCCGGTTGAAACCGGTTTAATCCAGTTCAATACGGTTTGATCCGGTTTAAACCGGTTCAATCTGGTTTTATCCGGTTTAAACTGGTTCAATTTGGTTTTATCCGGTTTAAACCAGTTTTATCCGTTTTAAACCGGTTTAATCCAGTTCAATCCGGTTATATCCGGTTTAAACCGGTTTGAACCAGTTCAGTCCTGTTTTATCCGGTTTAAACCGGTTCTATCCGGTTCTATACAGTTGAAACCGGTTTATACCGTTTCAATAAGGTTTTATCCGGTTTAAAACGGTTCTATCTGGTTGAAACTATATTAAACCGGTTCAATCCGGTTTTATCCGGTTTAAACCCGTTCAGTCTGGTTTTATCCGGTTTAAACCGGATTCAACCTGTTCAATCCGGTTTTATCCGGTTTAAAACGATTTATGCCGGTTCAATCAGGTTTTATCCAGTTTAAACCGGTTCTATCCGGTTGAAACCAGTTTAAACCGGTTCAATCCGGTTTTCTCCAGTTTAAACCAGTTCAATCCTGTTTTATGCGGTTTAAACCGGTTCTATCCCGTTCTATACAGTTGAAACCGGTTTAAACCGGTTCAGTCAGGTTTTATCCGGTTTAAACCGGTTCTATCTGTTTGAAACCGTATTAAACCGGTTCAATCCGGTTTTATCTGGTTTAAAACGGTTCAATCCGGTTTTATCCGGTTTAAACCGGTTCTATGCTCTTTATACCAGTTTAAGCCTGTTCAATCGGGTTTTATCCGGTTTAGACCTGTTTAAGCCGGTTCATTCCATTTTTATCCAGTTTAAACCAGTTTAAACCCTTTCAATCCGTTTTTATCCGGTTTCAAACGGTTTACACCGGTTCAATCCGGTGTTATCCGGTTTAAACCGTTTCTATCCGGTTCTATCCGTTTTAAACCGGTTTAAACCAGTTCATTCCGGTTTTATCCGGTTTAAACCGGTTTGAACCGGTTCAATCCGGTTTTATCCGGTTTAAACCGGTTTAAGCCGGTTCAATCCGGTTTAATCCAGTTTAAACCGGTTCTATCCGGTTCTATCCGGTTGAATCCAGTTTAAACCGGTTCAAACCGGTTTTATCTGGTTTAAACAGGTTCGATCTGGTTTTATCCGGTTTAAACAGGTTCTATCTGGTTCTATCCAGTTTAAACCGGTTCTATACGGTTCTATTTAGTTTAAACTGGTTCAATCCGGTTTTATCTGGTTTAAACCAGTTCAATCTGGTTTTATCCGGTTTAAACTGGTTCAATTTGGTTTTATCCGGTTTAAACCGTTTTTATCCGGTTTAAACCGGTTTAAACCAGTTCAATCCGTTTTTATCCAGTTTAAACCGCTTGAAACCGGGTCTATCCGGTTTTATCCGATTTAAACCGGTTTAACCCGGTTCTATCCGGTTTTATCCGGTTTAAACCAGTTTAAACCGTTTCAATCCGTTTTTATCCGATTTAAGCCGGTTTAAAATGGTTCAATCCGGTGTTATCTGGTTTAAACGGGTTTAAACCGGTTCAATCCGGTTTTATGCAGTTTAAACTGGTTCTATCCTGTGTAAACCAGTTTAAACCGGTTCAATCTGGTTTTATCCGGTTTAAACCACTTTAAACTGGTTCAATCTGATTTTATCCGGTTTAAACCTGTTCTATCTGGTTTAAACCGGTTTGAACCGGTTCAATCCGGTTTTATCCGGTTTAAACCGGTTTAAACCGGTTCAATCCGTTTTTATCCGTTTTAAACCTGTTCAAACAGTTTTTATCTGGTTTCAACCTATTCAATCCTGTTTTATCCGGTTTAAACCGGTTCTATCCGTTTCTATCCGGTTTAAACCGGTTCTATCCGATTCTATCCAGTTTAAACCGGTTCAATCCGTTTTTATCCGGTTTAAACCTGTTCAATCTGGTTTTATCCGGTTTAAACCGTTTCAATCCCATTTTATCTGGTTTAAACCGGTTCAATCCGGTTTTATCCGGTTTAAACCGGTTTAAGCCGGTTCAATCCCGTTTTATCCGGTTTAAACCGGTTCAATCTGGTTTTATCCGGTTTAAACCGGTTTAAGCCGGTTCAATCCCATTTTATCCGGTTTAAACCGGTTCAATCTGGTTTTATCGGGTTGAAACCGGTTTAAGCTGGTTCAATCTGGTTTTATCCGGTTTAAACTGGTTCAATCTGGTTTTATCCGGTTTAAACTGGTTGAAACCGGTTCTATCCAGTTTAGACCGGTTCAAACCGGTTCAATCCGGTTTTATCCGGTTTAAACCGGTTCTATCCGTTTCTATCTGGTTTAAACCGGTTTAAACTGGATCAATCTGGTTTTGTCCATTTTAAACCGGTTCAGTCTGGTTTTACCCGGTTTAAACTGGTTCACTTTGGTTTTATCCGGTTTAGAGCAGTTCAATCTGGTATTATCCAGTTTAAACCGGTTCTATCCGGTTGAAACCAGTTTAAACCGATTCAATCCAGTTTTATCCGGTTTAAACCGGTTCAATCCGGTTTTATCCAGTTTAAAACCGGTTCAATCTGGTTTTATCCGGTTTAAACCGGTTTTATCCGGTTTAGACCAGTTTAAACCAGTTCAATCCGGTTTTAATCGGATTTAATCAGTTCAATCCTGTTTTATCCGGTTTAAACCAGTTTGAACCGTTTCAATCCGGTTTTATCCGATTTAAACCAGTTTAATCCGGTTCAATCCGGTTTTATCTCGTTTAAACCGGTTCTATCCGGTTCTATCCTGTTTAAATCGGTTTAAACCGGTTCTATCCTGTTCTATGCTGTTTTAACCGGTTAAACCAGTTCAATCCGGTTTTATCCAGTTTAAACCGGTTCTATTCATTTCCATCTGGTTTTAAAGGGTTTAACCTGGTTCAATCCTGTTTTATACGTTTTAAACCAGTTCAATCTAATTTTATCCGGTTTAAACTGGTTCAATTTGGTTTTATCCGGTTTAAACTCTTTTGAACCGGTTCAATCCGGTTTTATCCGGTTTAAACCGGTTTAAACCGGGTCAATCCGGTTTTATCCGGTTTAAACCTCTTCAATCCGGTTTTCTCCAGTTTAAACCGGTCTAAACAGGTTCAATCCGGTTTTATCCAGTTTAAACCGGTTCTATCCGATTCTATCCGGTTGAAACCGGTTTAAACCAGTTCAATCCATTTTTTCCGGTTTAAACCGGTTTAAACCAGTTCATTCCGGTTTTATCCGGTTTAAGCCGGTTCAATCCGGTTTAAACCGTTTCAATCTGGTTTTATCCGGTTTAAACCGGTTCTATCCGGTTCTATCCGGTTTAAGCCGGTTCAATCCGGTTTTATCCGGTTTAAACCGGTTTAAGCCGGTTCAATCCGGTTTTATCCAGTTTAAACCGGTTCTATGCGGTTCTATCCGGTTGAAACCAGTTTAAACCGGTTCAATCCGGTTTTATCCGGTTTAAACCGGTTCAATCCAGTTTTATCCGGTTTAAACCAGTTCATTCCGTTTTTATCCGGTTAAAACCGTTTTGAAACGGTTCAATCCGGTTTTATCCGGTTTAAACCGGTTCAATCCGTTTTTATGCGGTTTAAACCAGTTCACTCCGGTTTTATCCGGTTTAAACCGGTTTGAACCGGTTCAATCCGGTTTTATGTGGTTTAAACCGGTTCAATCTGGTTTTATCCGGTTTAAACCGGTTTTATCCAGTTTAGACCGGTTTAAACCAGTTCAATCCGGTTTTAATCGGATTAAACTGGTTCAATCTGGTTTTATCCGGTTTAAAGCGCTTTAAAACGGTTTAATCCGGTTTTATCCGGTTTAAACCAGTTTGAACCGGTTCAATCCGGTTTTATCTCGTTTAGACCGGTTC
Organism: Cynocephalus volans; assembly: GCF_027409185.1. Lineage (NCBI taxonomy): Eukaryota > Metazoa > Chordata > Mammalia > Dermoptera > Cynocephalidae > Cynocephalus > Cynocephalus volans. Next base: position 130,455 of record NW_026902412.1, read on the forward strand.
TATCCGGTTCTATCCTTTTTAAATCGGATTAAACTGGTTCTATCCTGTTCTATCCTGTTTTAACTGGATTAAACCAGTTCAATCCGGTTTTATCCGGTTTAAACCGGTTCTATCCTTTTCCATCTGGTTTAAACGGGTTTCAACTGGTTCAATGCGATTTATCCGTTTTAAACCCGTTCAATCTGATTTTATCCGGTTTAAACTGTTTCAATTTGGTTTTATCCGGTTTGAACCGGTTCAATCCGGTTTTCTCCAGTTTAAACCGGTTTAGACTGGTTCAATCCGGTTTTATCCAGTTTAAACCGGTTCTATCCGGTTCTATCCGGTTGAAACCGGTTTAAACCGGTTCAATCCGGTTTTATCCGGTTTAAACCAGTTCAATGCGGTTCTATCCGGTTTAAACCTGTTCTCTCCGATTCTATCCGGTTTAAACCGGGTTAAACTGGTTCAATCGGGTTTTATCCGGTTTAAACGGATTCTATCCGGTTTAAACCGGTTCTATCCGGTTTAAACCGGTTTAAACCGCTTCAATCCGGTTTTGTCCGGTTTAAACCGGTTTGACACGGTTCATTCCGGTTTTATCCGGTTAAAACCGGTTTGAAACGGTTCAAACCGGTTTTATCCGGTTTAAACCAGTTCATTCCGGTTTTATCCGTTTAAAACCGGTTTGAAACGGTTCAATCCGGTTTTATCCAGTTTAAACTGGTTCAATCCGTTTTTATCCGGTTTAAACCAGTTCATTCCGGTTTTATCCAGTTTAAACCGGTTTGAACCGGTTCAATCCGGTTTTATCTGGTTTAAACCGGTTCAATCTGGTTATATCCGTTTTAAACCGGTTTTATCCGGTTTAGACCGGTTTAAACCAGTTCAATCCGGTTTTAATCGGCTTAAACTGGTTCAATCTGGTTTTATCCGGTTTAAACCGCTTTAGAACGGTTTAATCCGGTTTTATCCGGTTTAAACCAGTTTGAACCGGTTCAATCCTGTTTTATCTCGTTTAGACCGGTTCTATCCGGTTCTATCCTTTTTAAATCTGATTAAACTGGTTCTATCCTGTTCTATCCTGTTTTAACTGGATTAAACCAGTTCAATCCGGTTTTATCCGGTTTAAACCGGTTCTATCCGTTTCCATCTGGTTTAAACGGGTTTAAACTGGTTCAATCCGGTTTTATCCGTTTTAAACTGGTTCAATCTGATTTTATCCGGTTTAAACTGTTTCAATCTGGTTTTATCCGGTTTGAACCGGTTTAAACCGCTTCAATCTGGTTTTATCCGGTTTCAACCGTTTCTATCCGGTTCTATCCGGTTGAAACCGGTTTAATCCAGTTCAATACGGTTTGATCCGGTTTAAACCGGTTCAATCTGGTTTTATCCGGTTTAAACCGGTTTTAACCGATTCAATCCGGTTTATCCAGTATAAACTGGTTTAATCCGTTTCAATCCGGTTTTATCCGGTTTACACCGATTTAAACCGGTTCAGTCCGGTTTTATCCAGTTTAAACCGGTTATATCCGGTTTAAACCGGTATAAACCAGTTCAATCCGGTTTTATCCTGTTTAAACCGGTTTAAACCGGATCAATCTGGTTTTATCCGGTTTCAACCGGTTTTAACCGGTTCTATACGATTTAAACAGGTTTAAACCTGTTCAATCCGATTTCATCCGGTTTATACCGATTCAACCCAGTTTTATCCGGTTTAAACCGGTTTAAGCTGGTTCAATCCGGTTTTATCCAGTTTAAACCGGTTTTATCCGTTTTAAACTGGTTTAAGCCAGTTCAATCCGTTTTTATCCGGTTTAAACCATTTCTATCCGGTTCTATTCGTTTTAAACTGGTTTAAACCAGTTCATTCCGGTTTTATCAGGTTGAAATCGGTTTGAACCGGTTCAATCCGGTTTAATCCGGTTTAAACAGGTTTAAGCCCGTTCAATCCAGTTTTATACAGTTTAAACCGGTTCTATCCGGTTCTATCCGGTTGAAACCAGTTTAAACCGATTCAATCCAGTTTTATCAGGTTTAAACCAGTTCAATCCTGTTTTATCCGGTTTAAACCGGTTCTATCCGGTTCTATACAGTTGAAACCGGTTTAAACCGGTTCAATCCGGTTTTATCCGGTTTAAACCGGTTCAGTCTGGTTTTATCCGGTTGAAACTGGTTTAAAACGGTTCAATCCGGTTTTATCCGGTTTAAACCGGTTCTATGCTGTTTATACCAGTTTAAGCCTGTTCAATCGGGTTTTATCCGGTTTAGACCTGTTAAAGCTGGTTCATTCCGGTTTTATCCAGTTTAAACCGGATAAACCCTTTCAATCCGTTTTTATCCGGTTTCAACCGGTTTACAGCGGTTCAATCCGGTTTTATCCGGTTTATACCGTTTCTATCCGGTTCTATCCGTTTTAAACCGGTTTAAACCAGTTCATTCCGGTTTTATCCGGTTTAAACCAGTTTGAACCGGTTCAATCCGGTTTTATCCGGTTTAAACCGGTTTAAGCCGGTTCAATCCGGTTTTATCCGGTTTAAACCGGTTCAATCTGGTTTTATCCGGTTTAAACTGGTTTAAGCCGGTTCAATCCGGTTTTATCCAGTTTAAACCGGTTCTATCCTGTTGAAACCGTATTAAACCGGTTCGATCCGGTTTTATCCGGTTTAAACCGGTTCAGTCTGGTTTTATCCAGTTTCAACTGGTTTAAACCGGTTCAATCCGGTTTTATCCGGTTTAAACCGGTTCTATGTTGCTTATACCAGTTTAAGCCTGTTCAATCGGGTTTTATCCTGTTTAGACCTGTTTAAGCCGGTTCATTCCAGTTTTATCCGGTTTAAACCGTTTCTATCCACTTCTATCCGTTTTAAACCGGTTTAAACCAGTTCATTCCGGTTTTATCCGGTTTGAACCGGTTTGAACCGGTTCAATCCGGTTTTATCCGGTTTAAACCGGTTTAAGCCGGTTCAATCCGGTTTTATCCGGTTTAAACCGGTTTAATCCTGTTTAAACCGGTTTAAGCTGATTCAGTCCGGTTTTATCCAGTTTAAACCGGTTCTATCCGGTTCTATCCGGTTGAAACCAGTTTAAACCGGTTCAATCCGGTTTTATCCGGTTTAAACCGGTTCAATCCGGTTTTATCCGGTTTAAACCGGTTCAATCCGGTTTTATCCGGTTTAAACAGGTTCATTCCGGTTTTATCCGGTTAAAACCGGTTTGAAATGGTTCAATCCGGTTTTATCCGGTTTAAACTGGTTCAGTCCGGTTTTATCCAGTTTAAACCGGTTCATTCCGGTTTTATCCGGTTTAAACCGGTTCAATCCGGTTTTATCTGGTTTAAACCAGTTCACTCTGGTTTTATCCGGTTTAAACCGGTTTGAACCGGTTCAATCCGGTTTTATCCGGTTTAAACGTGCTTAAGCTGGTGCAATCCGGTTTTATCCAGTTTAAACCGGTTCTATCCGGTTCTATCCAGTTGAAACCGGTTTAAACCAGTTCAATGCGCTTTTATCCGGTTAAAACCGGTTCAATCCGGTTTTATCCGGTTTAAACCTGTTTAAACCGGTTCAATCGGTATTATCCAGTTTAAACCGGTCCTACCCAGTTTATACCGGTTTAGGCCGGTTCATTCCGGTTTTATCAGTTTTAAACCGGTTTAAACTGCTTCAATCCGTTTATATCCGGTTTCAACCGGTTTCATCCGGTTCAATCCGGTTTTATCCGGTTTAAACCAGTTCATTCCGGTTTTTTCCGGTTTAAACCGGTTTGAACCGGTTCAATCCAGTTTTATCTGGTTTAAACCGGTTTTATCCGGTTTAGACCAGTTCATTCCGGTTCTATCCGGTTGAAACCGGTTTAAACCGGTTCAATCCGGTTTTATCTGGTTTAAACCGGTTTTATCCGGTTTAAACCAGTTCATGCCGGTTTTATCCAGTTTAAACCGGTTATATCCGGTTTTATCCGGTTTATCCAGTTTAAACCAGTTTAATCCGGTTTTATCCGGCTTAAACCGGTTCAATCTGGTATTATCCGGTTTAAACTGGTTCAATTTGGTTTTATCCCGTTTAAACCGGTTTTATCAGGTTTAAACCGGTATAAACCAGTTCAATCCGGTTTTATCCTGTTTAAACCGGTTTAAACCGGATCAATCCGATTTTATCCGGTTTAAACCGGTTCAATCCAGTTTTATCCGGTTTAAACCGGTTTAAGCTGGTTCAATCCGGTTTTATCCGGTTTAAACCGGTTCAATCTTGTTTTATCCGGTTTAAACCGGTTGAAACCAGTTCAATCTGGTTTTATCTGGTTTAGACCATTTCAAACCGGATCAGTCCGGTTTTATCCGGTTTAAACCAGTTCTCTCCATTTCTATCTGATTTAAACCGGTTTAAACTGGTTCAATCCGGTTTTATCCGTTTTAAACCGGTTCAATCTGGTTTTATCCGGTTTAAACTGGTTCAATTTGGTTTTATCCGGTTTAAACCAGTTTTATCCGTTTTAAACCGGTTTAATCCAGTTCAATCTGGTTATATCCGGTTTAAACCGGTTTGAACCAGTTCAGTCCTGTTTTATCCGGTTTAAACCGGTTCTATCCGGTTCTATACAGTTGAAACCGGTTTAAACCGTTTCAATAAGGTTTTATCCGGTTTAAAACGGTTCTATCCGGTTGAAACCATATTAAACCGGTTCAATCCGGTTTTATCCGGTTTAAACCCGTTCAGTCTGGTTTTATCCGGTTTAAACCGGATTCAACCTGTTCAATCCGGTTTTATCCGGTTTAAAACGATTTATGCCGGTTCAATCAGGTTTTATCCAGTTTAAACCGGTTCTATCCGGTTGAAACCAGTTTAAACCGGTTCAATCCGGTTTTCTCCGGTTTAAACCAGTTCAATCCTGTTTTATGCGGTTTAAACCGGTTCTATCCGGTTCTATACAGTTGAAACCGGTTTAAACCGGTTCAGTCAGGTTTTATCCGGTTTAAACCGGTTCTATCTGTTTGAAACCGTATTAAACCGGTTCAATCCGGTTTTATCTGGTTTAAAACGGTTCAATCCGGTTTTATCCGGTTTAAACCGGTTCTATGCTCTTTATACCAGTTTAAGCCTGTTCAATCGGGTTTTATCCGGTTTAGACCTGTTTAAGCCGGTTCATTCCATTTTTATCCAGTTTAAACCAGTTTAAACCCTTTCAATCCGTTTTTATCCGGTTTCAAACGGTTTACACCGGTTCAATCCGGTGTTATCCGGTTTAAACCGTTTCTATCCGGTTCTATCCGTTTTAAACCGGTTTAAACCAGTTCATTCCGGTTTTATCCGGTTTAAACCGGTTTGAACCGGTTCAATCCGGTTTTATCCGGTTTAAACCGGTTTAAGCCGGTTCAATCCGGTTTAATCCAGTTTAAACCGGTTCTATCCGGTTCTATCCGGTTGAATCCAGTTTAAACCGGTTCAAACCGGTTTTATCTGGTTTAAACAGGTTCGATCTGGTTTTATCCGGTTTAAACAGGTTCTATCCGGTTCTATCCAGTTTAAACCGGTTCTATACAGTTCTATTTAGTTTAAACTGGTTCAATCCGGTTTTATCTCGTTTAAACCAGTTCAATCTGGTTTTATCCGGTTTAAACTGGTTCAATTTGGTTTTATCTGGTTTAAACCGTTTTTATCCGGTTTAAACCGGTTTAAACCAGTTCAATCCGTTTTTATCCAGTTTAAACCGCTTGAAACCGGGTCTATCCGGTTTTATCCGATTTAAACCGGTTTAACCCGGTTCTATCCGGTTTTATCCGGTTTAAACCAGTTTAAACCGTTTCAATCCGTTTTTATCCGATTTAAGCCGGTTTAAAATGGTTCAATCCGGTGTTATCTGGTTTAAACGGGTTTAAACCGGTTCAATCCGGTTTTATGCAGTTTAAACCGGTTCTATCCTGTGTAAACCGGTTTAAACCGGTTCAATCCGGTTTTATCCGGTTTAAACCGGTTTAAACCGGTTCAATCCGTTTTTATCCGGTTTAAACCTGTTCAAACAGTTTTTATCTGGTTTCAACCTATTCAATCCTGTTTTATCCAGTTTAAACCGGTTCTATCCGTTTCTATCTGGTTTAAACCGTTTCTATCCGATTCTATCCAGTTTAAACCGGTTCAATCCGTTTTTATCCGGTTTAAACCTGTTCAATCTGGTTTTATCCGGTTTAAACCGGTTCAATCCCATTTTATCTGGTTTAAACCGGTTCAATCCGGTTTTATCCGGTTTAAACCGGTTTAAGCCGGTTCAATCCCGTTTTATCCGGTTTAAACCGGTTCAATCTGGTTTTATCCGGTTTAAACTGGTTCAATTTGGTTTTATCCAGTTTAAACCGGTATTATCCGGTTTAAACCGGTTTAAACAAGTTCAATCCGTTTTTATCCGGTTTAAACCGGTTTAAACCGGATCAATCTGGTTTTATCCGATTTAAACCGGGTTAACCCAGTTCTATCCGGTTTTATCCGGTTTAAATCAGTTTAAACCGCTTCTATCCGTTTTTATCCGATTTTAGCCGGTTTAAACCGGTTCAATCCGGTTTTATCCGGTTTATACGAGTTCAAACCGGTTCAATCCGGTTTTATCCAGTTTAAACTGGTTCTATCTGGTTCTATCCTGTTTAAACCGGTTTGAACCGGTTCAATCCGGTTTTATCCGGTTTAAACCGGTTCAATCTGGTTTGATCCGATTTAAACCAGTTTGAACCAGTTCAATCTGGTTTTATCCGGTTTAAACCGCTTTAAAATGGTTTAATCCGCTTTTATGCGGTTTAAACCAGTTTGAACCGTTTCAATCTGGTTTTATCCGGTTTCAACCAGTTTAAACCGGTGCAATCCGGTTTTATCTCGTATAAACCGGTTCTATCCGGTTCTATCCTGTTTAAATCGGTTTAAACCGGTTCTATCCTGTTCTATCCTGTTTTAACCGGTTAAACCTGTTCAATCCGGTTTTATCCAGTTTAAACCGGTTCTATTCGTTTCCATCTGGTTTAAAAGGGTTTAAACTGGTTCAATCCGGTTTTATACGTTTTAAACCAGTTCAATCTGATTTTATCCGGTTTAAACTGGTTCAATTTGGTTTTATCCGGTTTAAACGGGTTTGAACCGGTTCAATCCGGTATTATCCGGTTTAAACCGGTTTAAACCGGGTCAATCCGGTTTTTTCCGGTTTAAACCTCTTCAATCCGGTTTTCTCCAGTTTAAACCGGTTTAAAAAGGTTCAATCCGGTTTTATCCAGTTTAAACCGGTTCTATCCGGTTCTATCCGGTTGAAACCGGTTTAAACCGGTTCAATCCGGTTTTATCCGGTTTAAACCAGTTCAATCCGGTTTTATCCGCTTTAAACCGGTTTAAACCGGTTCAATCCGGTTTTATTCGTTTTAAACCGGTTCTATCCGGTTCTATCCGGTTTAAACCGGTTCTATCCGGTTCTATCTGGTGTAAGCCGTTTTAAACCGGTTCAATCCGGTTTTATCCGGTTTAAACCGGATCAATCCGTTTTTATCCGGTTTAAACCGGTTTAAACTGGATCAATCCGGTTTTATCCGGTTTAAACCGGTCGGTTTAAACCGGTTTAAACCGCTTCAATCCGGTTTTATCCGATTTAAACCGGTTCAATCCTTTTTTCCTGTTTGAACCGGTTTAAACCAGTTCATTCCGGTTTTATCCGGTTTAAGCCGGTTCAATCCGGTTTAAACCGTTTCAATCTGGTTTTATCCGGTTTAAACCGGTTCTATCCGGTTCTATCCGGTTTGAACCGGTTCAATCCGGTTTTATCCGGTTTCAACCGGTTTTACCCGGTTCTATACGGTTTAAACAGGTTTAAACCTGTTCAATCCGATTTCATCCGGTTTAAACCGATTCAACCCAGTTTTATCCGGTTTAAACCGATTTAAGCTGGTTCAATCCAGTTTTATCCAGTTTAAACCAGTTTTATCCGTTTCAAACCGGTTTAATCCAGTTCAATCCGGTTTTATCCGGTTTAAACCGTTTCTATCTGGTTCTATCCGTTTTAAACCGGTTGAAACCAGTTCATTCCGGTTTTATCAGGTTTAAACCGGTTTGAACTGGTTCAATACAGTTTAATCCGGTTTAAACCGGTTTGAACCGGTTCAATCCGGTTTAAACAAGTTTAAGCCGGTTCAATCCGTTTTTATCCGGTTTAAACCGGTTCAATCTTATTTTATGCGGTTTAATCCGGTTTGAACCGGTTCAATCCGGTTTAATCCGGTTTAAACCGGTTTATGCCAGTACAATCCAGTTTTATCCAGTTTAAACCGGTTCTATACGGTTCTATCCGGTTGAAACCAGTTTAAACCGGTTCAATCCAGTTTTATCGGGTTTAAACCAGTTCAATCCTGTTTTATCCAGTTTAAACCGGTTCTATCCGTTTCTATACAGTTGAAACCGGTTTAAACCGGTTCAATCCGGTTTTATCCGGTTTAAACCGGTTCAGTCTGGTTTTATCCGGTTTAAAGCGGTTTAAAATGGTTCAATCCGGTTTTATCCGGTTTAAACCGGTTCTATGCTGTTTATACCAGTTTAAGCCTGTTCAATCGGGTTTTATCCGGTTTAGACCTGTTTAAGCCGGTTCATTCCGGTTTTATCCAGTTTAAACCGGTTCTATCCGGTTTTATCCAGTTTAAACCTGTTTGAACCGGTTCAATCCGGTTTTATCCGGTTTAAACCGTTTTAAGCCGGTTCAATCCGGTTTTATCCAGTTTAAAACGGTTCAAACTGGTTTTATCTGGTTTAAACCGGTTTAAGCCGGTTCAATCCGGTTTTATCCAGTTTAAACCGGTTCTATCCGGTTCTATCCGGTTGAAACCAGTTTAAACCAGTTCAATCCGGTTTTATCCGGTTTAAACCGGTTTAAGCTGGTTCAATCCGGTTTTATCCTGTTTAAACCGGTTCAATCTTGTTTTATCCGGTTTAAACCGGTTGAAATCAGTTCAATCCGGTTTTATCTGGTTTAGACCAGTTCAAACCGGTTCAATCCGGTTTTATCCAGTTTAATCCAGTTCTATCCATTTCTATCCGGTTGAAACCGGTTTAAACTGGTTCAATCCGGTTTTATCCGGTTTAAACCGGTTCTATCCGTTTTAAACCGGTTAAAAACAGTTCATTCCAGTTTTATCCGGTTTAAACCGGTTTAAGCCGGTTCAATCCGGTTTTATCCAGTTTAAACCGGTTCTATCCGGTTCTATCCGGTTGAAACCAGTTTTAACCGGTTCAATCCTGTATTATCCGTTTTAAACCGGTTCTATCCGGTTCTATACAGTTGAAACCGGTTTAAACCGGTTCAATCAGGTTTTATCCGGTTTAAACCGGTTCTATCCGGTTGAAACCGTATTAAACCGGTTCAATCCGGTTTTATCCGGTTTAAACCGGTTCAATCCGGTTTTATCCGGTTTAAACCGGTTTAAGCAGGTTCAATCCGGTTTTATCCGGTTTAAACCGGTTTAATCCTGTTTAAACCGGTTTAAGCTGGTTCAATCCGGTTTTATCCAGTTTAAACCGGTTCTATCCGGTTCTATCCGGTTGAAACCAGTTTAAACCGGTTCAATCCGGTTTTATCCTGTTTAAACCGTTCAATCCGGTTTTATCCGGTTTAAACCTGTTCATTCCGGTTTTATCCGTTTTAAACCGGTTCAATGCGGTTTTATCCGGTTTAAACCAGTTCACTCTGGTTTTATCCAGTTTAAACCGGTTTGAACCGTTTCAATCCGGTTTTTTCCGGTTTAAACCTGTTTAAGCTGGTTCAATCCGGTTTTATCCAGTTTAAACCCCTTTTATCCGGTTCTATCCGGTTGAAACCAGTTTAAACCGGTTCAATCCGGTTTTATCCGGTTTAAACTGGTTCAGTCCGGTTTTATCCGGTTTAAACCAGTTCATTCCGGTTTTATCCGGTTTAAACCGGTTCAATCCGGTTTTATCCGGTTTAAACCAGTTCACTCTGGTTTTATCCGGTTTAAACCGGTTTGAAGCGGTTCAATCCGGTTTTGTCCGGTTTAAACCTGTTTAAGCTGGTTCAATCCAGTTTTATCCAGTTTAAACCGGTTCTATCCGGTTCTATCCAGTTGAAATTGGTTTAAACCAGTTCAATCCGGTTTTATCCGGTTAAAACGGGTTCAATCCGGTTTTATCCGGTTTAAAGCTGTTTAAACCGGTTCAATCGGTTTTATCCAGTTTAAACCGGTTCTATCCGGTTTTATCCAGTTTAAACCGGTTCTATTCGTTTCCATCTGGTTTAAAAGGGTTTAAACTGGTTCAATCCGGTTTTATACGTTTTAAACCAGTTCAATCTGATTTTATCCGGTTTAAACTGGTTCAATTTGGTTTTATCCGGTTTAAACGGGTTTGAACCGGTTCAATCCGGTATTATCCGGTTTAAACCGGTTTAAACCGTGTCAATCCGGTTTTTTCCGGTTTAAACCTCTTCAATCCGGTTTTCTCCAGTTTAAACCGGTTTAAAAAGGTTCAATCCGGTTTTATCCAGTTTAAACCGGTTCTATCCGGTTCTATCCGGTTGAAACCGGTTTAAACCGGTTCAATCCGGTTTTATCCGGTTTAAACCAGTTCAATCCGGTTTTATCCGCTTTAAACCGGTTTAAACCGGTTCAATCCGGTTTTATTCGTTTTAAACCGGTTCTATCCGGTTCTATCCGGTTTAAACCGGTTCTATCCGGTTCTATCTGGTGTAAGCCGTTTTAAACCGGTTCAATCCGGTTTTATCCGGTTTAAACCGGATCAATCCGTTTTTATCCGGTTTAAACCGGTTTAAACTGGATCAATCCGGTTTTATCCGGTTTAAACCGGTCGGTTTAAACCGGTTTAAACCGCTTCAATCCGGTTTTATCCGATTTAAAACGGTTCAATCCTTTTTTCCTGTTTGAACCGGTTTAAACCAGTTCATTCCGGTTTTATCCGGTTTAAGCCGGTTCAATCCGGTTTAAACCGTTTCAATCTGGTTTTATCCGGTTTAAACCGGTTCTATCCGGTTCTATCCGGTTTGAACCGGTTCAATCCGGTTTTATCCGGTTTCAACCGGTTTTACCCGGTTCTATACGGTTTAAACAGGTTTAAACCTGTTCAATCCGATTTCATCCGGTTTAAACCGATTCAACCCAGTTTTATCCGGTTTAAACCGGTTTAAGCTGGTTCAATCCAGTTTTATCCAGTTTAAACCAGTTTTATCCGTTTCAAACCGGTTTAATCCAGTTCAATCCGGTTTTATCCGGTTTAAACCGTTTCTATCTGGTTCTATCCGTTTTAAACCGGTTGAAACCAGTTCATTCCGGTTTTATCAGGTTTAAACCGGTTTGAACTGGTTCAATACAGTTTAATCCGGTTTAAACCGGTTTGAACCGGTTCAATCCGGTTTAAACAAGTTTAAGCCAGTTCAATCCGTTTTTATCCGGTTTAAACCGGTTCAATCTTATTTTATGCGGTTTAATCCGGTTTGAACCGGTTCAATCCGGTTTAATCCGGTTTAAACCGGTTTATGCCAGTACAATCCAGTTTTATCCAGTTTAAACCGGTTCTATACGGTTCTATCCGGTTGAAACCAGTTTAAACCGGTTCAATCCAGTTTTATCGGGTTTAAACCAGTTCAATCCTGTTTTATCCAGTTTAAACCGGTTCTATCCGTTTCTATACAGTTGAAACCGGTTTAAACCGGTTCAATCCGGTTTTATCCGGTTTAAACCGGTTCAGTCTGGTTTTATCCGGTTTAAAGCGGTTTAAAATGGTTCAATCCGGTTTTATCCGGTTTAAACCGGTTCTATGCTGTTTATACCAGTTTAAGCCTGTTCAATCGGGTTTTATCCGGTTTAGACCTGTTTAAGCCGGTTCATTCCGGTTTTATCCAGTTTAAACCGGTTCTATCCGGTTTTATCCAGTTTAAACCTGTTTGAACCGGTTCAATCCGGTTTTATCCGGTTTAAACCGTTTTAAGCCGGTTCAATCCGGTTTTATCCAGTTTAAAACGGTTCAAACTGGTTTTATCTGGTTTAAACCGGTTTAAGCCGGTTCAATCCGGTTTTATCCAGTTTAAACCGGTTCTATCCGGTTCTATCCGGTTGAAACCAGTTTAAACCAGTTCAATCCGGTTTTATCCGGTTTAAACCGGTTTAAGCTGGTTCAATCCGGTTTTATCCTGTTTAAACCGGTTCAATCTTGTTTTATCCGGTTTAAAACGGTTGAAATCAGTTCAATCCGGTTTTATCTGGTTTAGACCAGTTCAAACCGGTTCAATCCGGTTTTATCCAGTTTAATCCAGTTCTATCCATTTCTATCCGGTTGAAACCGGTTTAAACTGGTTCAATCCGGTTTTATCCGGTTTAAACCGGTTCTATCCGTTTTAAACCGGTTAAAAACAGTTCATTCCAGTTTTATCCGGTTTAAACCGGTTTAAGCCGGTTCAATCCGGTTTTATCCAGTTTAAACCGGTTCTATCCGGTTCTATCCGGTTGAAACCAGTTTAAACCGGTTCAATCCTGTATTATCCGTTTTAAACCGGTTCTATCCGGTTCTATACAGTTGAAACCGGTTTAAACCGGTTCAATCAGGTTTTATCCGGTTTAAACCGGTTCTATCCGGTTGAAACCGTATTAAACCGGTTCAATCCGGTTGAAACCGTATTAAACCGGTTCAATCCGGTTTTATCCGGTTTAAACCGGTTCAGTCTGGTTTTATCTGGTTTCAACCGGTTTAAACCGGCTCAATCCGGTTTTATCCATTTTAAACCGGTTCTATGCTGTTTATACCAGTTTAAGCATGTTCAATCGGGTTTTTCTGGTTTAGACCTGTTTAAGCCGGTTCATTCCAGTTTTATCCAGTTTAAACCGGTTTAAACCCTTTCAATCCGTTTTTATCCAGTTTCAACCGGTTTACACCGGTTCAATCCGGTTTTATCCCGTTCAAACCGTTTCTCTCCACTTCTATCCGTTTTAAACCGGTTTAAACCGGTTCATTCCGGTTTTATCCGGTTTAAACCGGTTTGAACCGGTTCAATCCGGTTTTATCCGGTTTAAACCGGTTTAAGCAGGTTCAATCCGGTTTTATCCGGTTTAAACCGGTTTAATCCTGTTTAAACCGGTTTAAGCTGGTTCAATCCGGTTTTATCCAGTTTAAACCGGTTCTATCCGGTTCTATCCGGTTGAAACCAGTTTAAACCGGTTCAATCCGGTTTTATCCTGTTTAAACCGTTCAATCCGGTTTTATCCGGTTTAAACCTGTTCATTCCGGTTTTATCCGTTTTAAACCGGTTCAATGCGGTTTTATCCGGTTTAAACCAGTTCACTCTGGTTTTATCCAGTTTAAACCGGTTTGAACCGTTTCAATCCGGTTTTTTCCGGTTTAAACCTGTTTAAGCTGGTTCAATCCGGTTTTATCCAGTTTAAACCCCTTTTATCCGGTTCTATCCGGTTGAAACCAGTTTAAACCGGTTCAATCCGGTTTTATCCGGTTTAAACTGGTTCAGTCCGGTTTTATCCGGTTTAAACCAGTTCATTCCGGTTTTATCCGGTTTAAACCGGTTCAATCCGGTTTTATCCGGTTTAAACCAGTTCACTCTGGTTTTATCCGGTTTAAACCGGTTTGAAGCGGTTCAATCCGGTTTTGTCCGGTTTAAACCTGTTTAAGCTGGTTCAATCCAGTTTTATCCAGTTTAAACCGGTTCTATCCGGTTCTATCCAGTTGAAATTGGTTTAAACCAGTTCAATCCGGTTTTATCCGGTTAAAACGGGTTCAATCCGGTTTTATCCGGTTTAAAGCTGTTTAAACCGGTTCAATCGGTTTTATCCAGTTTAAACCGGTTCTATCCGGTTTTATCCAGTTTAAACCGGTTCTATTCGTTTCCATCTGGTTTAAAAGGGTTTAAACTGGTTCAATCCGGTTTTATACGTTTTAAACCAGTTCAATCTGATTTTATCCGGTTTAAACTGGTTCAATTTGGTTTTATCCGGTTTAAACGGGTTTGAACCGGTTCAATCCGGTATTATCCGGTTTAAACCGGTTTAAACCGTGTCAATCCGGTTTTTTCCGGTTTAAACCTCTTCAATCCGGTTTTCTCCAGTTTAAACCGGTTTAAAAAGGTTCAATCCGGTTTTATCCAGTTTAAACCGGTTCTATCCGGTTCTATCCGGTTGAAACCGGTTTAAACCGGTTCAATCCGGTTTTATCCGGTTTAAACCAGTTCAATCCGGTTTTATCCGCTTTAAACCGGTTTAAACCGGTTCAATCCGGTTTTATTCGTTTTAAACCGGTTCTATCCGGTTCTATCCGGTTTAAACCGGTTCTATCCGGTTCTATCTGGTGTAAGCCGTTTTAAACCGGTTCAATCCGGTTTTATCCGGTTTAAACCGGATCAATCCGTTTTTATCCGGTTTAAACCGGTTTAAACTGGATCAATCCGGTTTTATCCGGTTTAAACCGGTCGGTTTAAACCGGTTTAAACCGCTTCAATCCGGTTTTATCCGATTTAAAACGGTTCAATCCTTTTTTCCTGTTTGAACCGGTTTAAACCAGTTCATTCCGGTTTTATCCGGTTTAAGCCGGTTCAATCCGGTTTAAACCGTTTCAATCTGGTTTTATCCGGTTTAAACCGGTTCTATCCGGTTCTATCCGGTTTGAACCGGTTCAATCCGGTTTTATCCGGTTTCAACCGGTTTTACCCGGTTCTATACGGTTTAAACAGGTTTAAACCTGTTCAATCCGATTTCATCCGGTTTAAACCGATTCAACCCAGTTTTATCCGGTTTAAACCGGTTTAAGCTGGTTCAATCCAGTTTTATCCAGTTTAAACCAGTTTTATCCGTTTCAAACCGGTTTAATCCAGTTCAATCCGGTTTTATCCGGTTTAAACCGTTTCTATCTGGTTCTATCCGTTTTAAACCGGTTGAAACCAGTTCATTCCGGTTTTATCAGGTTTAAACCGGTTTGAACTGGTTCAATACAGTTTAATCCGGTTTAAACCGGTTTGAACCGGTTCAATCCGGTTTAAACAAGTTTAAGCCGGTTCAATCCGTTTTTATCCGGTTTAAACCGGTTCAATCTTATTTTATGCGGTTTAATCCGGTTTGAACCGGTTCAATCCGGTTTAATCCGGTTTAAACCGGTTTATGCCAGTACAATCCAGTTTTATCCAGTTTAAACCGGTTCTATACGGTTCTATCCGGTTGAAACCAGTTTAAACCGGTTCAATCCAGTTTTATCGGGTTTAAACCAGTTCAATCCTGTTTTATCCAGTTTAAACCGGTTCTATCCGTTTCTATACAGTTGAAACCGGTTTAAACCGGTTCAATCCGGTTTTATCCGGTTTAAACCGGTTCAGTCTGGTTTTATCCGGTTTAAAGCGGTTTAAAATGGTTCAATCCGGTTTTATCCGGTTTAAACCGGTTCTATGCTGTTTATACCAGTTTAAGCCTGTTCAATCGGGTTTTATCCGGTTTAGACCTGTTTAAGCCGGTTCATTCCGGTTTTATCCAGTTTAAACCGGTTCTATCCGGTTTTATCCAGTTTAAACCTGTTTGAACCGGTTCAATCCGGTTTTATCCGGTTTAAACCGTTTTAAGCCGGTTCAATCCGGTTTTATCCAGTTTAAAACGGTTCAAACTGGTTTTATCTGGTTTAAACCGGTTTAAGCCGGTTCAATCCGGTTTTATCCAGTTTAAACCGGTTCTATCCGGTTCTATCCGGTTGAAACCAGTTTAAACCAGTTCAATCCGGTTTTATCCGGTTTAAACCGGTTTAAGCTGGTTCAATCCGGTTTTATCCTGTTTAAACCGGTTCAATCTTGTTTTATCCGGTTTAAAACGGTTGAAATCAGTTCAATCCGGTTTTATCTGGTTTAGACCAGTTCAAACCGGTTCAATCCGGTTTTATCCAGTTTAATCCAGTTCTATCCATTTCTATCCGGTTGAAACCGGTTTAAACTGGTTCAATCCGGTTTTATCCGGTTTAAACCGGTTCTATCCGTTTTAAACCGGTTAAAAACAGTTCATTCCAGTTTTATCCGGTTTAAACCGGTTTAAGCCGGTTCAATCCGGTTTTATCCAGTTTAAACCGGTTCTATCCGGTTCTATCCGGTTGAAACCAGTTTAAACCGGTTCAATCCTGTATTATCCGTTTTAAACCGGTTCTATCCGGTTCTATACAGTTGAAACCGGTTTAAACCGGTTCAATCAGGTTTTATCCGGTTTAAACCGGTTCTATCCGGTTGAAACCGTATTAAACCGGTTCAATCCGGTTGAAACCGTATTAAACCGGTTCAATCCGGTTTTATCCGGTTTAAACCGGTTCAGTCTGGTTTTATCTGGTTTCAACCGGTTTAAACCGGCTCAATCCGGTTTTATCCATTTTAAACCGGTTCTATGCTGTTTATACCAGTTTAAGCATGTTCAATCGGGTTTTTCTGGTTTAGACCTGTTTAAGCCGGTTCATTCCAGTTTTATCCAGTTTAAACCGGTTTAAACCCTTTCAATCCGTTTTTATCCAGTTTCAACCGGTTTACACCGGTTCAATCCGGTTTTATCCCGTTCAAACCGTTTCTCTCCACTTCTATCCGTTTTAAACCGGTTTAAACCGGTTCATTCCGGTTTTATCCGGTTTAAACCGGTTTGAACCGGTTCAATCCGGTTTTATCCGGTTTAAACCGGTTTAAGCAGGTTCAATCCGGTTTTATCCGGTTTAAACCGGTTTAATCCTGTTTAAACCGGTTTAAGCTGGTTCAATCCGGTTTTATCCAGTTTAAACCGGTTCTATCCGGTTCTATCCGGTTGAAACCAGTTTAAACCGGTTCAATCCGGTTTTATCCTGTTTAAACCGTTCAATCCGGTTTTATCCGGTTTAAACCTGTTCATTCCGGTTTTATCCGTTTTAAACCGGTTCAATGCGGTTTTATCCGGTTTAAACCAGTTCACTCTGGTTTTATCCAGTTTAAACCGGTTTGAACCGTTTCAATCCGGTTTTTTCCGGTTTAAACCTGTTTAAGCTGGTTCAATCCGGTTTTATCCAGTTTAAACCCCTTTTATCCGGTTCTATCCGGTTGAAACCAGTTTAAACCGGTTCAATCCGGTTTTATCCGGTTTAAACTGGTTCAGTCCGGTTTTATCCGGTTTAAACCAGTTCATTCCGGTTTTATCCGGTTTAAACCGGTTCAATCCGGTTTTATCCGGTTTAAACCAGTTCACTCTGGTTTTATCCGGTTTAAACCGGTTTGAAGCGGTTCAATCCGGTTTTGTCCGGTTTAAACCTGTTTAAGCTGGTTCAATCCAGTTTTATCCAGTTTAAACCGGTTCTATCCGGTTCTATCCAGTTGAAATTGGTTTAAACCAGTTCAATCCGGTTTTATCCGGTTAAAACGGGTTCAATCCGGTTTTATCCGGTTTAAAGCTGTTTAAACCGGTTCAATCGGTTTTATCCAGTTTAAACCGGTTCTATCCGGTTTAAACCCGTTTAAGCCAGTTCAATCCGGTTTTATCCAGTTTAAACCGGTCCTATCCGGTTTAAACCGGTTTAGGCCGGTTCATTCCGGTTTTATCAGTTTTAAACCGGTTTAAACTGCTTCAATCCGTTTATATCCGCTTTCAACCGGTTTCAACCGGTTCAATCCGGTTTTATCCGATTTAAACCAGTTCATTCCGGTTTTATCCGGTTTAAACCGGTTTGAACCGGTTCAATCCGGTTTTATCTGGTTTAAACCGGTTTTATCCGGTTTAGACCAGTTCATTCCGGTTCTATCCAGTTTAAACCGGTTATATCCGGTTTTATCCGGTTTAACAGGTTTAAACCAGTTTAATCCGGTTTTATCCGGCTTAAACCGGTTCAATCTGGTATTATCCGGTTTAAACTGGTTCAATTTGGTTTTATCCAGTTTAAACCGGTTCAATCTTGTTTTATCCGGTTTAAACCGGTTCAATCCAGTTTTATCCGGTTTAAACCGGTTTAAGCTGGTTCAATCCGGTTTTATCCGGTTTAAACCGGTTCAATCTTGTTTTATCCGGTTTACACCGGTTGAAACCAGTTCAATCTGATTTTATCTGGTTTAGAGCAGTTCAAACCGGTTCAGTCCGGTTTTATCCGGTTTAAACCAGTTCTATCCATTTCTATCTGATTTAAACCGGTTTAAACCGGTTCAATCTGGTTTTATCTGGTTTAAACTGGTTCAATTTGGTTTTATCCGGTTTAAACCGGTTTTATCCGTTTTAAACCGGTTTAATCCAGATCAATCTGGTTATATCCGGGTTAAACCGGTTTGAACCAGTTCAGTCCTGTTTTATCCGGTTTAAACCGGTTCTATCCGGTTCTATACAGTTGAAACCGGTTTAAACCGGTTCAATCAGGTTTTATCCGGTTTAAACCGGTTCTATCCGGTTTTATCCGGTTTTAGACCGGTTCAATCTCGTTTTTTCGGTTTAAACCACTTTAAACTGGTTCAATCCAGTTTTATCTGGTTTAAACCGGTTCTCTCCGGTTTTATCCGGTTTAAACCGGTTTAAACCAGTTCAATCCGTTTTTATCTGGTTTAAACCGGTTCTATCCTGTTCTATCCTGTTTAAACCGGTTTAAACCTGTTCAATCCGTTTTTATCTGGTTTAAACTGGATCTATCCAGTTCAATCCGGTTTAAACCGGTTAGAACCGTTTCTACCCGGTTTTATCCGGTTTAAACCGGTTCAATCTGATTTTATCCGGTTTAAACATATTCTATCCGGTTTAAACCGTTTTGAACCGGTTCAATCCTGTTTTATCCGGTTTAAACCAGTTTAAACCGGTTCAATCCGTTTTTATCCGGTTTAAACCTGTTCAATCCGGTTTTATCCGGTTTAAACCGGTTATATCCGTTTCTATCCGGTTAAAACCGGTTCTATCCGATTCTATCCTGTTTAAACCAGTTTAAACCAGTTCATTCGGGTTTTATCCGGTTTAAACCGGTTCAATCCGGTTTTATCCAGTTTAAACCGGTTCTATTCGTTTCCATCTGGTTTAAAAGGGTTTAAACTGGTTCAATCCGGTTTTATACGTTTTAAACCAGTTCAATCTGATTTTATCCGGTTTAAACTGGTTCAATTTGGTTTTATCCGGTTTAAACGGGTTTGAACCGGTTCAATCCGGTATTATCCGGTTTAAACCGGTTTAAACCGGGTCAATCCGGTTTTTTTCCGGTTTAAACCTCTTCAATCCGGTTTTCTCCAGTTTAAACCGGTTTAAAAAGGTTCAATCCGGTTTTATCCAGTTTAAACCGGTTCTATCCGGTTCTATCCGGTTGAAACCGGTTTAAACCGGTTCAATCCGGTTTTATCCGGTTTAAAGAAGTTCAATCCGGTTTTATCCGCTTTAAACCGGTTTAAACCGGTTCAATCCGGTTTTATTCGTTTTAAACCGGTTCTATCCGGTTCTATCCGGTTTAAACCGGTTCTATCCGGTTCTATCTGGTGTAAGCCGTTTTAAACCGGTTCAATCCGGTTTTATCCGGTTTAAACCGGATCAATCCGTTTTTATCCGGTTTAAACCGGTTTAAACTGGATCAATCCGGTTTTATCCGGTTTAAACCGGTCGGTTAAAACCGGTTTAAACCGCTTCAATCCGGTTTTATCCGATTTAAACCGGTTTAAACCGGTTCAATCGGTTTTTATCTGGTTTAAACCGGATTAAACCGGTTCTATCCGGTTTTATCCAGTTTAAACCGGTTCAATCCTTTTTTCCTGTTTGAACCGGTTTAAACCAGTTCATTCCGGTTTTATCCGGTTTAAGCCGGTTCAATCCGGTTTAAACCGTTTCAATCTGGTTTTATCCGGTTTAAACCGGTTCTATCCGGTTCTATCCGGTTTGAACCGGTTCAATCCGGTTTTATCCGGTTTCAACCGGTTTTACCCGGTTCTATACGGTTTAAACAGGTTTAAACCTGTTCAATCCGATTTCATCCGGTTTAAACCGATTCAACCCAGTTTTATCCGGTTTAAACCGGTTTAAGCTGGTTCAATCCAGTTTTATCCAGTTTAAACCAGTTTTATCCGTTTCAAACCGGTTTAATCCAGTTCAATCCGGTTTTATCCGGTTTAAACCGTTTCTATCTGGTTCTATCCGTTTTAAACCGGTTTAAACCAGTTCATTCCGGTTTTATCAGGTTTAAACCGGTTTGAACTGGTTCAATACAGTTTAATCCGGTTGAAACCGGTTTGAACCGGTTCAATCCGGTTTAAACAAGTTTAAGCCGGTTCAATCCGTTTTTATCCGGTTTAAACCGGTTCAATCTTATTTTATGCGGTTTAATCCGGTTTGAACCGGTTCAATCCGGTTTAATCCGGTTTAAACCGGTTTATGCCAGTACAATCCAGTTTTATCCAGTTTAAACCGGTTCTATACGGTTCTATCCGGTTGAAACCAGTTCATTCCGGTTTTATCCGGTTTAAAACGGTTCAATCCGGTTTTATCCGGTTTAAACCAGTTCACTCTGGTTTTATCCGGTTTAAACCGTTTGAAACCAGTTCAATCCGGTTTTATCTGGTTTAGACCAGTTCAAACAGGTTCAATCCGGTTTTATCCAGTTTAAACCAGTTCTATCCATTTCTATCTGGTTTAAACCGGTTTAAACTGGTTCAATCCGGTTTTATCCAGTTTAAACCAGTTCTATCCATTTCTATCTGGTTTAAACCGGTTTAAACTTGTTCAATCCGGTTTTATCCGGTACAAACCGGTTTGAACCGGTTCAATCTGGTTGTATCCGGTTTCAACCGGTTTAAGCCGGTTCAATCCGGTTTTATCTGGTTTAAACCGGTTTAAGCTGGTTCAATCCGGTTTTGTCCAGGTTAAACCGGTTCTATTCGTTTCCAGCTGGTTTAAAAGGGTTTAAACTGGTTCAATCCGGTTTTATACTTTTTAAACCAGTTCAATCTGATTTTATCCGGTTTAAACTGGTTCAATTTGGTTTTATCCGGTTTAAACCGGTTTGAACCGGTTCAATCCGGTTTTATCTGGTTTAAACCGGTTTAAGCCGGGTAAATCCGGTTTTATCCGGTTTAAACATCTTCAATCCGGTTTTCTCCAGTTTAAACCGTTTTATACCAGTTCAATCCGGTTCTATCCGGTTTAAACCGGTTCTATCCGGTTCTATCTGGTTTAAGCCGGTTTAAACCGGTTCAATCCGGTTTTATCCGATTTAAACCGGATCAATCCGGTTCTATCCGGTTTTATCCAGTTTAAACCGGTACAATCCGTTTTTTCCGGTTTAAACCGGTTTGAACCAGTTCATTCCGGTTTTATCCGTTTTAAGCCGATTCAGTCCGGTTTAAACCGTTTCAATCTGGTTTTATCCAGTTTAAACCGGTTCTCTCCAGTTCTATCCGGTTGAAACC
The DNA here is from genome assembly GCF_027409185.1 of Cynocephalus volans. Classification (NCBI taxonomy): domain Eukaryota; kingdom Metazoa; phylum Chordata; class Mammalia; order Dermoptera; family Cynocephalidae; genus Cynocephalus; species Cynocephalus volans. The sequence continues at coordinate 151,803 of NW_026902412.1, forward strand.
GGTTTAAACCGGTTCAATCCGGTTTTATCCGGTTTAAACCAGTTCAATCCGGTTTTATCCGGTTTAAACCGGTTTAAACCGGTTCAATCCGATTTTATCCGGTTTAACCCTGTTCTATACGGTTCTGTCCGGTTTGAACCGGTTCAATCCGGTTTTATCCGGTTTAAACCGGTTTAAGCCGGTTCAATCAATTTTTATCCAGTTTAAACCGGTTCTTTCCGGTTCTATCCGATTTAAACCGGTTTAAGCCGGTTCAATCCGGTTTTATCCGGTTTAAACCGGTTCAATCTGGTTTGATCCGGTTTAAACCAGTTTGAACCAGTTCAATCTGGTTTTATCCGGTTGAAACCAGTTTAAACCGGTTCAATCCAGTTTTATCCGGTTTAAACCGGTTCAATCCGGTTTAAACCAGTTTGAACCGTTTCAATCCGGTTTTATCCGATTTAAACCAGTTTAATCCGGTTCAATCCGGTTTTATCTCGTTTAAACCGGTTCTATCCGGTTCTATCCTGTTTAAATCGGTTTAAACCGGTTCTATCCTGTTCTATCCGGTTTTATCCGGTTTAAACCAGTTCATTCCGGTTTTATCCGGTTTAAACCGGTTTGAACCGGTTCAATCCGGTTTTATCTGGTTTAAACCGGTTTTATCCGGTTTAGACCAGTTCATTCCGGTTCTATCCGGTTGAAACCGATTTAAACCGGTTCAATCCGGTTTTATCTGGTTTAAACCGGTTTTATCCGGTTTAAACCAGTTCATTCCGGTTTTACCCAGTTTAAACCGGTTATATCCGGTTTTATCCGGTTTATCCAGTTTAAACCAGTTTAATCCGGTTTTATCCGGCTTAAACCGGTTCAATCTGGTATTATCCGGTTTAAACTGGTTCAATTTGGTTTTATCCCGTTTAAACCGGTTTTATCCGGTTTAAACCGGTATAAAACAGTTCAATCCGATTTTATCCTGTTTAAACCGGTTTAAACCGGATCAATCCGATTTTATCCGGTTTAAACCGGTTCAATCCAGTTTTATCCGGTTTAAACCGGTTTAAGCTGGTTCAATCCGGTTTTATCCGGTTTAAACCGGTTCAATCTTGTTTTATCCGGTTTAAACCGGTTGAAACCAGTTCAATCTGATTTTATCTGGTTTAGACCATATCAAACCGGTTCAGTCCGGTTTTATCTGGTTTAAACCAGTTCTCACCATTTCTATCTGATTTAAACCGGTTTAAACTGGTTCAATCCGGTTTCATCCGTTTTAAACCGGTTCAATCTGGTTTTATCCGGTTTAAACTGGTTCAATTTGGTTTTATCCAGTTTAAACCGGTTTTATCCGTTTTATACCGGTTTAATCCAGTTCAATCCGGTTTTATCCGGTTTAAACCCGTTCAGTCTGGTTTTATCCGGTTTAAACCGGTTTGAACCGGTTCAATCCGATTTTAACCGTTTTAAATCTGTTTGAACCGGTTCAATCCGGTTTTATCCGGTTTAAAACGGTTTGAACCGGTTCAATCCGGTTTTATCCGGTTTAAACCTGTTCAATCCGGTTCTATCCGGTTTAAACCAGTTTAAACCGGTTAATCCGGTTTTATCCGGCTTAAACCGGTTCAATCTGGTATTATCCGTTTTAAACTGGTTCAATTTGGTTTTATCCCGTTTAAACCGGTTTTATCCGGTTTAAACCGGTATAAAGCAGTTCAATCCGGTTTAATCCTGTTTAAACCGGTTTAAACCGGATCAATCCGGTTTTATCCGGCTTCAACCGGTTTTCCCAGTTCTATACGGTTTAAACCGGTTTAAACCTGTTCAATCCGATTTCATCCGGTTTAAACCAATTCAACCCAGTTTTATCCGGTTTCAACCGGTTTAAGCTGGTTCAATCCGGTTTTATCCGGTTTAAACCGGTTCAATCTTGTTTTATCCGGTTTAAACCGGTTTACACCGGTTCAATCCGGTTTTATCCGGTTTAAACTGGTTCAGTCTGGTTTTATCCAGTTTAAACCGGTTTCAACCGTTTCAATCCGGTTTTATCCGGTTTAAACCGGTTCTATCCGGTTCTATACAGTTGAAACCGGTTTAAACAGGTTCAATCAGGTTTTATCCGGTTTAAACCGGTTCTATCTGGTTGAACCGTATTAAACCGGTTCAATCCGGTTTTGTCTGGTTTAAACCTGTTCAATCCGGTTTTATCCGGTTTAAACCGGTTATATGCTCTTTATACCAGTTTAAGCCTGTTCAATCGGGTTTTATCCGGTTTAGACCTGTTTAAGCCGGTTCATTCCAGTTTTATCCAGTTTAAACCAGTTTAAACCCTTTGAATCCGTTTTTATCCGGTTTCAACCGGTTTACACCGGTTCAAACCGGTTTTATCCGGTTTAAACCGTTTCTATCCTGTTCTATCCGTTTTAAACCGGTTTAAACCAGTTCATTCCGGTTTTATACGGTTTAAACCGGTTTGAACCGGTTCAATCCGGTTTTATCCGGTTTAAACCTGTTTAAGCCGGTTTAATCCGGTTTTATCCGGTTTAAACTGGTTTAAGCCGGTTCAATCCGGTTTAATCCAGTTTAAACCGGTTCTATCCGGTTCTATCCAGTTGAAACCAGTTTAAACCGGTTCAAACCGGTTTTATCTGGTTTGAACCGGTTCAATCTGGTTTTATCCGGTTTAAACAGGTTCTATCCGGTTCTATCCAGTTTAAACCGGTTCTATACGGTTCTATTTGGTTTAAACTGGTTCAATCCGGTTTTATCTGGTTTAAACCGGTTCAATCTGGTTTTATCCGGTTTAAACTGGTTCAATTTGGTTTTATCCGGTTTAAACCGTTTTTATTCGTTTTAAACCGGTTTAAACCAGTTCAATCCGTTTTTATCCAGTTTAAACCGCTTGAAACCGGGTCAATCCGGTTTTATCCGATTTAAACCGGTTTAACCCGGTTCTATCCGGTTTTATCCGGTTTAAACCAGTTTAAACCGTTTCAATCCGTTTTTATCCAATTTAAGCCGGTTTAAAACGGTTCAATCCGGTTTTATCTGGTTTAAACGGGTTTAAACCGGTTCAATCCGGTTTTATGCAGTTTAAACCGGTTCGATCCTGTTTAAACCTGTTTAAACCGGTTCAATATGGTTTTATCCGGTTTAAACCAGTTCTATCCGGTTTTATCCGGTTTTAGACATGTTCAATCTGGTTTTATCCGGTTTAAACCACTTTAAACTGGTTCAATCCGGTTTTATCTGGTTTAAACCTGTTCTATCCGGTTTAAACCGGTTTGAACCGCTTCAATCTGGTTTTATCCGGTTTAAACCACTTTAAACTGGTTATATCTGATTTTATCCGGTTTAAACCTGTTCTATCCGGTTTAAACCGGTTTGAACCGGTTCAATCCGGTTTTATCCGGTTTAAACCGGTTTAAACCGGTTCAATCCGTTTTTATCCGGTTTAAACCTGTTCAAACAGTTTTTATCCGGTTTCAACCGATTCAATCCGGTTTTATCCGGTTTAAACTGGTTCTATCCGTTTCTATCCGGTTAAAAACGGTTCTATTAGATTCTATCCAGTTTAAACCGGTTCAATCCATTTTTATCCGGTTTAAACCTGTTCAATCTGCTTTTATTCGGTTTAAACCGGTTCTATCCGGTTTTATCCGGATTAAACCGGTTTAGCCCTGTTCTATCCGGTTTAAACCGGTTTAAACCGGTTCAATCCGGTTTTATCCGGTTTAAACCGGTATAAGCCGGTTCAATCCGGTTTTATCCGGTTTAATCCGGTTCAATCTTGTTTTATCCGGTTTAAACTGGTTGAAACCGGTTCTATCCGGTTTAAACCGGTTTAAGCCTGTTCAATCCGGTTTTATCCGGTTTAAACCGGTTCAATCTGGTTTTATCCGGTTTAAACTGGTTCAATTTGGTTTTATCCGGTTTAAACCGGTATTATCCGGTTTAAACCGGTTTAAACCAGTTCAATCCGTTTTTATCCGGTTTAAACCGGTTTAAACCGGATCAATCCGGTTTTATCCGATTTAAACCGGGTTAACCCGGTTCTATCCGGTTTTATCTGGTTTAAATCAGATTAAACTGCTTCTATCCGTTTTTATCCGATTTTAGCCGGTTTAAACCGGTTCTATCCGGTTTTATCCGGTTTTAGACCGGTTCAATCTGGTTTTATCCGGTTTAACCCACTTTAAACTGGTTCAATCCGGTTTTATCCGCTTTAAAACGGTTCTATCCAGTTCTATCCTGTTTAAACCGGTTTAAACCAGTTCAATCCGGTTTGATCCGGTTTAAACCGGTTCAATCTGGTTTTATCCGGTTTAAACCGGTTTTACCCGGTTCTATACGGTTTAAACAGGTTTAAACCTGTTCAATCCGATTTCATCCGGTTTAAACAGATTCAACCCAGTTTTATCCGGTTTAAACCGATTTAAACCGGTTCAGTTCTGTTTTATCCAGTTTAAATCGGTTTTATCCGTTTTAAACCGGTTTAATCCAGTTCAATCCAGTTTTATCCGGTTTAAACCGTTTCTATCCGGTTCTATCCGTTTTAAACCGGTTTAAACCAGTTCATTCCGGTTTTATCAGGTTCAAACCGGTTTGAACCGGTTCAATCCGGTTTAATCCAGTTTAAACCGGTTCTATCCGGTTCTATCCGGTTGAATCCAGTTTAAACCGGTTCAAACCGGTTCAATCCGGTTTAAACCGTTTCAATCTGGTTTTATCCGGTTTAAACCGGTTCTATCCGGTTCTATCCGGTTTGAACCGGTTCAATCCGGTTTTATCCGGTTTCAACCGGTTTTACCCGGTTCTATACGGTTTAAACAGGTTTAAACCTGTTCAATCCGATTTCATCCGGTTTAAACCGATTCAACCCAGTTTTATCCGGTTTAAACCGGTTTTATCCGTTTCAAACCGGTTTAATCCAGTTCAATCCGGTTTTATCCGGTTTAAACCGTTTCTATCTGGTTCTATCCGTTTTAAACCGGTTTAAACCAGTTCATTCCGGTTTTATCAGGTTTAAACCGGTTTGAACTGGTTCAATACAGTTTAATCCGGTTTAAACCGGTTTGAACCGGTTCAATCCGGTTTAAACAAGTTTAAGCCGGTTCAATCCGTTTTTATCCGGTTTAAACCGGTTCAATCTTATTTTATGCGGTTTAATCCGGTTTAAACCGGTTTATGCCAGTACAATCCAGTTTTATCCAGTTTAAACCGGTTCTATACGGTTCTATCCGGTTGAAACCAGTTCATTCCGGTTTTATCCGGTTTAAACCGGTTCAATCCGGTTTTATCCGGTTTAAACCAGTTCACTCTGGTTTTATCCGGTTTAAACCGTTTGAAACCAGTTCAATCCGGTTTTATCTGGTTTAGACCAGTTCAAACAGGTTCAATCCGGTTTTATCCAGTTTAAACCAGTTCTATCCATTTCTATCTGGTTTAAACCGGTTTAAACTGGTTCAATCCGGTTTTATCCAGTTTAAACCAGTTCTATCCATTTCTATCTGGTTTAAACCGGTTTAAACTTGTTCAATCCGGTTTTATCCGGTACAAACCGGTTTGAACCGGTTCAATCTGGTTGTATCCGGTTTAAACCGGTTTAAGCCGGTTCAATCCGGTTTTATCTGGTTTAAACCGGTTTAAGCTGGTTCAATCCGGTTTTGTCCAGGTTAAACCGGTTCTATTCGTTTCCAGCTGGTTTAAAAGGGTTTAAACTGGTTCAATCCGGTTTTATACTTTTTAAACCAGTTCAATCTGATTTTATCCGGTTTAAACTGGTTCAATTTGGTTTTATCCGGTTTAAACCGGTTTGAACCGGTTCAATCCGGTTTTATCTGGTTTAAACCGGTTTAAGCCGGGTAAATCCGGTTTTATCCGGTTTAAACATCTTCAATCCGGTTTTCTCCAGTTTAAACCGTTTTATACCAGTTCAATCCGGTTCTATCCGGTTTAAACCGGTTCTATCCGGTTCTATCTGGTTTAAGCCGGTTTAAACCGGTTCAATCCGGTTTTACCCGATTTAAACCGGATCAATCCGGTTCTATCCGGTTTTATCCAGTTTAAACCGGTACAATCCGTTTTTTCCGGTTTAAACCGGTTTGAACCAGTTCATTCCGGTTTTATCCGTTTTAAGCCGATTCAGTCCGGTTTAAACCGTTTCAATCTGGTTTTATCCAGTTTAAACCGGTTCTCTCCAGTTCTATCCGGTTGAAACCGGTTTAAACCGGTTCAATCCGGTTTTATCCGGTTTAAACCAGTTCAATCCGGTTTTATCCGGTTTAAACCGGTTTAAACCGGTTCAATCCGGTTTTATCCGGTTTAACCCTGTTTTATACGGTTCTGTCCGGTTTGAACCGGTTCAATCCGGTTTTATCCGGTTTAAACCGGTTTAAGCCGGTTCAATCAATTTTTATCCAGTTTAAACCGGTTCTATCCGGTTCTATCCGGTTGAAACCAGTTTAAACCGGTTCAATCCGGTTTTATCCGGTTTAAACCGGTTCAATCCGGTTTTATCCGATTTAAACCGGTTTAAGCCGGTTCAATCCGGTTTTATCCGGTTTAAACCGGTTCAATCTGGTTTGATCCGGTTTAAACCAGTTTGAACCGGTTCAATCTGGTTTTATCCGGTTTAAACCGGTTTAAGCCGGTTCAATCCGGTTTTATCCAGTTTAAACCGGTTCTATCCGGTTGAAACCAGTTTAAACCGGTTCAATCCAGTTTTATCCGGTTTAAACCGGTTCAATCCGGTTTAAACCAGTTTGAACCGTTTCAATCCGGTTTTATCCGATTTAAACCAGTTTAATCCGGTTCAATCCGGTTTTATCTCGTTTAAACCGGTTCTATCCGGTTCTATCCTGTTTAAATCGGTTTAAACCGGTTCTATCCTGTTCTATCCGGTTTTATCCGGTTTAAACCAGTTCATTCCGGTTTTATCCGGTTTAAACCGGTTTGAACCGGTTCAATCCGGTTTTATCTGGTTTAAACCGGTTTTATCCGGTTTAGACCAGTTCATTCCGGTTCTATCCGGTTGAAACCGATTTAAACCGGTTCAATCCGGTTTTATCTGGTTTAAACCGGTTTTATCCGGTTTAAACCAGTTCATTCCGGTTTTACCCAGTTTAAACCGGTTATATCCGGTTTTATCCGGTTTATCCAGTTTAAACCAGTTTAATCCGGTTTTATCCGGCTTAAACCGGTTCAATCTGGTATTATCCGGTTTAAACTGGTTCAATTTGGTTTTATCCCGTTTAAACCGGTTTTATCCGGTTTAAACCGGTATAAAACACTTCAATCCGATTTTATCCTGTTTAAACCGGTTTAAACCGGATCAATCCGATTTTATCCGGTTTAAACCGGTTCAATCCAGTTTTATCCGGTTTAAACCGGTTTAAGCTGGTTCAATCCGGTTTTATCCGGTTTAAACCGGTTCAATCTTGTTTTATCCGGTTTAAACCGGTTGAAACCAGTTCAATCTGATTTTATCTGGTTTAGACCATATCAAACCGGTTCAGTCCGGTTTTATCTGGTTTAAACCAGTTCTCACCATTTCTATCTGATTTAAACCAGTTTAAACTGGTTCAATCCGGTTTCATCCGTTTTAAACCGGTTCAATCTGGTTTTATCCGGTTTAAACTGGTTCAATTTGGTTTTATCCAGTTTAAACCGGTTTTATCCGTTTTATACCGGTTTAATCCAGTTCAATCCGGTTTTATCCGGTTTAAACCCGTTCAGTCTGTTTTTATCCGGTTTAAACCGGTTTGAACCGGTTCAATCCGATTTTAACCGTTTTAAATCTGTTTGAACCGGTTCAATCCGGTTTTATCCGGTTTAAAACGGTTTGAACCGGTTCAATCCGGTTTTATCCGGTTTAAACCTGTTCAATCCGGTTCTATCCGGTTTAAACCAGTTTAAACCGGTTAATCCGGTTTTATCCGGCTTAAACCGGTTCAATCTGGTATTATCCGTTTTAAACTGGTTCAATTTGGTTTTATCCCGTTTAAACCGGTTTTATCCGGTTTAAACCGGTATAAAGCAGTTCAATCCGGTTTAATCCTGTTTAAACCGGTTTAAACCGGATCAATCCGGTTTTATCCGGCTTCAACCGGTTTTACCCAGTTCTATACGGTTTAAACCGGTTTAAACCTGTTCAATCCGATTTCATCCGGTTTAAACCAATTCAACCCAGTTTTATCCGGTTTAAACCGGTTTAAGCTGGTTCAATCCGGTTTTATCCGGTTTAAACCGGTTCAATCTTGTTTTATCCGGTTTAAACCGGTTTACACCGGTTCAATCCGGTTTTATCCGGTTTAAACCGGTTCAGTCTGGTTTTATCCAGTTTAAACCGGTTTCAACCGTTTCAATCCGGTTTTATCCGGTTTAAACCGGTTCTATCCGGTTCTATACAGTTGAAACCGGTTTAAACAGGTTCAATCAGGTTTTATCCGGTTTAAACCGGTTCTATCTGGTTGAACCGTATTAAACTGGTTCAATCCGGTTTTGTCTGGTTTAAACCGGTTCAATCCGGTTTTATCCGGTTTAAACCGGTTATATGCTCTTTATACCAGTTTAAGCCTGTTCAATCGGGTTTTATCCGGTTTAGACCTGTTTAAGCCGGTTCATTCCAGTTTTATCCAGTTTAAACCAGTTTAAACCCTTTGAATCCGTTTTTATCCGGTTTCAACCGGTTTACACCGGTTCAAACCGGTTTTATCCGGTTTAAACCGTTTCTATCCTGTTCTATCCGTTTTAAACCGGTTTAAACCAGTTCATTCCGGTTTTATACGGTTTAAACCGGTTTGAACCGGTTCAATCCGGTTTTATCCGGTTTAAACCTGTTTAAGCCGGTTTAATCCGGTTTTATCCGGTTTAAACTGGTTTAAGCCGGTTCAATCCGGTTTAATCCAGTTTAAACCGGTTCTATCCGGTTCTATCCAGTTGAAACCAGTTTAAACCGGTTCAAACCGGTTTTATCTGGTTTGAACCGGTTCAATCTGGTTTTATCCGGTTTAAACAGGTTCTATCCGGTTCTATCCAGTTTAAACCGGTTCTATACGGTTCTATTTGGTTTAAACTGGTTCAATCCGGTTTTATCTGGTTTAAACCGGTTCAATCTGGTTTTATCCGGTTTAAACTGGTTCAATTTGGTTTTATCCGGTTTAAACCGTTTTTATTCGTTTTAAACCGGTTTAAACCAGTTCAATCCGTTTTTATCCAGTTTAAACCGCTTGAAACCGGGTCAATCCGGTTTTATCCGATTTAAACCGGTTTAACCCGGTTCTATCCGGTTTTATCCGGTTTAAACCAGTTTAAACCGTTTCAATCCGTTTTTATCCAATTTAAGCCGGTTTAAAACGGTTCAATCCGGTTTTATCTGGTTTAAACGGGTTTAAACCGGTTCAATCCGGTTTTATGCAGTTTAAACCGGTTCGATCCTGTTTAAACCTGTTTAAACCGGTTCAATATGGTTTTATCCGGTTTAAACCAGTTCTATCCGGTTTTATCCGGTTTTAGACATGTTCAATCTGGTTTTATCCGGTTTAAACCACTTTAAACTGGTTCAATCCGGTTTTATCTGGTTTAAACCTGTTCTATCCGGTTTAAACCGGTTTGAACCGCTTCAATCTGGTTTTATCCGGTTTAAACCACTTTAAACTGGTTATATCTGATTTTATCCGGTTTAAACCTGTTCTATCCGGTTTAAACCGGTTTGAACCGGTTCAATCCGGTTTTATCCGGTTTAAACCGGTTTAAACCGGTTCAATCCGTTTTTATCCGGTTTAAACCTGTTCAAACAGTTTTTATCCGGTTTCAACCAATTCAATCCGGTTTTATCCGGTTTAAACTGGTTCTATCCGTTTCTATCCGGTTAAAAACGGTTCTATTAGATTCTATCCTGTTTAAACGGTTCAATCCATTTTTATCCGGTTTAAACCTGTTCAATCTGCTTTTATTCGGTTTAAACCGGTTCTATCCGGTTTTATCCGGATTAAACCGGTTTAGCCCTGTTCTATCCGGTTTAAACCGGTTTAAACCGGTTCAATCCGGTTTTATCCGGTTTAAACCGGTATAAGCCGGTTCAATCCGGTTTTATCCGGTTTAATCCGGTTCAATCTTGTTTTATCCGGTTTAAACTGGTTGAAACCGGTTCTATCCGGTTTAAACCGGTTTAAGCCTGTTCAATCCGGTTTTATCTGGTTTAAACCGGTTCAATCTGGTTTTATCCGGTTTAAACTGGTTCAATTTGGTTTTATCCGGTTTAAACGGTATTATCCGGTTTAAACCGGTTTAAACCAGTTCAATCCGTTTTTATCCGGTTTAAACCGGTTTAAACCGGATCAATCCGGTTTTATCCGATTTAAACCGGGTTAACCCGGTTCTATCCGGTTTTATCTGGTTTAAATCAGATTAAACCGCTTCTATCCGTTTTTATCCGATTTTAGCCGGTTTAAACCGGTTCTATCCGGTTTTATCCGGTTTTAGACCGGTTCAATCTGGTTTTATCCGGTTTAACCCACTTTAAACTGGTTCAATCCGGTTTTATCCGCTTTAAAACGGTTCTATCCAGTTCTATCCTGTTTAAACCGGTTTAAACCAGTTCAATCCGGTTTGATCCGGTTTAAACCGGTTCAATCTGGTTTTATCCGGTTTAAACCGGTTTTACCCGGTTCTATACGGTTTAAACAGGTTTAAACCTGTTCAATCCAATTTCATCCGGTTTAAACAGATTCAACCCAGTTTTATCCGGTTTAAACCGATTTAAACCGGTTCAGTTCTGTTTTATCCAGTTTAAATCGGTTTTATCCGTTTTAAACCGGTTTAATCCAGTTCAATCCAGTTTTATCCGGTTTAAACCGTTTCTATCCGGTTCTATCCGTTTTAAACCGGTTTAAACCAGTTCATTCCGGTTTTATCAGGTTCAAACCGGTTTGAACCGGTTCAATCCGGTTTAATCCAGTTTAAACCGGTTCTATCCGGTTCTATCCGGTTGAATCCTGTTTAAACCGGTTCAAACCGGTTCAATCCGGTTTAAACCGTTTCAATCTGGTTTTATCCGGTTTAAACCGGTTCTATCCGGTTCTATCCGGTTTGAACCGGTTCAATCCGGTTTTATCCGGTTTCAACCGGTTTTACCCGGTTCTATACGGTTTAAACAGGTTTAAACCTGTTCAATCCGATTTCATCCGGTTTAAACCGATTCAACCCAGTTTTATCCGGTTTAAACCGGTTTTATCCGTTTCAAACCGGTTTAATCCAGTTCAATCCGGTTTTATCCGGTTTAAACCGTTTCTATCTGGTTCTATCCGTTTTAAACCGGTTTAAACCAGTTCATTCCGGTTTTATCAGGTTTAAACCGGTTTGAACTGGTTCAATACAGTTTAATCCGGTTTAAACCGGTTTGAACCGGTTCAATCCGGTTTAAACAAGTTTAAGCCGGTTCAATCCGTTTTTATCCGGTTTAAACCGGTTCAATCTTATTTTATGCGGTTTAATCCGGTTAAAACCGGTTTATGCCAGTACAATCCAGTTTTATCCAGTTTAAACCGGTTCTATACGGTTCTATCCGGTTGAAACCAGTTCATTCCGGTTTTATCCGGTTTAAACCGGTTCAATCCGGTTTTATCCGGTTTAAACCAGTTCACTCTGGTTTTATCCGGTTTAAACCGTTTGAAACCAGTTCAATCCGGTTTTATCTGGTTTAGACCAGTTCAAACAGGTTCAATCCGGTTTTATCCGGTTTAAACCGGTTCAATCTGTTTTTATCCGGTTTAAACCGGTTCTATCCGGTTTAAACCGGTTTGAACCTGTTCAATCCGGTTTTATCCGGTATAAACCGGTTCTATCCGTTTCTATACGGTTAAAACCGGTTCTTTCCGATTCTATCCGGTTTAAACCGGTTTAAACCGGTTCAATCCGTTTTTATCCGGTTTAAACCTGTTCAATCCGGTTTTATCCCGTTTAAACCGGTTCTATCCGGTTTTATCCGGTTTAAACCGGTTTAGCCCGGTTCTATCCGGTTAAAACCGGTTTAAACCGGTTCAATCCCATTTTATCCGGTTTAAACCGGTTCAATCTGGTTTTATCGGGTTGAAACCGGTTTAAGCTGGTTCAATCTGGTTTTATCCGGTTTAAACTGGTTCAATCTGGTTTTATCCGGTTTAAACTGGTTGAAACCGGTTCTATCCAGTTTAGACCGGTTCAAACCGGTTCAATCCGGTTTTATCCGGTTTAAACCGGTTCTATCCGTTTCTATCTGGTTTAAACCGGTTTAAACTGGATCAATCTGGTTTTGTCCATTTTAAACCGGTTCAGTCTGGTTTTACCCGGTTTAAACTGGTTCACTTTGGTTTTATCCGGTTTAGAACAGTTCAATCTGGTATTATCCAGTTTAAACCGGTTCTATCCGGTTGAAACCAGTTTAAACCGATTCAATCCAGTTTTATCCGGTTTAAACCGGTTCAATCCGGTTTTATCCAGTTTAAAACCGGTTCAATCTGGTTTTATCCGGTTTAAACCTGTTTTATCCGGTTTAGACCAGTTTAAACCAGTTCAATCCGGTTTTAATCGGATTTAATCAGTTCAATCCTGTTTTATCCGGTTTAAACCAGTTTGAACCGTTTCAATCCGGTTTTATCCGATTTAAACCAGTTTAATCCGGTTCAATCCGGTTTTATCTCGTTTAAACCGGTTCTATCCGGTTCTATCCTGTTTAAATCGGTTTAAACCGGTTCTATCCTGTTCTATGCTGTTTTAACCGGTTAAACCAGTTCAATCCGGTTTTATCCAGTTTAAACCGGTTCTATTCATTTCCATCTGGTTTTAAAGGTTTTAACCTGGTTCAATCCTGTTTTATACGTTTTAAACCAGTTCAATCTAATTTTATCCGGTTTAAACTGGTTCAATTTGGTTTTATCAGGTTTAAACTCTTTTGAACCGGTTCAATCCGGTTTTATCCGGTTTAAACCGGTTTTAACCCGGGTCAATCCGGTTTTATCCGGTTTAAACCTCTTCAATCCGGTTTTCTCCAGTTTAAACCGGTCTAAACAGGTTCAATCCGGTTTTATCCAGTTTAAACCGGTTCTATCCGATTCTATCCGGTTGAAACCGGTTTAAACCAGTTCAATCCATTTTTTCCGGTTTAAACCGGTTTAAACCAGTTCATTCCGGTTTTATCCGGTTTAAGCCGGTTCAATCCGGTTTAAACCGTTTCAATCTGGTTTTATCCGGTTTAAACCGGTTCTATCCGGTTCTATCCGGTTTAAGCCGGTTCAATCCGGTTTTATCCGGTTTAAACCGGTTTAAGCCGGTTCAATCCGGTTTTATCCAGTTTAAACCGGTTCTATGTGGTTCTATCCGGTTGAAACCAGTTTAAACCGGTTCAATCCGGTTTTATCCGGTTTAAACCGGTTCAATCCAGTTTTATCCGGTTTAAACCAGTTCATTCCGTTTTTATCCGGTTAAAACCGTTTTGAAACGGTTCAATCCGGTTTTATCCGGTTTAAACCGGTTCAATCCGTTTTTATGCGGTTTAAACCAGTTCACTCCGGTTTTATCCGGTTTAAACCGGTTTGAACCGGTTCAATCCGGTTTTATGTGGTTTAAACCGGTTCAATCTGGTTTTATCCGGTTTAAACCGGTTTTATCCAGTTTAGACCGGTTTAAACCAGTTCAATCCGGTTTTAATCGGATTAAACTGGTTCAATCTGGTTTTATCCGGTTTAAAGCGCTTTAAAACGGTTCTATCCGGTTCTATCCTGTTTAAACCGGTTTAAACCAGTTCAATCCGGTTTTATCTGGTTTAAACCGGTTCTACCCATTTCAATCTGGTTTAAACCGGTTAGAACCGGTTCTATGCGGTTTTATCCGGTTTAAACCGGTTCAATCTGTTTTTATCCGGTTTAAACCGGTTCTATCCGGTTTAAACCGGTTTGAACCTGTTCAATCCGGTTTTATCCGGTATAAACCGGTTCTATCCGTTTCTATACGGTTAAAACCGGTTCTTTCCGATTCTATCCGGTTTAAACCGGTTTAAACCGGTTCAATCCGTTTTTATCCGGTTTAAACCTGTTCAATCCGGTTTTATCCCGTTTAAAACCGGTTCTATCCGGTTTTATCCGGTTTAAACCGGTTTAGCCCAGTTCTATCCGGTTAAAACCGGTTTAAACCGGTTCAATCCCATTTTATCCGGTTTAAACCGGTTCAATCTGGTTTTATCGGGTTGAAACCGGTTTAAGCTGGTTCAATCTGGTTTTATCCGGTTTAAACTGGTTCAATCTGGTTTTATCCGGTTTAAACTGGTTGAAACCGGTTCTATCCAGTTTAGACCGGTTCAAACCGGTTCAATCCGGTTTTATCCGGTTTAAACCGGTTCTATCCGTTTCTATCTGGTTTAAACCGGTTTAAACTGGATCAATCTGGTTTTGTCCATTTTAAACCGGTTCAGTCTGGTTTTACCCGGTTTAAACTGGTTCACTTTGGTTTTATCCGGTTTAGAACAGTTCAATCTGGTATTATCCAGTTTAAACCGGTTCTATCCGGTTGAAACCAGTTTAAACCGATTCAATCCAGTTTTATCCAGTTTAAACCGGTTCAATCCGGTTTTATCCAGTTTAAAACCGGTTCAATCTGGTTTTATCCGGTTTAAACCGGTTTTATCCGGTTTAGACCAGTTTAAACCAGTTCAATCCGGTTTTAATCGGATTTAATCAGTTCAATCCTGTTTTATCCGGTTTAAACCAGTTTGAACCGTTTCAATCCGGTTTTATCCGATTTAAACCAGTTTAATCCGGTTCAATCCGGTTTTATCTCGTTTAAACCGGTTCTATCCGGTTCTATCCTGTTTAAATCGGTTTAAACCGGTTCTATCCTGTTCTATGCTGTTTTAACCGGTTAAACCAGTTCAATCCGGTTTTATCCAGTTTAAACCGGTTCTATTCATTTCCATCTGGTTTTAAAGGGTTTAACCTGGTTCAATCCTGTTTTATACGTTTTAAACCAGTTCAATCTAATTTTATCCGGTTTAAACTGGTTCAATTTGGTTTTATCCGGTTTAAACTCTTTTGAACCGGTTCAATCCGGTTTTATCCGGTTTAAACCGGTTTAAACCGGGTCAATCCGGTTTTATCCGGTTTAAACCTCTTCAATCCGGTTTTCTCCAGTTTAAACCGGTCTAAACAGGTTCAATCCGGTTTTATCCAGTTTAAACCGGTTCTATCCGATTCTATCCGGTTGAAACCGGTTTAAACCAGTTCAATCCATTTTTTCCGGTTTAAACCGGTTTAAACCAGTTCATTCCGGTTTTATCCGGTTTAAGCCGGTTCAATCCGGTTTAAACCGTTTCAATCTGGTTTTATCCGGTTTAAACCGGTTCTATCCGGTTCTATCCGGTTTAAGCCGGTTCAATCCGGTTTTATCCGGTTTAAACCGGTTTAAGCCGGTTCAATCCGGTTTTATCCAGTTTAAACCGGTTCTATGCGGTTCTATCCGGTTGAAACCAGTTTAAACCGGTTCAATCCGGTTTTATCCGGTTTAAACCGGTTCAATCCAGTTTTATCCGGTTTAAACCAGTTCATTCCGTTTTTATCCGGTTAAAACCGTTTTGAAACGGTTCAATCCGGTTTTATCCGGTTTAAACCGGTTCAATCCGTTTTTATGCGGTTTAAACCAGTTCACTCCGGTTTTATCCGGTTTAAACCGGTTTGAACCGGTTCAATCCGGTTTTATGTGGTTTAAACCGGTTCAATCTGGTTTTATCCGGTTTAAACCGGTTTTATCCAGTTTAGACCGGTTTAAACCAGTTCAATCCGGTTTTAATCGGATTAAACTGGTTCAATCTGGTTTTATCCGGTTTAAAGCGCTTTAAAACGGTTTAATCCGGTTTTATCCGGTTTAAACCAGTTTGAACCGGTTCAATCCGGTTTTATCTCGTTTAGACCGGTTCTATCCGGTTCTATC
The DNA here is from genome assembly GCF_027409185.1 of Cynocephalus volans. Classification (NCBI taxonomy): domain Eukaryota; kingdom Metazoa; phylum Chordata; class Mammalia; order Dermoptera; family Cynocephalidae; genus Cynocephalus; species Cynocephalus volans. Next base: position 167,736 of record NW_026902412.1, read on the forward strand.
CTTTTTAAATCGGATTAAACTGGTTCTATCCTGTTCTATCCTGTTTTAACTGGATTAAACCAGTTCAATCCGGTTTTATCCGGTTTAAACCGGTTCTATCCTTTTCCATCTGGTTTAAACGGGTTTCAACTGGTTCAATTCGATTTATCCGTTTTAAACCCGTTCAATCTGATTTTATCCGGTTTAAACTGTTTCAATTTGGTTTTATCCGGTTTGAACCGGTTCAATCCGGTTTTCTCCAGTTTAAACCGGTTTAGACTGGTTCAATCCGGTTTTATCCAGTTTAAACCGGTTCTATCCGGTTGAAACCGGTTTAAACCGGTTCAATCCGGTTTTATCCGGTTTAAACCAGTTCAATGCGGTTCTATCCGGTTTAAACCTGTTCTCTCCGGTTCTATCCGGTTTAAACCGGGTTAAACTGGTTCAATCGGGTTTTATCCGGTTTAAACGGATTCTATCCGGTTTAAACCGGTTCTATCCGGTTTAAACCGGTTTAAACCGCTTCAATCCGGTTTTGTCCGGTTTAAACCGGTTTGACACGGTTCATTCCGGTTTTATCCGGTTAAAACCGGTTTGAAACGGTTCAAACCGGTTTTATCCGGTTTAAACCAGGTCATTCCGGTTTTATCCGTTTAAAACCGGTTTGAAACGGTTCAATCCGGTTTTATCCAGTTTAAACTGGTTCAATCCGTTTTTATCCGGTTTAAACCAGTTCATTCCGGTTTTATCCGGTTTAAACCGGTTTGAACCGGTTCAATCCGGTTTTATCTGGTTTAAACCGGTTCAATCTGGTTATATCCGTTTTAAACCGGTTTTATCCGGTTTAGACCGGTTTAAACCAGTTCAATCCGGTTTTAATCGGCTTAAACTGGTTCAATCTGGTTTTATCCGGTTTAAACCGCTTTAAAACGGTTTAATCCGGTTTTATCCGGTTTAAACCGGTTTGAACCGGTTCAATCCGGTTTTATCCGGTTTAAACCGGTTTAAACCGGTTCAATCCTGTTTTATCTCGTTTAGACCGGTTCTATCTGGTTCTATCCTTTTTAAATCTGATTAAACTGGTTCTATCCTGTTCTATCCTGTTTTAACTGGATTAAACCAGTTCAATCCGGTTTTATCCGGTTTAAACCGGTTCTATCCGTTTCCATCTGGTTTAAACGGGTTTAAACTGGTTCAATCCGGTTTTATCCGTTTTAAACTGGTTCAATCTGATTTTATCCGGTTTAAACTGTTTCAATCTGGTTTTATCCGGTTTGAACCGGTTTAAACCGCTTCAATCTGGTTTTATCCGGTTTCAACCGTTTCTATCCGGTTCTATCCGGTTGAAACCGGTTTAATCCAGTTCAATACGGTTTGATCCGGTTTAAACCGGTTCAATCTGGTTTTATCCGGTTTAAACCGGTTTTAACCGATTCAATCCGGTTTATCCAGTATAAACTGGTTTAATCCGTTTCAATCCGGTTTTATCCGGTTTACACCGATTTAAACCGGTTCAGTCCGGTTTTATCCAGTTTAAACCGGTTATATCCGGTTTAAACCGGTATAAACCAGTTCAATCCGGTTTTATCCTGTTTAAACCGGTTTAAACCGGATCAATCTGGTTTTATCCGGTTTCAACCGGTTTTAACCGGTTCTATACGATTTAAACAGGTTTAAACCTGTTCAATCCGATTTCATCCGGTTTATACCGATTCAACCCAGTTTTATCCGGTTTAAACCGGTTTAAGCTGGTTCAATCCAGTTTTATCCAGTTTAAACCGGTTTTCTCCGTTTTAAACTGGTTTAAGCCAGTTCAATCCGTTTTTATCCGGTTTCAACCATTTCTATCCGGTTCTATTCGTTTTAAACTGGTTTAAACCAGTTCATTCCGGTTTTATCAGGTTGAAATCGGTTTGAACCGGTTCAATCCGGTTTAATCCGGTTTAAACAGGTTTAAGCCCGTTCAATCCAGTTTTATACAGTTTAAACCGGTTCTATCCGGTTCTATCCGGTTGAAACCAGTTTAAACCGATTCAATCCAGTTTTATCAGGTTTAAACCAGTTCAATCCTGTTTTATCCGGTTTAAACCGGTTCTATCCGGTTCTATACAGTTGAAACCGGTTTAAACCGGTTCAATCCGGTTTTATCCGGTTTAAACCGGTTCAGTCTGGTTTTATCCGGTTGAAACTGGTTTAAAACGGTTCAATCCGGTTTTATCCGGTTTAAACCGGTTCTATGCTGTTTATACCAGTTTAAGCCTGTTCAATCGGGTTTTATCCGGTTTAGACCTGTTAAAGCCGGTTCATTCCGGTTTTATCCAGTTTAAACCGGCTTAAACCCTTTCAATCCGTTTTTATCCGGTTTCAACCGGTTTACAGCGGTTCAATCCGGTTTTATCCGGTTTATACCGTTTCTATCCGGTTCTATCCGTTTTAAACCGGTTTAAACCAGTTCATTCCGGTTTTATCCGGTTTAAACCAGTTTGAACCGGTTCAATCCGGTTTTATCCGGTTTAAACCGGTTTAAGCCGGTTCAATCCGGTTTTATCCGGTTTAAACCGGTTCAATCTGGTTTTATCCGGTTTAAACTGGTTTAAGCCGGTTCAATCCGGTTTTATCCAGTTTAAACCGGTTCTATCCTGTTGAAACCGTATTAAACCGGTTCGATCCGGTTTTATCCGGTTTAAACCGGTTCAGTCTGGTTTTATCCAGTTTCAACTGGTTTAATCCGGTTCAATCCGGTTTTATCCGGTTTAAACCAGTTCATTCCGGTTTTTTCCGGTTTAAACCGTTTTGAACCGGTTCAATCCAGTTTTATCTGGTTTAAACCGGTTTTATCCGGTTTAGACCAGTTCATTCCGGTTCTATCCGGTTGAAACCGGTTTAAACCGGTTCAATCCGGTTTTATCTGGTTTAAACCGGTTTTATCCGGTTTAAACCAGTTCATTCCGGTTTTATCCAGTTTAAACCGGTTATATCCGGTTTTATCCGGTTTATCCAGTTTAAACCAGTTCAATCCATTTTTATCCGGTTTAAACCTGTTCAATCTGGTTTTATCCGGTTTAAACCGGTTCTATCCGGTTTTATCCGGATTAAACGGTTTTAGCCCTGTTCTATCCGGTTTAAACCGGTTTAAACCGGTTCAATCCGGTTTTATCCGGTTTAAACCGTTTTAAGCCGGTTCAATCCGGTTTTATCCGGTTTAAACCGGTTCAATCCGTTTTTATCCGGTTTAAACCAGTTTAAACCGGATCAATCCGGTATTATCCGATTTAAACCGGGTTAACCCGGTTCTATCCGGTTTTATCCGGTTTAAATCAGTTTAAACCGCTTCTATCCGTTTTTATCCGATTTTAACCGGTTTAAACCGGTTCAATCCGGTTTTATCCGTTTTATACGGGTTCAAACCGGTTCAATCCGCTTTTATCCAGTTTAAACTGGTTCTATCCGGTTCTATCCTGTTTAAACCGGTTTAAACAGGTTCAATATGGTTTTCTCCGGTTTAAACCGGTTCTATCCGGTTTTATCCGGTTTTAGACCGGTTCAATCTGGTTTTATCCGGTTTAACCCACTTTAAACTGGTTCAATCCGGTTTTATCCGCTTTAAAACGGTTCTATCCGGTTCTATCCTGTTTAAACCGGTTTAAACCAGTTCAATCCGGTTTTATCTGGTTTAAACCGGTTCTACCCATTTCAATCTGGTTTAAACCGGTTAGAACCGGTTCTATGCGGTTTTATCCGGTTTAAACCGGTTCAATCTGTTTTTATCCGGTTTAAACCGGTTCTATCCGGTTTAAACCGGTTTGAACCTGTTCAATCCGGTTTTATCCGGTATAAACCGGTTCTATCCGTTTCTATACGGTTAAAACCGGTTCTTTCCGATTCTATCCGGTTTAAACCGGTTTAAACCGGTTCAATCCGTTTTTATCCGGTTTAAACCTGTTCAATCCGGTTTTATCCCGTTTAAACCGGTTCTATCCGGTTTTATCCGGTTTAAACCGGTTTAGCCCGGTTCTATCCGGTTAAAACCGGTTTAAACCGGTTCAATCCCATTTTATCCGGTTTAAACCGGTTCAATCTGGTTTTATCGGGTTGAAACCGGTTTAAGCTGGTTCAATCTGGTTTTATCCGGTTTAAACTGGTTCAATCTGGTTTTATCCGGTTTAAACTGGTTGAAACCGGTTCTATCCAGTTTAGACCGGTTCAAACCGGTTCAATCCGGTTTTATCCGGTTTAAACCGGTTCTATCCGTTTCTATCTGGTTTAAACCGGTTTAAACTGGATCAATCTGGTTTTGTCCATTTTAAACCGGTTCAGTCTGGTTTTACCCGGTTTAAACTGGTTCACTTTGGTTTTATCCGGTTTAGAACAGTTCAATCTGGTATTATCCAGTTTAAACCGGTTCTATCCGGTTGAAACCAGTTTAAACCGATTCAATCCAGTTTTATCCGGTTTAAACCGGTTCAATCCGGTTTTATCCAGTTTAAAACCGGTTCAATCTGGTTTTATCCGGTTTAAACCGGTTTTATCCGGTTTAGACCAGTTTAAACCAGTTCAATCCGGTTTTAATCGGATTTAATCAGTTCAATCCTGTTTTATCCGGTTTAAACCAGTTTGAACCGTTTCAATCCGGTTTTATCCGATTTAAACCAGTTTAATCCGGTTCAATCCGGTTTTATCTCGTTTAAACCGGTTCTATCCGGTTCTATCCTGTTTAAATCGGTTTAAACCGGTTCTATCCTGTTCTATGCTGTTTTAACCGGTTAAACCAGTTCAATCCGGTTTTATCCAGTTTAAACCGGTTCTATTCATTTCCATCTGGTTTTAAAGGGTTTAACCTGGTTCAATCCTGTTTTATACGTTTTAAACCAGTTCAATCTAATTTTATCCGGTTTAAACTGGTTCAATTTGGTTTTATCCGGTTTAAACTCTTTTGAACCGGTTCAATCCGGTTTTATCCGGTTTAAACCGGTTTAAACCGGGTCAATCCGGTTTTATCCGGTTTAAACCTCTTCAATCCGGTTTTCTCCAGTTTAAACCGGTCTAAACAGGTTCAATCCGGTTTTATCCAGTTTAAACCGGTTCTATCCGATTCTATCCGGTTGAAACCGGTTTAAACCAGTTCAATCCATTTTTTCCGGTTTAAACCGGTTTAAACCAGTTCATTCCGGTTTTATCCGGTTTAAGCCGGTTCAATCCGGTTTAAACCGTTTCAATCTGGTTTTATCCGGTTTAAACCGGTTCTATCCGGTTCTATCCGGTTTAAGCCGGTTCAATCCGGTTTTATCCGGTTTAAACCGGTTTAAGCCGGTTCAATCCGGTTTTATCCAGTTTAAACCGGTTCTATGCGGTTCTATCCGGTTGAAACCAGTTTAAACCGGTTCAATCCGGTTTTATCCGGTTTAAACCGGTTCAATCCAGTTTTATCCGGTTTAAACCAGTTCATTCCGTTTTTATCCGGTTAAAACCGTTTTGAAACGGTTCAATCCGGTTTTATCCGGTTTAAACCGGTTCAATCCGTTTTTATGCGGTTTAAACCAGTTCACTCCGGTTTTATCCGGTTTAAACCGGTTTGAACCGGTTCAATCCGGTTTTATGTGGTTTAAACCGGTTCAATCTGGTTTTATCCGGTTTAAACCGGTTTTATCCAGTTTAGACCGGTTTAAACCAGTTCAATCCGGTTTTAATCGGATTAAACTGGTTCAATCTGGTTTTATCCGGTTTAAAGCGCTTTAAAACGGTTTAATCCGGTTTTATCCAGTTTAAACCAGTTTGAACCGGTTCAATCCGGTTTTATCTCGTTTAGACCGGTTCTATCCGGTTCTATCCTTTTTAAATCGGATTAAACTGGTTCTATCCTGTTCTATCCTGTTTTAACTGGATTAAACCAGTTCAATCCGGTTTTATCCGGTTTAAACCGGTTCTATCCTTTTCCATCTGGTTTAAACGGGTTTCAACTGGTTCAATGCGATTTATCCGTTTTAAACCCGTTCAATCTGATTTTATCCGGTTTAAACTGTTTCAATTTGGTTTTATCCGGTTTGAACCGGTTCAATCCGGTTTTCTCCAGTTTAAACCGGTTTAGACTGGTTCAATCCGGTTTTATCCAGTTTAAACCGGTTCTATCCGGTTGAAACCGGTTTAAACCGGTTCAATCCGGTTTTATCCGGTTTAAACCAGTTCAATGCGGTTCTATCCGGTTTAAACCTGTTCTCTCCGGTTCTATCCGGTTTAAACCGGGTTAAACTGGTTCAATCGGGTTTTATCCGGTTTAAACGGATTCTATCCGGTTTAAACCGGTTCTATCCGGTTTAAACCGGTTTAAACCGCTTCAATCCGGTTTTGTCCGGTTTAAACCGGTTTGACACGGTTCATTCCGGTTTTATCCGGTTAAAACCGGTTTGAAACGGTTCAAACCGGTTTTATCCGGTTTAAACCAGGTCATTCCGGTTTTATCCGTTTAAAACCGGTTTGAAACGGTTCAATCCGGTTTTATCCAGTTTAAACTGGTTCAATCCGTTTTTATCCGGTTTAAACCAGTTCATTCCGGTTTTATCCGGTTTAAACCGGTTTGAACCGGTTCAATCCGGTTTTATCTGGTTTAAACCGGTTCAATCTGGTTATATCCGTTTTAAACCGGTTTTATCCGGTTTAGACCGGTTTAAACCAGTTCAATCCGGTTTTAATCGGCTTAAACTGGTTCAATCTGGTTTTATCCGGTTTAAACCACTTTAAAACGGTTTAATCCGGTTTTATCCGGTTTAAACCAGTTTGAACCGGTTCAATCCGGTTTTATCCGGTTTAAACCGGTTTAAACCGGTTCAATCCTGTTTTATCTCGTTTAGACCGGTTCTATCCGGTTCTATCCTTTTTAAATCTGATTAAACTGGTTCTATCCTGTTCTATCCTGTTTTAACTGGATTAAACCAGTTCAATCCGGTTTTATCCGGTTTAAACCGGTTCTATCCGTTTCCATCTGGTTTAAACGGGTTTAAACTGGTTCAATCCGGTTTTATCCGTTTTAAACTGGTTCAATCTGATTTTATCCGGTTTAAACTGTTTCAATCTGGTTTTATCCGGTTTGAACCGGTTTAAACCGCTTCAATCTGGTTTTATCCGGTTTCAACCGTTTCTATCCGGTTCTATCCGGTTGAAACCGGTTTAATCCAGTTCAATACGGTTTGATCCGGTTTAAACCGGTTCAATCTGGTTTTATCCGGTTTAAACCGGTTTTAACCGATTCAATCCGGTTTATCCAGTATAAACTGGTTTAATCCGTTTCAATCCGGTTTTATCCGGTTTACACCGATTTAAACCGGTTCAGTCCGGTTTTATCCAGTTTAAACCGGTTATATCCGGTTTAAACCGGTATAAACCAGTTCAATCCGGTTTTATCCTGTTTAAACCGGTTTAAACCGGATCAATCTGGTTTTATCCGGTTTCAACCGGTTTTAACCGGTTCTATACGATTTAAACAGGTTTAAACCTGTTCAATCCGATTTCATCCGGTTTATACCGATTCAACCCAGTTTTATCCGGTTTAAACCGGTTTAAGCTGGTTCAATCCAGTTTTATCCAGTTTAAACCGGTTTTCTCCGTTTTAAACTGGTTTAAGCCAGTTCAATCCGTTTTTATCCGGTTTCAACCATTTCTATCCGGTTCTATTCGTTTTAAACTGGTTTAAACCAGTTCATTCCGGTTTTATCAGGTTGAAATCGGTTTGAACCGGTTCAATCCGGTTTAATCCGGTTTAAACAGGTTTAAGCCCGTTCAATCCAGTTTTATACAGTTTAAACCGGTTCTATCCGGTTCTATCCGGTTGAAACCAGTTTAAACCGATTCAATCCAGTTTTATCAGGTTTAAACCAGTTCAATCCTGTTTTATCCGGTTTAAACCGGTTCTATCCGGTTCTATACAGTTGAAACCGGTTTAAACCGGTTCAATCCGGTTTTATCCGGTTTAAACCGGTTCAGTCTGGTTTTATCCGGTTGAAACTGGTTTAAAACGGTTCAATCCGGTTTTATCCGGTTTAAACCGGTTCTATGCTGTTTATACCAGTTTAAGCCTGTTCAATCGGGTTTTATCCGGTTTAGACCTGTTAAAGCCGGTTCATTCCGGTTTTATCCAGTTTAAACCGGCTTAAACCCTTTCAATCCGTTTTTATCCGGTTTCAACCAGTTTACAGCGGTTCAATCCGGTTTTATCCGGTTTATACCGTTTCTATCCGGTTCTATCCGTTTTAAACCGGTTTAAACCAGTTCATTCCGGTTTTATCCGGTTTAAACCAGTTTGAACCGGTTCAATCCGGTTTTATCCGGTTTAAACCGGTTTAAGCCGGTTCAATCCGGTTTTATCCGGTTTAAACCGGTTCAATCTGGTTTTATCCGGTTTAAACTGGTTTAAGCCGGTTCAATCCGGTTTTATCCAGTTTAAACCGGTTCTATCCTGTTGAAACCGTATTAAACCGGTTCGATCCGGTTTTATCCGGTTTAAACCGGTTCAGTCTGGTTTTATCCAGTTTCAACTGGTTTAAACCGGTTCAATCCGGTTTTATCCGGTTTAAACCAGTTCATTCCGGTTTTTTCCGGTTTAAACCGTTTTGAACCGGTTCAATCCAGTTTTATCTGGTTTAAACCGGTTTTATCCGGTTTAGACCAGTTCATTCCGGTTCTATCCGGTTGAAACCGGTTTAAACCGGTTCAATCCGGTTTTATCTGGTTTAAACCGGTTTTATCCGGTTTAAACCAGTTCATTCCGGTTTTATCCAGTTTAAACCGGTTATATCCGGTTTTATCCGGTTTATCCAGTTTAAACCAGTTTAATCCGGTTTTATCCGGCTTAAACCGGTTCAATCTGGTATTATCCGGTTTAAACTGGTTCAATTTGGTTTTATCCCGTTTAAACCGGTTTTATCCGGTTTAAACCGGTATAAACCAGTTCAATCCGGTTTTATCCTGTTTAAACCGGTTCTATGCTCTTTATACCAGTTTAAGCCTGTTCAATCGGGTTTTATCCGGTTTAACCTGTTTAAGCCGGTTCATTCCAGTTTTATCCAGTTTAAACCAGTTTAAACCCTTTGAATCCTTTTTTATCCGGTTTCAACCGGTTTACACCGGTTCAATCCGGTTTTATCCGGTTTAAACCGTTTCTATCCTGTTCTATCCGTTTTAAACCGGTTTAAACCAGTTCAATCCGGTTTTATCCGGTTTAAACCTGTTTAAGCCGGTTCAATCCGGTTTTATCCGGTTTAAACCGGTTTAAGCCGGTTCAATCCGGGTTTATCCGGTTTAAACCGGTTCTATCCGTTTCTATCTGGTTTAAACCGGTTTAAACTGGTTCAATCTGGTTTTGTCCATTTTAAACCGGTTCAGTCTGGTTTTACCCGGTTTAAACTGGTTCAATTTGGTTTTATCCGGTTTAGAACAGTTCAATCCGGTTTTATCCGGTTTAAACTGGTTCTATGCTGTTTATACCAGTTTAAGCCTGTTCAATCGGGTTTTATCCAGTTTAGACCTGTTTAAGCCGGTTCATTCCGGTTTTATCCAGCTTAAACCGGTTTAAACCCTTTCAATCCGTTTTTATCCAGTTTCAACCGGTTTACACCGGTTCAATCCGGTTTTATCCGGTTTAAACCGTTTCTATCCTGTTCTATCCGTTTTAAACCGGTTTAAACCAGTTCAATCCGGTTTTATCCGGTTTAAACCGGTTTAAGCCGGTTCAATCCGGTTTTATCCGGTTTAAACCGGTTCAATCTGGTTTGATCCGGTTTAAACCAGTTTGAACCGGTTCAATCTGGTTTTATCCGGTTTAAACCGGTTTAAGCCGGTTCAATCCGGTTTTATCCAGTTTAAACCGGTTCTATCCGGTTGAAACCAGTTTAAACCCGTTCAATCCAGTTTTATCCGGTTTAAACCGGTTCAATCCGGTTTTATCCGGTTTAAAACCGGTTCAATCTGGTTTTATCCGGTTTAAACCGGTTTTATCCGGTTTAGACCAGTTTAAACCAGTTCAATCCGGTTTTAATCGGATTTAACCAGTTCAATCCGGTTTTATCCGGTTTAAACCAGTTTGAACCGTTTCAATCCGGTTTTATCCGATTTAAACCAGTTTAATCCGGTTCAATCCGGTTTTATCTCGTTTAAACCGGTTCTATCCGGTTCTATCCTGTTTAAATCGGTTTAAACCGGTTCTATCCTGTTCTATCCTGTTTTAACCGGTTAAACCAGTTCAATCCGGTTTTATCCAGTTTAAACCGGTTCTATTCATTTCCATCTGGTTTAAAACGGTTTAAACTGGTTCAATCCGGTTTTATACGTTTTAAACCAGTTCAATCTGATTTTATCCGGTTTAAACTGGTTCAATTTGGTTTTACCCGGTTTAAACGCTTTTGAACCGGTTCAATCCGGTTTTATCCGGTTTAAACCGGTTTAAACCGGGTCAATCCGGTTTTATCCGGTTTAAACCTCTTCAATCCGGTTTTCTCCAGTTTAAACCGGTCTAAACAGGTTCAATCCGGTTTTATCCAGTTTAAACCGATTCTATCCGGTTCTATCCGGTTGAAACCGGTTTAAACCGGTTCAATCCGGTTTTATCCGGTTTAAACCAGTTCAATCCGGTTTTATCCGCTTTAAACCGGATTAAACCGGTTCTATCCGGTTTTATCCGCTTTAAACCGGATTAAACCGGTTCTATCCGGTTTTATCCAGTTTAAACCGGTTCAATCCTGTTTTATCCGGTTTAAACCGGTTATATGCTCTTTATACCAGTTTAAGCCTGTTCAATCGGGTTTTATCCAGTTTAGACCTGTTTAGGCCGGTTCATTACAGTTTTATCCAGTTTAAACCAGTTTAAACCCTTTGAATCCGTTTTTATCCGGTTTCAACCGGTTTACACAGGTTCAATCCAGTTTTATCCGGTTTAAACCGTTTCTATCCTGTTCTATCCGTTTTAAACCGGTTTAAAACAGTTCATTCCGGTTTTATCCGGTTTAAACCGGTTTGAACCGGTTCAATCCGGTTTTATCTGGTTTAAACCTGTTTAAGCCGGTTCAATCCGGTTTTATCCGGTTTAAACCGGTTTAAGCCGGTTCAATCCGGTTTTATCCGGTTTAAACCGGTTTAAGCCGGTTCAATCCGGTTTAATCCAGTTTAAACCGGTTCGATCCGGTTCTATCCGGTTGAAACCAGTTTAAACCGGTTCAAACCGGTTTTATCTGGTTTGAACCGGTTCAATCTGGTTTTATCCGGTTTAAACAGGTTCTATCCGGTTCTATCCAGTTTAAACCGGTTCTATACGGTTTTATTTGGTTTAAACTGGTTCAATCCGGTTTTATCTGGTTTAAACCGGTTCAATCTGGTTTTATCCGGTTTAAACTGGTTCAATTTGGTTTTATCCGGTTTAAACCGTTTTTATCCGGTTTAAACTGGTTTAAACCGGTTCAATCCGTTTTTATCCGGTTTAAACCTGTTCAAACAGTTTTTATCCGGTTTCAACCTATTCAATCCGGTTTTATCCGGTTTAAACCGGTTCTATACGTTTCTATCCGGTTAAATCCGGTTCTATCCGATTCTATCCAGTTTAAACCGGTTCAATCCGTTTTTATCCGGTTTAAACCTGTTCAAACAGTTTTTATCCGGTTTCAACCTATTCAATCCGGTTTTATCCGGTTTAAACCGGTTCTATACTTTTCTATCCGGTTAAAACCAGTTCTATCCGATTCTATCCAGTTTAAACCGGTTCAATCCGTTTTTATCCGGTTTAAACCTGTTCAATCTGGTTTTATCCGGTTTAAACCGGTTCTATCCGGTTTTATCCGGATTAAACGGTTTTAGCCCTGTTCTATCCGGTTTAAATCGGTTTAAACCGGTTCAATTCGGTTTTATCCGGTTTAAACCGGTTTAAGCCGGTTCAATCCGGTTTTATCCGGTTTAAACCGGTTCAATCCGTTTTTATCCGGTTTAAACCAGTTTAAACCGGATCAATCCGGTTTTATCCGATTTAAACCGGGTTAACCCGGTTCTATCCGGTTTTATCCGGTTTAAATCAGTTTAAACCGCTTCTATCCGTTTTTATCCGATTTTAACTGGTTTAAACCGGTTCAATCCGGTTTTATCCGTTTTATACGGGTTCAAACCGGTTCAATCCGCTTTTATCCAGTTTAAACTGGTTCTATCCGGTTCTATCCTGTTTAAACCGGTTTAAACCGGTTCAATATGGTTTTCTCCGGTTTAAACCGGTTCTATCCGGTTTTATCCGGTTTTAGACCGGTTCAATCTGGTTTTATCCGGTTTAACCCACTTTAAACTGGTTCAATCCGGTTTTATCCGCTTTAAAACGGTTCTATCCGGTTCTATCCTGTTTAAACCGGTTTAAACCAGTTCAATCCGGTTTTATCTGGTTTAAACCGGTTCTACCCATTTCAATCTGGTTTAAACCGGTTAGAACCGGTTCTATGCGGTTTTATCCGGTTTAAACCGGTTCAATCTGTTTTTATCCGGTTTAAACCGGTTCTATCCGGTTTAAACCGGTTTGAACCTGTTCAATCCGGTTTTATCCGGTATAAACCGGTTCTATCCGTTTCTATACGGTTAAAACCGGTTCTTTCCGATTCTATCCGGTTTAAACCGGTTTAAACCGGTTCAATCCGTTTTTATCCGGTTTAAACCTGTTCAATCCGGTTTTATCCCGTTTAAACCGGTTCTATCCGGTTTTATCCGGTTTAAACCGGTTTAGCCCGGTTCTATCCGGTTAAAACCGGTTTAAACCGGTTCAATCCCATTTTATCCGGTTTAAACCGGTTCAATCTGGTTTTATCGGGTTGAAACCGGTTTAAGCTGGTTCAATCTGGTTTTATCCGGTTTAAACTGGTTCAATCTGGTTTTATCCGGTTTAAACTGGTTGAAACCGGTTCTATCCAGTTTAGACCGGTTCAAACCGGTTCAATCCAGTTTTATCCGGTTTAAACCGGTTCTATCCGTTTCTATCTGGTTTAAACCGGTTTAAACTGGATCAATCTGGTTTTGTCCATTTTAAACCGGTTCAGTCTGGTTTTACCCGGTTTAAACTGGTTCACTTTGGTTTTATCCGGTTTAGAACAGTTCAATCTGGTATTATCCAGTTTAAACCGGTTCTATCCGGTTGAAACCAGTTTAAACCGATTCAATCCAGTTTTATCCGGTTTAAACCGGTTCAATCCGGTTTTATCCAGTTTAAAACCGGTTCAATCTGGTTTTATCTGGTTTAAACCGGTTTTATCCGGTTTAGACCAGTTTAAACCAGTTCAATCCGGTTTTAATCGGATTTAATCAGTTCAATCCTGTTTTATCCGGTTTAAACCAGTTTGAACCGTTTCAATCCGGTTTTATCCGATTTAAACCAGTTTAATCCGGTTCAATCCGGTTTTATCTCGTTTAAACCGGTTCTATCCGGTTCTATCCTGTTTAAATCGGTTTAAACTGGTTCTATCCTGTTCTATGCTGTTTTAACCGGTTAAACCAGTTCAATCCGGTTTTATCCAGTTTAAACCGGTTCTATTCATTTCCATCTGGTTTTAAAGGGTTTAACCTGGTTCAATCCTGTTTTATACGTTTTAAACCAGTTCAATCTAATTTTATCCGGTTTAAACTGGTTCAATTTGGTTTTATCCGGTTTAAACTCTTTTGAACCGGTTCAATCCGGTTTTATCCGGTTTAAACCGGTTTAAACCGGGTCAATCCGGTTTTATCCGGTTTAAACCTCTTCAATCCGGTTTTCTCCAGTTTAAACCGGTCTAAACAGGTTCAATCCGGTTTTATCCAGTTTAAACCGGTTCTATCCGATTCTATCCGGTTGAAACCGGTTTAAACCAGTTCAATCCATTTTTTCCGGTTTAAACCGGTTCAATTTGGTTTTATCCGGTTTAAACTCTTTTGAACCGGTTCAATCCGGTTTTATCCGGTTTAAGCCGGTTCAATCCGGTTTTATCTGGTTTAAACCGGTTCAATCTGGTTATATCCGTTTTAAACCGGTTTTATCCGGTTTAGACCGGTTTAAACCAGTTCAATCCGGTTTTAATCGGCTTAAACTGGTTCAATCTGGTTTTATCCGGTTTAAACCGCTTTAAAACGGTTTAATCCGGTTTTATCCGGTTTAAACCAGTTTGAACCGGTTCAATCCGGTTTTATCCGGTTTAAACCGGTTTAAACCGGTTCAATCCTGTTTTATCTCGTTTAGACCGGTTCTATCCGGTTCTATCCTTTTTAAATCTGATTAAACTGGTTCTATCCTGTTCTATCCTGTTTTAACTGGATTAAACCAGTTCAATCCGGTTTTATCCGGTTTAAACCGGTTCTATCCGTTTCCATCTGGTTTAAACGGGTTTAAACTGGTTCAATCCAGTTTTATCCGTTTTAAACTGGTTCAATCTGATTTTATCCGGTTTAAACTGTTTCAATCTGGTTTTATCCGGTTTGAACCGGTTTAAACCGCTTCAATCTGGTTTTATCCGGTTTCAACCGTTTCTATCCGGTTCTATCCGGTTGAAACCGGTTTAATCCAGTTCAATACGGTTTGATCCGGTTTAAACCGGTTCAATCTGGTTTTATCCGGTTTAAACTGGTTCAATTTGGTTTTATCCGGTTTAAACCAGTTTTATCCCTTTTAAACCGGTTTAATCCAGTTCAATCCGGTTATATCCGGTTTAAACCGGTTTGAACCAGTTCAGTCCTGTTTTATCCGGTTTAAACCGGTTCTATCCGGTTCTATACAGTTGAAACCGGTTTATACCGTTTCAATAAGGTTTTATCCGGTTTAAAACGGTTCTATCTGGTTGAAACTATATTAAACCGGTTCAATCCGGTTTTATCCGGTTTAAACCCGTTCAGTCTGGTTTTATCCGGTTTAAACCGGATTCAACCTGTTCAATCCGGTTTTATCCGGTTTAAAACGATTTATGCCGGTTCAATCAGGTTTTATCCAGTTTAAACCGGTTCTATCCGGTTGAAACCAGTTTAAACCGGTTCAATCCGGTTTTCTCCAGTTTAAACCAGTTCAATCCTGTTTTATGCGGTTTAAACCGGTTCTATCCCGTTCTATACAGTTGAAACCGGTTTAAACCGGTTCAGTCAGGTTTTATCCGGTTTAAACCGGTTCTATCTGTTTGAAACCGTATTAAACCGGTTCAATCCGGTTTTATCTGGTTTAAAACGGTTCAATCCGGTTTTATCCGGTTTAAACCGGTTCTATGCTCTTTATACCAGTTTAAGCCTGTTCAATCGGGTTTTATCCGGTTTAGACCTGTTTAAGCCGGTTCATTCCATTTTTATCCAGTTTAAACCAGTTTAAACCCTTTCAATCCGTTTTTATCCGGTTTCAAACGGTTTACACCGGTTCAATCCGGTGTTATCCGGTTTAAACCGTTTCTATCCGGTTCTATCCGTTTTAAACCGGTTTAAACCAGTTCATTCCGGTTTTATCCGGTTTAAACCGGTTTGAACCGGTTCAATCCGGTTTTATCCGGTTTAAACCGGTTTAAGCCGGTTCAATCCGGTTTAATCCAGTTTAAACCGGTTCTATCCGGTTCTATCCGGTTGAATCCAGTTTAAACCGGTTCAAACCGGTTTTATCTGGTTTAAACAGGTTCGATCTGGTTTTATCCGGTTTAAACAGGTTCTATCTGGTTCTATCCAGTTTAAACCGATTCTATACGGTTCTATTTAGTTTAAACTGGTTCAATCCGGTTTTATCTGGTTTAAACCAGTTCAATCTGGTTTTATCCGGTTTAAACTGGTTCAATTTGGTTTTATCCGGTTTAAACCGTTTTTATCCGGTTTAAACCGGTTTAAACCAGTTCAATCCGTTTTTATCCAGTTTAAACCGCTTGAAACCGGGTCTATCCGGTTTTATCCGATTTAAACCGGTTTAACCCGGTTCTATCCGGTTTTATCCGGTTTAAACCAGTTTAAACCGTTTCAATCCGTTTTTATCCGATTTAAGCCGGTTTAAAATGGTTCAATCCGGTGTTATCTGGTTTAAACGGGTTTAAACCGGTTCAATCCGGTTTTATGCAGTTTAAACTGGTTCTATCCTGTGTAAACCAGTTTAAACCGGTTCAATCTGGTTTTATCCGGTTTAAACCACTTTAAACTGGTTCAATCTGATTTTATCCGGTTTAAACCTGTTCTATCTGGTTTAAACCGGTTTGAACCGGTTCAATCCGGTTTTATCCGGTTTAAACCGGTTTAAACCGGTTCAATCCGTTTTTATCCGTTTTAAACCTGTTCAAACAGTTTTTATCTGGTTTCACCCTATTCAATCCTGTTTTATCCGGTTTAAACCGGTTCTATCCGTTTCTATCCGGTTTAAACCGGTTCTATCCGATTCTATCCAGTTTAAACCGGTTCAATCCGTTTTTATCCGGTTTAAACCTGTTCAATCTGGTTTTATCCGGTTTAAACCGTTTCAATCCCATTTTATCTGGTTTAAACCGGTTCAATCCGGTTTTATCCGGTTTAAACCGGTTTAAGCCGGTTCAATCCCGTTTTATCCGGTTTAAACCGGTTCAATCTGGTTTTATCCGGTTTAAACCGGTTTAAGCCGGTTCAATCCCATTTTATCCGGTTTAAACCGGTTCAATCTGGTTTTATCGGGTTGAAACCGGTTTAAGCTGGTTCAATCTGGTTTTATCCGGTTTAAACTGGTTCAATCTGGTTTTATCCGGTTTAAACTGGTTGAAACCGGTTCTATCCAGTTTAGACCGGTTCAAACCGGTTCAATCCGGTTTTATCCGGTTTAAACCGGTTCTATCCGTTTCTATCTGGTTTAAACCGGTTTAAACTGGATCAATCTGGTTTTGTCCATTTTAAACCGGTTCAGTCTGGTTTTACCCGGTTTAAACTGGTTCACTTTGGTTTTATCCGGTTTAGAGCAGTTCAATCTGGTATTATCCAGTTTAAACCGGTTCTATCCGGTTGAAACCAGTTTAAACCGATTCAATCCAGTTTTATCCGGTTTAAACCGGTTCAATCCGGTTTTATCCAGTTTAAAACCGGTTCAATCTGGTTTTATCCGGTTTAAACCGGTTTTATCCGGTTTAGACCAGTTTAAACCAGTTCAATCCGGTTTTAATCGGATTTAATCAGTTCAATCCTGTTTTATCCGGTTTAAACCAGTTTGAACCGTTTCAATCCGGTTTTATCCGATTTAAACCAGTTTAATCCGGTTCAATCCGGTTTTATCTCGTTTAAACCGGTTCTATCCGGTTCTATCCTGTTTAAATCGGTTTAAACCGGTTCTATCCTGTTCTATGCTGTTTTAACCGGTTAAACCAGTTCAATCCGGTTTTATCCAGTTTAAACCGGTTCTATTCATTTCCATCTGGTTTTAAAGGGTTTAACCTGGTTCAATCCTGTTTTATACGTTTTAAACCAGTTCAATCTAATTTTATCCGGTTTAAACTGGTTCAATTTGGTTTTATCCGGTTTAAACTCTTTTGAACCGGTTCAATCCGGTTTTATCCGGTTTAAACCGGTTTAAACCGGGTCAATCCGGTTTTATCCGGTTTAAACCTCTTCAATCCGGTTTTCTCCAGTTTAAACCGGTCTAAACAGGTTCAATCCGGTTTTATCCAGTTTAAACCGGTTCTATCCGATTCTATCCGGTTGAAACCGGTTTAAACCAGTTCAATCCATTTTTTCCGGTTTAAACCGGTTTAAACCAGTTCATTCCGGTTTTATCCGGTTTAAGCCGGTTCAATCCGGTTTAAACCGTTTCAATCTGGTTTTATCCGGTTTAAACCGGTTCTATCCGGTTCTATCCGGTTTAAGCCGGTTCAATCCGGTTTTATCCGGTTTAAACCGGTTTAAGCCGGTTCAATCCGGTTTTATCCAGTTTAAACCGGTTCTATGCGGTTCTATCCGGTTGAAACCAGTTTAAACCGGTTCAATCCGGTTTTGTCCGGTTTAAACCGGTTCAATCCAGTTTTATCCGGTTTAAACCAGTTCATTCCGTTTTTATCCGGTTAAAACCGTTTTGAAACGGTTCAATCCGGTTTTATCCGGTTTAAACCGGTTCAATCCGTTTTTATGCGGTTTAAACCAGTTCACTCCGGTTTTATCCGGTTTAAACCGGTTTGAACCGGTTCAATCCGGTTTTATGTGGTTTAAACCGGTTCAATCTGGTTTTATCCGGTTTAAACCGGTTTTATCCAGTTTAGACCGGTTTAAACCAGTTCAATCCGGTTTTAATCGGATTAAACTGGTTCAATCTGGTTTTATCCGGTTTAAAGCGCTTTAAAACGGTTTAATCCGGTTTTATCCGGTTTAAACCAGTTTGAACCGGTTCAATCCGGTTTTATCTCGTTTAGACCGGTTCTATCCGGTTCTATCCTTTTTAAATCGGATTAAACTGGTTCTATCCTGTTCTATCCTGTTTTAACTGGATTAAACCAGTTCAATCCGGTTTTATCCGGTTTAAACCGGTTCTATCCTTTTCCATCTGGTTTAAACGGGTTTCAACTGGTTCAATGCGATTTATCCGTTTTAAACCCGTTCAATCTGATTTTATCCGGTTTAAACTGTTTCAATTTGGTTTTATCCGGTTTGAACCGGTTCAATCCGGTTTTCTCCAGTTTAAACCGGTTTAGACTGGTTCAATCCGGTTTTATCCAGTTTAAACCGGTTCTATCCGGTTCTATCCGGTTGAAACCGGTTTAAACCGGTTCAATCCGGTTTTATCCGGTTTAAACCAGTTCAATGCGGTTCTATCCGGTTTAAACCTGTTCTCTCCGATTCTATCCGGTTTAAACCGGGTTAAACTGGTTCAATCGGGTTTTATCCGGTTTAAACGGATTCTATCCGGTTTAAACCGGTTCTATCCGGTTTAAACCGGTTTAAACCGCTTCAATCCGGTTTTGTCCGGTTTAAACCGGTTTGACACGGTTCATTCCGGTTTTATCCGGTTAAAACCGGTTTGAAACGGTTCAAACCGGTTTTATCCGGTTTAAACCAGTTCATTCCGGTTTTATCCGTTTAAAACCGGTTTGAAACGGTTCAATCCGGTTTTATCCAGTTTAAACTGGTTCAATCCGTTTTTATCCGGTTTAAACCAGTTCATTCCGGTTTTATCCAGTTTAAACCGGTTTGAACCGGTTCAATCCGGTTTTATCTGGTTTAAACCGGTTCAATCTGGTTATATCCGTTTTAAACCGGTTTTATCCGGTTTAGACCGGTTTAAACCAGTTCAATCCGGTTTTAATCGGCTTAAACTGGTTCAATCTGGTTTTATCCGGTTTAAACCGCTTTAGAACGGTTTAATCCGGTTTTATCCGGTTTAAACCAGTTTGAACCGGTTCAATCCTGTTTTATCTCGTTTAGACCGGTTCTATCCGGTTCTATCCTTTTTAAATCTGATTAAACTGGTTCTATCCTGTTCTATCCTGTTTTAACTGGATTAAACCAGTTCAATCCGGTTTTATCCGGTTTAAACCGGTTCTATCCGTTTCCATCTGGTTTAAACGGGTTTAAACTGGTTCAATCCGGTTTTATCCGTTTTAAACTGGTTCAATCTGATTTTATCCGGTTTAAACTGTTTCAATCTGGTTTTATCCGGTTTGAACCGGTTTAAACCGCTTCAATCTGGTTTTATCCGGTTTCAACCGTTTCTATCCGGTTCTATCCGGTTGAAACCGGTTTAATCCAGTTCAATACGGTTTGATCCGGTTTAAACCGGTTCAATCTGGTTTTATCCGGTTTAAACCGGTTTTAACCGATTCAATCCGGTTTATCCAGTATAAACTGGTTTAATCCGTTTCAATCCGGTTTTATCCGGTTTACACCGATTTAAACCGGTTCAGTCCGGTTTTATCCAGTTTAAACCGGTTATATCCGGTTTAAACCGGTATAAACCAGTTCAATCCGGTTTTATCCTGTTTAAACCGGTTTAAACCGGATCAATCTGGTTTTATCCGGTTTCAACCGGTTTTAACCGGTTCTATACGATTTAAACAGGTTTAAACCTGTTCAATCCGATTTCATCCGGTTTATACCGATTCAACCCAGTTTTATCCGGTTTAAACCGGTTTAAGCTGGTTCAATCCGGTTTTATCCAGTTTAAACCGGTTTTATCCGTTTTAAACTGGTTTAAGCCAGTTCAATCCGTTTTTATCCGGTTTAAACCATTTCTATCCGGTTCTATTCGTTTTAAACTGGTTTAAACCAGTTCATTCCGGTTTTATCAGGTTGAAATCGGTTTGAACCGGTTCAATCCGGTTTAATCCGGTTTAAACAGGTTTAAGCCCGTTCAATCCAGTTTTATACAGTTTAAACCGGTTCTATCCGGTTCTATCCGGTTGAAACCAGTTTAAACCGATTCAATCCAGTTTTATCAGGTTTAAACCAGTTCAATCCTGTTTTATCCGGTTTAAACCGGTTCTATCCGGTTCTATACAGTTGAAACCGGTTTAAACCGGTTCAATCCGGTTTTATCCGGTTTAAACCGGTTCAGTCTGGTTTTATCCGGTTGAAACTGGTTTAAAACGGTTCAATCCGGTTTTATCCGGTTTAAACCGGTTCTATGCTGTTTATACCAGTTTAAGCCTGTTCAATCGGGTTTTATCCGGTTTAGACCTGTTAAAGCTGGTTCATTCCGGTTTTATCCAGTTTAAACCGGATAAACCCTTTCAATCCGTTTTTATCCGGTTTCAACCGGTTTACAGCGGTTCAATCCGGTTTTATCCGGTTTATACCGTTTCTATCCGGTTCTATCCGTTTTAAACCGGTTTAAACCAGTTCATTCCGGTTTTATCCGGTTTAAACCAGTTTGAACCGGTTCAATCCGGTTTTATCCGGTTTAAACCGGTTTAAGCCGGTTCAATCCGGTTTTATCCGGTTTAAACCGGTTCAATCTGGTTTTATCCGGTTTAAACTGGTTTAAGCCGGTTCAATCCGGTTTTATCCAGTTTAAACCGGTTCTATCCTGTTGAAACCGTATTAAACCGGTTCGATCCGGTTTTATCCGGTTTAAACCGGTTCAGTCTGGTTTTATCCAGTTTCAACTGGTTTAAACCGGTTCAATCCGGTTTTATCCGGTTTAAACCAGTTCATTCCGGTTTTTTCCGGTTTAAACCGTTTTGAACCGGTTCAATCCAGTTTATCTGGTTTAAACCGGTTTTATCCAGTTTAGACCAGTTCATTCCGGTTCTATCCGGTTGAAACCGGTTTAAACCGGTTCAATCCGGTTTTATCTGGTTTAAACCGGTTTTATCCGGTTTAAACCAGTTCATTCCGGTTTTATCCAGTTTAAACCGGTTATATCCGGTTTTATCCGGTTTATCCAGTTTAAACCAGTTTAATCCGGTTTTATCCGGCTGAAACCGGTTCAATCTGGTATTATCCGGTTTAAACTGGTTCAATTTGGTTTTATCCCGTTTAAACCGGTTTTATCCGGTTTAAACCGGTATAAACCAGTTCAATCCGGTTTTATCCTGTTTAAACCGGTTTAAACCGGATCAATCCGATTTTATCCGGTTTAAACCGGTTCAATCCAGTTTTATCCGGTTTAAACCGGTTCAATCTTGTTTTATCCGGTTTAAACCGGTTGAAACCAGTTCAATCTGGTTTTATCTGGTTTAGACCATTTCAAACCGGTTCAATCCGGTTTTATCCGGTTTAAACCAGTTCTCTCCATTTCTATCTGATTTAAACCGGTTTAAACTGGTTCAATCCGGTTTTATCCGTTTTAAACCGGTTCAATCTGGTTTTATCCGGTTTAAACTGGTTCAATTTGGTTTTATCCGGTTTAAACCAGTTTTATCCGTTTTAAACCGGTTTAATCCAGTTCAATCCGGTTATATCCGGTTTAAACCGGTTTGAACCAGTTCAGTCCTGTTTTATCCGGTTTAAACCGGTTCTATCCCGTTCTATACAGTTGAAACCGGTTTAAACCGGTTCAGTCAGGTTTTATCCGGTTTAAACCGGTTCTATCTGTTTGAAACCGTATTAAACCGGTTCAATCCGGTTTTATCTGGTTTAAAACGGTTCAATCCGGTTTTATCCGGTTTAAACCGGTTCTATGCTCTTTATACCAGTTTAAGCCTGTTCAATCGGGTTTTATCCGGTTTAGACCTGTTTAAGCCGGTTCATTCCATTTTTATCCAGTTTAAACCAGTTTAAACCCTTTCAATCCGTTTTTATCCGGTTTCAAACGGTTTACACCGGTTCAATCCGGTGTTATCAGGTTTAAACCGTTTCTATCCGGTTCTATCCGTTTTAAACCGGTTTAAACCAGTTCATTCCGGTTTTATCCGGTTTAAACCGGTTTGAACCGGTTCATTCCGTTTTTATCCGGTTTAAACCAGTTTAAGCCGGTTCAATCCGGTTTAATCCAGTTTAAACCGGTTCTATCCGGTTCTATCCGGTTGAATCCAGTTTAAACTGGTTCAAACCGGTTTTATCTGGTTTAAACAGGTTCGATCTGGTTTTATCCGGTTTAAACAGGTTCTATCTGGTTCTATCCAGTTTAAACCGGTTCTATACGGTTCTATTTAGTTTAAACTGGTTCAATCCGGTTTTATCTGGTTTAAACCAGTTCAATCTGGTTTTATCCGGTTTAAACTGGTTCAATTTGGTTTTATCCGGTTTAAACCGTTTTTATCCGGTTTAAACCGGTTTAAACCAGTTCAATCCGTTTTTATCCAGTTTAAACCGCTTGAAACCGGGTCTATCCGGTTTTATCCGATTTAAACCGGTTTAACCCGGTTCTATCCGGTTTTATCCGGTTTAAACCAGTTTAAACCGTTTCAATCCGTTTTTATCCGATTTAAGCCGGTTTAAAATGGTTCAATCCGGTGTTATCTGGTTTAAACGGGTTTAAACCGGTTCAATCCGGTTTTATGCAGTTTAAACCGGTTCTATCCTGTGTAAACCAGTTTAAACCGGTTCAATCTGGTTTTATCCGGTTTAAACCACTTTAAACTGGTTCAATCTGATTTTATCCGGTTTAAACCTGTTCTATCTGGTTTAAACCGGTTTGAACCGGTTCAATCCGGTTTTCTCCGGTTTAAACCGGTTTAAACCGGTTCAATCCGTTTTTATCCGTTTTAAACCTGTTCAAACAGTTTTTATCTGGTTTCAACCTATTCAATCCTGTTTTATCCGGTTTAAACCGGTTCTATCCGTTTCTATCCGGTTTAAACCGGTTCTATCCGATTCTATCCAGTTTAAACCGGTTCAATCCGTTTTTATCCGGTTTAAACCTGTTCAATCTGGTTTTATCCGGTTTAAACCGGTTCAATCCCATTTTATCTGGTTTAAACCGGTTCAATCCGGTTTTATCCGGTTTAAACCGGTTTAAGCCGGTTCAATCCCGTTTTATCCGGTTTAAACCGGTTCAATCTGGTTTTATCCGGTTTAAACTGGTTCAATTTGGTTTTATCCAGTTTAAACCGGTATTATCCGGTTTAAACCGGTTTAAACAAGTTCAATCCGTTTTTATCCGGTTTAAACCGGTTTAAACTGGATCAATCTGGTTTTATCCGATTTAAACCGGGTTAACCCAGTTCTATCCGGTTTTATCCGGTTTAAATCAGTTTAAACCGCTTCTATCCGTTTTTATCCGATTTTAGCCGGTTTAAACCGGTTCAATCCGGTTTTATCCGGTTTATACGAGTTCAAACCGGTTCAATCCGGTTTTATCCAGTTTAAACTGGTTCTATCTGGTTCTATCCTGTTTAAACCGGTTTGAACCGGTTCAATCCGGTTTTATCCGGTTTAAACCGGTTCAATCTGGTTTGATCCGATTTAAACCAGTTTGAACCAGTTCAATCTGGTTTTATCCGGTTTAAACCGCTTTAAAATGGTTTAATCCGCTTTTATGCGGTTTAAACCAGTTTGAACCGTTTCAATCCGGTTTTATCCGGTTTCAACCAGTTTAAACCGGTGCAATCCGGTTTTATCTCGTATAAACCGGTTCTATCCGGTTCTATCCTGTTTAAATCGGTTTAAACCGGTTCTATCCTGTTCTATCCTGTTTTAACAGGTTAAACCTGTTCAATCCGGTTTTATCCAGTTTAAACCGGTTCTATTCGTTTCCATCTGGTTTAAAAGGGTTTAAACTGGTTCAATCCGGTTTTATACGTTTTAAACCAGTTCAATCTGATTTTATCCGGTTTAAACTGGTTCAATTTGGTTTTATCCGGTTTAAACGGGTTTGAACCGGTTCAATCCGGTATTATCCGGTTTAAACCGGTTTAAACCGGGTCAATCCGGTTTTTTCCGGTTTAAACCTCTTCAATCCGGTTTTCTCCAGTTTAAACCGGTTTAAAAAGGTTCAATCCGGTTTTATCCAGTTTAAACCGGTTCTATCCGGTTCTATCCGGTTGAAACCGGTTTAAACCGGTTCAATCCGGTTTTATCCGGTTTAAAGAAGTTCAATCCGGTTATATCCGCTTTAAACCGGTTTAAACCGGTTCAATCCGGTTTTATTCGTTTTAAACCGGTTCTATCCGGTTCTATCCGGTTTAAACCGGTTCTATCCGGTTCTATCTGGTGTAAGCCGTTTTAAACCGGTTCAATCCGGTTTTATCCGGTTTAAACCGGATCAATCCGTTTTTATCCGGTTTAAACCGGTTTAAACTGGATCAATCCGGTTTTATCCGGTTTAAACCGGTCGGTTTAAACCGGTTTAAACCGCTTCAATCCGGTTTTATCCGATTTAAACCGGTTTAAACCGGTTCAATCCATTTTTTCCGGTTTAAACCGGTTTAAACCAGTTCATTCCGGTTTTATCCGGTTTAAGCCGGTTCAATCCGGTTTAAACCGTTTCAATCTGGTTTTATCCGGTTTAAACCGGTTCTATCCGGTTCTATCCGGTTTAAGCCGGTTCAATCCGGTTTTATCCGGTTTAAACCGGTTTAAGCCGGTTCAATCCGGTTTTATCCAGTTTAAACCGGTTCTATGCGGTTCTATCCGGTTGAAACCAGTTTAAACCGGTTCAATCCGGTTTTATCCGGTTTAAACCGGTTCAATCCAGTTTTATCCGGTTTAAACCAGTTCATTCCGTTTTTATCCGGTTAAAACCGTTTTGAAACGGTTCAATCCGGTTTTATCCGGTTTAAACCGGTTCAATCCGTTTTTATGCGGTTTAAACCAGTTCACTCCGGTTTTATCCGGTTTAAACCGGTTTGAACGGGTTCAATCCGGTTTTATGTGGTTTAAACCGGTTCAATCTGGTTTTATCCGGTTTAAACCGGTTTTATCCAGTTTAGACCGGTTTAAACCAGTTCAATCCGGTTTTAATCGGATTAAACTGGTTCAATCTGGTTTTATCCGGTTTAAAGCGCTTTAAAACGGTTCTATCCGGTTCTATCCTGTTTAAACCGGTTTAAACCAGTTCAATCCGGTTTTATCTGGTTTAAACCGGTTCTACCCATTTCAATCTGGTTTAAACCGGTTAGAACCGGTTCTATGCGGTTTTATCCGGTTTAAACCGGTTCAATCTGTTTTTATCCGGTTTAAACCGGTTCTATCCGGTTTAAACCGGTTTGAACCTGTTCAATCCGGTTTTATCCGGTATAAACCGGTTCTATCCGTTTCTATACGGTTAAAACCGGTTCTTTCCGATTCTATCCGGTTTAAACCGGTTTAAACCGGTTCAATCCGTTTTTATCCGGTTTAAACCTGTTCAATCCGGTTTTATCCCGTTTAAACCGGTTCTATCCGGTTTTATCCGGTTTAAACCGGTTTAGCCCGGTTCTATCCGGTTAAAACCGGTTTAAACCGGTTCAATCCCTTTTTATCCGGTTTAAACCGGTTCAATCTGGTTTTATCGGGTTGAAACCGGTTTAAGCTGGTTCAATCTGGTTTTATCCGGTTTAAACTGGTTCAATCTGGTTTTATCCGGTTTAAACTGGTTGAAACCGGTTCTATCCAGTTTAGACCGGTTCAAACCGGTTCAATCCGGTTTTATCCGGTTTAAACCGGTTCTATCCGTTTCTATCTGGTTTAAACCGGTTTAAACTGGATCAATCTGGTTTTGTCCATTTTAAACCGGTTCAGTCTGGTTTTACCCGGTTTAAACTGGTTCACTTTGGTTTTATCCGGTTTAGAACAGTTCAATCTGGTATTATCCAGTTTAAACCGGTTCTATCCGGTTGAAACCAGTTTAAACCGATTCAATCCAGTTTTATCCGGTTTAAACCGGTTCAATCCGGTTTTATCCAGTTTAAAACCGGTTCAATCTGGTTTTATCCGGTTTAAACCGGTTTTATCCGGTTTAGACCAGTTTAAACCAGTTCAATCCGGTTTTAATCGGATTTAATCAGTTCAATCCTGTTTTATCCGGTTTAAACCAGTTTGAACCGTTTCAATCCGGTTTTATCCGATTTAAACCAGTTTAATCCGGTTCAATCCGGTTTTATCTCGTTTAAACCGGTTCTATCCGGTTCTATCCTGTTTAAATCGGTTTAAACCGGTTCTATCCTGTTCTATGCTGTTTTAACCGGTTAAACCAGTTCAATCCGGTTTTATCCAGTTTAAACCGGTTCTATTCATTTCCATCTGGTTTTAAAGGGTTTAACCTGGTTCAATCCTGTTTTATACGTTTTAAACCAGTTCAATCTAATTTTATCCGGTTTAAACTGGTTCAATTTGGTTTTATCCGGTTTAAACTCTTTTGAACCGGTTCAATCCGGTTTTATCCGGTTTAAACCGGTTTAAACCGGGTCAATCCGGTTTTATCCGGTTTAAACCTCTTCAATCCGGTTTTCTCCAGTTTAAACCGGTCTAAACAGGTTCAATCCGGTTTTATCCAGTTTAAACCGGTTCTATCCGATTCTATCCGGTTGAAACCGGTTTAAACCAGTTCAATCCATTTTTTCCGGTTTAAACCGGTTTAAACCAGTTCATTCCGGTTTTATCCGGTTTAAGCCGGTTCAATCCGGTTTAAACCGTTTCAATCTGGTTTTATCCGGTTTAAACCGGTTCTATCCGGTTCTATCCGGTTTAAGCCGGTTCAATCCGGTTTTATCCGGTTTAAACCGGTTTAAGCCGGTTCAATCCGGTTTTATCCAGTTTAAACCGGTTCTATGCGGTTCTATCCGGTTGAAACCAGTTTAAACCGGTTCAATCCGGTTTTATCCGGTTTAAACCGGTTCAATCCAGTTTTATCCGGTTTAAACCAGTTCATTCCGTTTTTATCCGGTTAAAACCGTTTTGAAACGGTTCAATCCGGTTTTATCCGGTTTAAACCGGTTCAATCCTTTTTTATGCGGTTTAAACCAGTTCACTCCGGTTTTATCCGGTTTAAACCGGTTTGAACCGGTTCAATCCGGTTTTATGTGGTTTAAACCGGTTCAATCTGGTTTTATCCGGTTTAAACCTGTTTTATCCAGTTTAGACCGGTTTAAACCAGTTCAATCCGGTTTTAATCGGATTAAACTGGTTCAATCTGGTTTTATCCGGTTTAAAGCGCTTTAAAACGGTTTAATCCGGTTTTATCCGGTTTAAACCAGTTTGAACCGGTTCAATCCGGTTTTATCTCGTTTAGACCGGTTCTATCCGGTTCTATCCTTTTTAAATCGGATTAAACTGGTTCTATCCTGTTCTATCCTGTTTTAACTGGATTAAACCAGTTCAATCCGGTTTTATCCGGTTTAAACCGGTTCTATCCTTTTCCATCTGGTTTAAACGGGTTTCAACTGGTTCAATGCGATTTATCCGTTTTAAACCCGTTCAATCTGATTTTATCCGGTTTAAACTGTTTCAATTTGGTTTTATCCGGTTTGAACCGGTTCAATCCGGTTTTCTCCAGTTTAAACCGGTTTAGACTGGTTCAATCCGGTTTTATCCAGTTTAAACCGGTTCTATCCGGTTGAAACCGGTTTAAACCGGTTCAATCCGGTTTTATCCGGTTTAAACCAGTTCAATGCGGTTCTATCCGGTTTAAACCTGTTCTCTCCGGTTCTATCCGGTTTAAACCGGGTTAAACTGGTTCAATCGGGTTTTATCCGGTTTAAACGGATTCTATCCGGTTTAAACCGGTTCTATCCGGTTTAAACCGGTTTAAACCGCTTCAATCCGGTTTTGTCCGGTTTAAACCGGTTTGACACGGTTCATTCCGGTTTTATCCGGTTAAAACCGGTTTGAAACGGTTCAAACCGGTTTTATCCGGTTTAAACCAGGTCATTCCTGTTTTATCCGTTTAAAACCGGTTTGAAACGGTTCAATCCGGTTTTATCCAGTTTAAACTGGTTCAATCCGTTTTTATCCGGTTTAAACCAGTTCATTCCGGTTTTATCCGGTTTAAACCGGTTTGAACCGGTTCAATCCGGTTTTATCTGGTTTAAACCGGTTCAATCTGGTTATATCCGTTTTAAACCGGTTTTATCCGGTTTAGACCGGTTTAAACCAGTTCAATCCGGTTTTAATCGGCTTAAACTGGTTCAATCTGGTTTTATCCGGTTTAAACCGCTTTAAAACGGTTTAATCCGGTTTTATCCGGTTTAAACCAGTTTGAACCGGTTCAATCCGGTTTTATCCGGTTTAAACCGGTTTAAACCGGTTCAATCCTGTTTTATCTCGTTTAGACCGGTTCTATCCGGTTCTATCCTTTTTAAATCTGATTAAACTGGTTCTATCCTGTTCTATCCTGTTTTAACTGGATTAAACCAGTTCAATCCGGTTTTATCCGGTTTAAACCGGTTCTATCCGTTTCCATCTGGTTTAAACGGGTTTAAACTGGTTCAATCCGGTTTTATCCGTTTTAAACTGGTTCAATCTGATTTTATCCGGTTTAAACTGTTTCAATCTGGTTTTATCCGGTTTGAACCGGTTTAAACCGCTTCAATCTGGTTTTATCCGGTTTCAACCGTTTCTATCCGGTTCTATCCGGTTGAAACCGGTTTAATCCAGTTCAATACGGTTTGATCCGGTTTAAACCGGTTCAATCTGGTTTTATCCGGTTTAAACCGGTTTTAACCGATTCAATCCGGTTTATCCAGTATAAACTGGTTTAATCCGTTTCAATCCGGTTTTATCCGGTTTACACCGATTTAAACCGGTTCAGTCCGGTTTTATCCAGTTTAAACCGGTTATATCCGGTTTAAACCGGTATAAACCAGTTCAATCCGGTTTTATCCTGTTTAAACCGGTTTAAACCGGATCAATCTGGTTTTATCCGGTTTCAACCGGTTTTAACCGGTTCTATACGATTTAAACAGGTTTAAACCTGTTCAATCCGATTTCATCCGGTTTATACCGATTCAACCCAGTTTTATCCGGTTTAAACCGGTTTAAGCTGGTTCAATCCAGTTTTATCCAGTTTAAACCGGTTTTCTCCGTTTTAAACTGGTTTAAGCCAGTTCAATCCGTTTTTATCCGGTTTCAACCATTTCTATCCGGTTCTATTCGTTTTAAACTGGTTTAAACCAGTTCATTCCGGTTTTATCAGGTTGAAATCGGTTTGAACCGGTTCAATCCGGTTTAATCCGGTTTAAACAGGTTTAAGCCCGTTCAATCCAGTTTTATACAGTTTAAACCGGTTCTATCTGGTTCTATCCGGTTGAAACCAGTTTAAACCGATTCAATCCAGTTTTATCAGGTTTAAACCAGTTCAATCCTGTTTTATCCGGTTTAAACCGGTTCTATCCGGTTCTATACAGTTGAAACCGGTTTAAACCGGTTCAATCCGGTTTTATCCGGTTTAAACCGGTTCAGTCTGGTTTTATCCGGTTGAAACTGGTTTAAAACGGTTCAATCCGGTTTTATCCGGTTTAAACCGGTTCTATGCTGTTTATACCAGTTTAAGCCTGTTCAATCGGGTTTTATCCGGTTTAGACCTGTTAAAGCCGGTTCATTCCGGTTTTATCCAGTTTAAACCGGCTTAAACCCTTTCAATCCGTTTTTATCCGGTTTCAACCGGTTTACAGCGGTTCAATCCGGTTTTATCCGGTTTATACCGTTTCTATCCGGTTCTATCCGTTTTAAACCGGTTTAAACCAGTTCATTCCGGTTTTATCCGGTTTAAACCAGTTTGAACCGGTTCAATCCGGTTTTATCCGGTTTAAACCGGTTTAAGCCGGTTCAATCCGGTTTTATCCGGTTTAAACCGGTTCAATCTGGTTTTATCCGGTTTAAACTGGTTTAAGCCGGTTCAATCCGGTTTTATCCAGTTTAAACCGGTTCTATCCTGTTGAAACCGTATTAAACCGGTTCGATCCGGTTTTATCCGGTTTAAACCGGTTCAGTCTGGTTTTATCCAGTTTCAACTGGTTTAAACCGGTTCAATCCGGTTTTATCCGGTTTAAACCAGTTCATTCCGGTTTTTTCCGGTTTAAACCGTTTTGAACCGGTTCAATCCAGTTTTATCTGGTTTAAACCGGTTTTATCCGGTTTAGACCAGTTCATTCCGGTTCTATCCGGTTGAAACCGGTTTAAACCGGTTCAATCCGGTTTTATCTGGTTTAAACCGGTTTTATCCGGTTTAAACCAGTTCATTCCGGTTTTATCCAGTTTAAACCGGTTATATCCGGTTTTATCCGGTTTATCCAGTTTAAACCAGTTTAATCCGGTTTTATCCGGCTTAAACCGGTTCAATCTGGTATTATCCGGTTTAAACTGGTTCAATTTGGTTTTATCCCGTTTAAACCGGTTTTATCCGGTTTAAACCGGTATAAACCAGTTCAATCCGGTTTTATCCTGTTTAAACCGGTTCTATGCTCTTTATACCAGTTTAAGCCTGTTCAATCGGGTTTTATCCGGTTTAACCTGTTTAAGCCGGTTCATTCCAGTTTTATCCAGTTTAAACCAGTTTAAACCCTTTGAATCCTTTTTTATCCGGTTTCAACCGGTTTACACCGGTTCAATCCGGTTTTATCCGGTTTAAACCGTTTCTATCCTGTTCTATCCGTTTTAAACCGGTTTAAACCAGTTCATTCCGGTTTTATCCGGTTTAAACCGGTTTGAACCGGTTCAATCCGGTTTTATCCGGTTTAAACCTGTTTAAGCCGGTTCAATCCGGTTTTATCCGGTTTAAACCGGTTTAAGCCGGTTCAATCCGGTTTTATCCGGTTTAAACCGGTTCTATCCGTTTCTATCTGGTTTAAACCGGTTTAAACTGGTTCAATCTGGTTTTGTCCATTTTAAACCGGTTCAGTCTGGTTTTACCCGGTTTAAACTGGTTCAATTTGGTTTTATCCGGTTTAGAACAGTTCAATCCGGTTTTATCCGGTTTAAACTGGTTCTATGCTGTTTATACCAGTTTAAGCCTGTTCAATCGGGTTTTATCCAGTTTAGACCTGTTTAAGCCGGTTCATTCCGGTTTTATCCAGCTTAAACCGGTTTAAACCCTTTCAATCCGTTTTTATCCAGTTTCAACCGGTTTACACCGGTTCAATCCAGTTTTATCCGATTTAAACCGGTTTAAGCCGGTTCAATCCGGTTTTATCCGGTTTAAACCGGTTCAATCTGGTTTGATCCGGTTTAAACCAGTTTGAACCGGTTCAATCTGGTTTTATCCGGTTTAAACCGGTTTAAGCCGGTTCAATCCGGTTTTATCCAGTTTAAACCGGTTCTATCCGGTTGAAACCAGTTTAAACCCGTTCAATCCAGTTTTATCCGGTTTAAACCGGTTCAATCCGGTTTTATCCGGTTTAAAACCGGTTCAATCTGGTTTTATCCGGTTTAAACCGGTTTTATCCGGTTTAGACCAGTTTAAACCAGTTCAATCCGGTTTTAATCGGATTTAACCAGTTCAAACCGGTTTTATCCGGTTTAAACCAGTTTGAACCGTTTCAATCCGGTTTTATCCGATTTAAACCAGTTTAATCCGGTTCAATCCGGTTTTATCTCGTTTAAACCGGTTCTATCCGGTTCTATCCTGTTTAAATCGGTTTAAACCGGTTCTATCCTGTTCTATCCTGTTTTAACCGGTTAAACCAGTTCAATCCGGTTTTATCCAGTTTAAACCGGTTCTATTCATTTCCATCTGGTTTAAAACGGTTTAAACTGGTTCAATCCGGTTTTATACGTTTTAAACCAGTTCAATCTGATTTTATCCGGTTTAAACTGGTTCAATTTGGTTTTACCCGGTTTAAACGCTTTTGAACCGGTTCAATCCGGTTTTATCCGGTTTAAACCGGTTTAAACCGGGTCAATCCGGTTTTATCCGGTTTAAACCTCTTCAATCCGGTTTTCTCCAGTTTAAACCGGTCTAAACAGGTTCAATCCGGTTTTATCCAGTTTAAACCGGTTCTATCCGGTTCTATCCGGTTGAAACCGGTTTAAACCGGTTCAATCCGGTTTTATCCGGTTTAAACCAGTTCAATCCGGTTTTATCCGCTTTAAACCGGATTAAACCGGTTCTATCCGGTTTTATCCGCTTTAAACCGGATTAAACCGGTTCTATCCGGTTTTATCCAGTTTAAACCGGTTCAATCCGGTTTTATCCGGTTTAAACCGGTTATATGCTCTTTATACCAGTTTAAGCCTGTTCAATCGGGTTTTATCCAGTTTAGACCTGTTTAGGCCGGTTCATTCCAGTTTTATCCAGTTTAAACCAGTTTAAACCCTTTGAATCCGTTTTTATCCGGTTTCAACCGGTTTACACCGGTTCAATCCAGTTTTATCCGGTTTAAACCGTTTCTATCCTGTTCTATCCGTTTTAAACCGGTTTAAACCAGTTCATTCCGGTTTTATCCGGTTTAAACCGGTTTGAACCGGTTCAATCCGGTTTTATCTGGTTTAAACCTGTTTAAGCCGGTTCAATCCGGTTTTATCCGGTTTAAACCGGTTTAAGCCGGTTCAATCCGGTTTTATCCGGTTTAAACCGGTTTAAGCCGGTTCAATCCGGTTTAATCCAGTTTAAACCGGTTCGATCCGGTTCTATCCGGTTGAAACCAGTTTAAACCGGTTCAAACCGGTTTTATCTGGTTTGAACCGGTTCAATCTGGTTTTATCCGGTTTAAACAGGTTCTATCCGGTTCTATCCAGTTTAAACCGGTTCTATACGGTTTTATTTGGTTTAAACTGGTTCAATCCGGTTTTATCTGGTTTAAACCGGTTCAATCTGGTTTTATCCGGTTTAAACTGGTTCAATTTGGTTTTATCCGGTTTAAACCGTTTTTATCCGGTTTAAACTGGTTTAAACCGGTTCAATCCGTTTTTATCCGGTTTAAACCTGTTCAAACAGTTTTTATCCGGTTTCAACCTATTCAATCCGGTTTTATCCGGTTTAAACCGGTTCTATACGTTTCTATCCGGTTAAAACCGGTTCTATCCGATTCTATCCAGTTTAAACCGGTTCAATCCGTTTTTATCCGGTTTAAACCTGTTCAAACAGTTTTTATCCGGTTTCAACCTATTCAATCCGGTTTTATCCGGTTTAAACCGGTTCTATACTTTTCTATCCGGTTAAAACCAGTTCTATCCGATTCTATCCAGTTTAAACCGGTTCAATCCGTTTTTATCCGGTTTAAACCTGTTCAATCTGGTTTTATCCGGTTTAAACCGGTTCTATCCGGTTTTATCCGGATTAAACGGTTTTAGCCCTGTTCTATCCGGTTTAAACCGGTTTAAACCGGTTCAATTCGGTTTTATCCGGTTTAAACCGGTTTAAGCCGGTTCAATCCGGTTTTATCCGGTTTAAACCGGTTCAATCCGTTTTTATCCGGTTTAAACCAGTTTAAACCGGATCAATCCGGTTTTATCCGATTTAAACCGGGTTAACCCGGTTCTATCCGGTTTTATCCGGTTTAAATCAGTTTAAACCGCTTCTATCCGTTTTTATCCGATTTTAACTGGTTTAAACCGGTTCAATCCGGTTTTATCCGTTTTATACGGGTTCAAACCGGTTCAATCCGCTTTTATCCAGTTTAAACTGGTTCTATCCGGTTCTATCCTGTTTAAACCGGTTTAAACCGGTTCAATATGGTTTTCTCCGGGTTAAACCGGTTCTATCCGGTTTTATCCGGTTTTAGACCGGTTCAATCTGGTTTTATCCGGTTTAACCCACTTTAAACTGGTTCAATCCGGTTTTATCCGCTTTAAAACGGTTCTATCCGGTTCTATCCTGTTTAAACCGGTTTAAACCAGTTCAATCCGGTTTTATCTGGTTTAATCCGGTTCTACCCATTTCAATCTGGTTTAAACCGGTTAGAACCGGTTCTATGCGGTTTTATCCGGTTTAAACCGGTTCAATCTGTTTTTATCCGGTTTAAACCGGTTCTATCCGGTTTAAACCGGTTTGAACCTGTTCAATCCGGTTTTATCCGGTATAAACCGGTTCTATCCGTTTCTATACGGTTAAAACCGGTTCTTTCCGATTCTATCCGGTTTAAACCGGTTTAAACCGGTTCAATCCGTTTTTATCCGGTTTAAACCTGTTCAATCCGGTTTTATCCCGTTTAAACCGGTTCTATCCGGTTTTATCCGGTTTAAACCGGTTTAGCCCAGTTCTATCCGGTTAAAACCGGTTTAAACCGGTTCAATCCCATTTTATCCGGTTTAAACCGGTTCAATCTGGTTTTATCGGGTTGAAACCGGTTTAAGCTGGTTCAATCTGGTTTTATCCGGTTTAAACTGGTTCAATCTGGTTTTATCCGGTTTAAACTGGTTGAAACCGGTTCTATCCAGTTTAGACCGGTTCAAACCGGTTCAATCCAGTTTTATCCGGTTTAAACCGGTTCTATCCGTTTCTATCTGGTTTAAACCGGTTTAAACTGGATCAATCTGGTTTTGTCCATTTTAAACCGGTTCAGTCTGGTTTTACCCGGTTTGAACTGGTTCACTTTGGTTTTATCCGGTTTAGAACGGTTCAATCTGGTATTATCCAGTTTAAACCGGTTCTATCCGGTTGAAACCAGTTTAAACCGATTCAATCCAGTTTTATCCGGTTTAAACCGGTTCAATCCGGTTTTATCCAGTTTAAAACCGGTTCAATCTGGTTTTATCCGGTTTAAACCGGTTTTATCCGGTTTAGACCAGTTTAAACCAGTTCAATCCGGTTTTAATCGGATTTAATCAGTTCAATCCTGTTTTATCCGGTTTAAACCAGTTTGAACCGTTTCAATCCGGTTTTATCCGATTTAAACCAGTTTAATCCGGTTCAATCCGGTTTTATCTCGTTTAAACCGGTTCTATCCGGTTCTATCCTGTTTAAATCGGTTTAAACTGGTTCTATCCTGTTCTATGCTGTTTTAACCGGTTAAACCAGTTCAATCCGGTTTTATCCAGTTTAAACCGGTTCTATTCATTTCCATCTGGTTTTAAAGGGTTTAACCTGGTTCAATCCTGTTTTATACGTTTTAAACCAGTTCAATCTAATTTTATCCGGTTTAAACTGGTTCAATTTGGTTTTATCCGGTTTAAACTCTTTTGAACCGGTTCAATCCGGTTTTATCCGGTTTAAACCGGGTCAATCCGGTTTTATCCGGTTTAAACCTCTTCAATCCGGTTTTCTCCAGTTTAAACCGGTCTAAACAGGTTCAATCCGGTTTTATCCAGTTTAAACCGGTTCTATCCGATTCTATCCGGTTGAAACCGGTTTAAACCAGTTCAATCCATTTTTTCCGGTTTAAACCGGTTTAAACCAGTTCATTCCGGTTTTATCCGGTTTAAGCCGGTTCAATCCGGTTTAAACCGTTTCAATCTGGTTTTATCCGGTTTAAGCCGGTTCAATCCGGTTTTATCCGGTTTAAACCGGTTTAAGCCGGTTCAATCCGGTTTTATCCAGTTTAAACCGGTTCTATGCGGTTCTATCCGGTTGAAACCAGTTTAAACCGGTTCAATCCGGTTTTATCCGGTTTAAACCGGTTCAATCCAGTTTTATCCGGTTTAAACCAGTTCATTCCGTTTTTATCCGGTTAAAACCGTTTTGAAACGGTTCAATCCGGTTTTATCCGGTTTAAACCGGTTCAATCCGTTTTTATGCGGTTTAAACCAGTTCACTCCGGTTTTATCCGGTTTAAACCGGTTTGAACCGGTTCAATCCGGTTTTATGTGGTTTAAACCGGTTCAATCTGGTTTTATCCGGTTTAAACCGGTTTTATCCAGTTTAGACCGGTTTAAACCAGTTCAATCCGGTTTTAATCGGATTAAACTGGTTCAATCTGGTTTTATCCGGTTTAAAGCGCTTTAAAACGGTTTAATCCGGTTTTATCCGGTTTAAACCAGTTTGAACCGGTTCAATCCGGTTTTATCTCGTTTAGACCGGTTCTATCCGGTTCTATCCTTTTTAAATCGGATTAAACTGGTTCTATCCTGTTCTATCCTGTTTTAACTGGATTAAACCAGTTCAATCCGGTTTTATCCGGTTTAAACCGGTTCTATCCTTTTCCATCTGGTTTAAACGGGTTTCAACTGGTTCAATGCGATTTATCCGTTTTAAACCCGTTCAATCTGATTTTATCCGGTTTAAACTGTTTCAATTTGGTTTTATCCGGTTTGAACCGGTTCAATCCGGTTTTCTCCAGTTTAAACCGGTTTAGACTGGTTCAATCCGGTTTTATCCAGTTTAAACCGGTTCTATCCGGTTCTATCCGGTTGAAACCGGTTTAAACCGGTTCAATCCGGTTTTATCCGGTTTAAACCAGTTCAATGCGGTTCTATCCGGTTTAAACCTGTTCTCTCCGGTTCTATCCGGTTTAAACCAGGTTAAACTGGTTCAATCGGGTTTTATCCGGTTTAAACGGATTCTATCCGGTTTAAACCGGTTCTATCCGGTTTAAACCGGTTTAAACCGCTTCAATCCGGTTTTGTCCGGTTTAAACCGGTTTGACACGGTTCATTCCGGTTTTATCCGGTTAAAACCGGTTTGAAACGGTTCAATCCGGTTTTATCCGGTTTAAACCAGTTCATTCCGGTTTTATCCGTTTAAAACCGGTTTGAAACGGTTCAATCCGGTTTTATCCAGTTTAAACTGGTTCAATCCGTTTTTATCCGGTTTAAACCAGTTCATTCCGGTTTTATCCAGTTTAAACCGGTTTGAACCGGTTCAATCCGGTTTTATCTGGTTTAAACCGGTTCAATCTGGTTATATCCGTTTTAAACCGGTTTTATCCGGTTTAGACCGGTTTAAACCAGTTCAATCCGGTTTTAATCGGCTTAAACTGGTTCAATCTGGTTTTATCCGGTTTAAACCGCTTTAAAACGGTTTAATCCGGTTTTATCCGGTTTAAACCAGTTTGAACCGGTTCAATCCGGTTTTATCCGGTTTAAACCGGTTTAAACCGGTTCAATCCTGTTTTATCTCGTTTAGACCGGTTCTATCCGGTTCTATCCTTTTTAAATCTGATTAAACTGGTTCTATCCTGTTCTATCCTGTTTTAACTGGATTAAACCAGTTCAATCCGGTTTTATCCGGTTTAAACCGGTTCTATCCGTTTCCATCTGGTTTAAACGGGTTTAAACTGGTTCAATCCGGTTTTATCCGTTTTAAACTGGTTCAATCTGATTTTATCCGGTTTAAACTGTTTCAATCTGGTTTTATCCGGTTTGAACCGGTTTAAACCGCTTCAATCTGGTTTTATCCGGTTTCAACCGTTTCTATCCGGTTCTATCCGGTTGAAACCGGTTTAATCCAGTTCAATACGGTTTGATCCGGTTTAAACCGGTTCAATCTGGTTTTATCCGGTTTAAACTGGTTCAATTTGGTTTTATCCGGTTTAAACCAGTTTTATCCGTTTTAAACCGGTTTAATCCAGTTCAATCCGGTTATATCCGGTTTAAACCGGTTTGAACCAGTTCAGTCCTGTTTTATCCGGTTTAAACCGGTTCTATCCGGTTCTATACAGTTGAAACCGGTTTATACCGTTTCAATAAGGTTTTATCCGGTTTAAAACGGTTCTATCTGGTTGAAACTATATTAAACCGGTTCAATCCGGTTTTATCCGGTTTAAACCCGTTCAGTCTGGTTTTATCCGGTTTAAACCGGATTCAACCTGTTCAATCCGGTTTTATCCGGTTTAAAACGATTTATGCCGGTTCAATCAGGTTTTATCCAGTTTAAACCGGTTCTATCCGGTTGAAACCAGTTTAAACCGGTTCAATCCGGTTTTCTCCAGTTTAAACCAGTTCAATCCTGTTTTATGCGGTTTAAACCGGTTCTATCCCGTTCTATACAGTTGAAACCGGTTTAAACCGGTTCAGTCAGGTTTTATCCGGTTTAAACCGGTTCTATCTGTTTGAAACCGTATTAAACCGGTTCAATCCGGTTTTATCTGGTTTAAAACGGTTCAATCCGGTTTTATCCGGTTTAAACCGGTTCTATGCTCTTTATACCAGTTTAAGCCTGTTCAATCGGGTTTTATCCGGTTTAGACCTGTTTAAGCCGGTTCATTCCATTTTTATCCAGTTTAAACCAGTTTAAACCCTTTCAATCCGTTTTTATCCGGTTTCAAACGGTTTACACCGGTTCAATCCGGTGTTATCCGGTTTAAACCGTTTCTATCCGGTTCTATCCGTTTTAAACCGGTTTAAACCAGTTCATTCCGGTTTTATCCGGTTTAAACCGGTTTGAACCGGTTCAATCCGGTTTTATCCGGTTTAAACCGGTTTAAGCCGGTTCAATCCGGTTTAATCCAGTTTAAACCGGTTCTATCCGGTTCTATCCGGTTGAATCCAGTTTAAACCGGTTCAAACCGGTTTTATCTGGTTTAAACAGGTTCGATCTGGTTTTATCCGGTTTAAACAGGTTCTATCTGGTTCTATCCAGTTTAAACCGGTTCTATACGGTTCTATTTAGTTTAAACTGGTTCAATCCGGTTTTATCTGGTTTAAACCAGTTCAATCTGGTTTTATCCGGTTTAAACTGGTTCAATTTGGTTTTATCCGGTTTAAACCGTTTTTATCCGGTTTAAACCGGTTTAAACCAGTTCAATCCGTTTTTATCCAGTTTAAACCGCTTGAAACCGGGTCTATCCGGTTTTATCCGATTTAAACCGGTTTAACCCGGTTCTATCCGGTTTTATCCGGTTTAAACCAGTTTAAACCGTTTCAATCCGTTTTTATCCGATTTAAGCCGGTTTAAAATGGTTCAATCCGGTGTTATCTGGTTTAAACGGGTTTAAACCGGTTCAATCCGGTTTTATGCAGTTTAAACTGGTTCTATCCTGTGTAAACCAGTTTAAACCGGTTCAATCTGGTTTTATCCGGTTTAAACCACTTTAAACTGGTTCAATCTGATTTTATCCGGTTTAAACCTGTTCTATCTGGTTTAAAACGGTTTGAACCGGTTCAATCCGTTTTTATCCGTTTTAAACCTGTTCAAACAGTTTTTATCTGGTTTCAACCTATTCAATCCTGTTTTATCCGGTTTAAACCGGTTCTATCCGTTTCTATCCGGTTTAAACCGGTTCTATCCGATTCTATCCAGTTTAAACCGGTTCAATCCGTTTTTATCCGGTTTAAACCTGTTCAATCTGGTTTTATCCGGTTTAAACCGTTTCAATCCCATTTTATCTGGTTTAAACCGGTTCAATCCGGTTTTATCCGGTTTAAACCGGTTTAAGCCGGTTCAATCCCGTTTTATCCGGTTTAAACCGGTTCAATCTGGTTTTATCCGGTTTAAACCGGTTTAAGCCGGTTCAATCCCATTTTATCCGGTTTAAACCGGTTCAATCTGGTTTTATCGGGTTGAAACCGGTTTAAGCTGGTTCAATCTGGTTTTATCCGGTTTAAACTGGTTCAATCTGGTTTTATCCGGTTTAAACTGGTTGAAACCGGTTCTATCCAGTTTAGACCGGTTCAAACCGGTTCAATCCGGTTTTATCCGGTTTAAACCGGTTCTATCCGTTTCTATCTGGTTTAAACCGGTTTAAACTGGATCAATCTGGTTTTGTCCATTTTAAACCGGTTCAGTCTGGTTTTACCCGGTTTAAACTGGTTCACTTTGGTTTTATCCGGTTTAGAGCAGTTCAATCTGGTATTATCCAGTTTAAACCGGTTCTATCCGGTTGAAACCAGTTTAAACCGATTCAATCCAGTTTTATCCGGTTTAAACCGGTTCAATCCGGTTTTATCCAGTTTAAAACCGGTTCAATCTAGTTTTATCCGGTTTAAACCGGTTTTATCCGGTTTAGACCAGTTTAAACCAGTTCAATCCGGTTTTAATCGGATTTAATCAGTTCAATCCTGTTTTATCCGGTTTAAACCAGTTTGAACCGTTTCAATCCGGTTTTATCCGATTTAAACCAGTTTAATCCGGTTCAATCCGGTTTTATCTCGTTTAAACCGGTTCTATCCGGTTCTATCCTGTTTAAATCGGTTTAAACCGGTTCTATCCTGTTCTATGCTGTTTTAACCGGTTAAACCAGTTCAATCCGGTTTTATCCAGTTTAAACCGGTTCTATTCATTTCCATCTGGTTTTAAAGGGTTTAACCTGGTTCAATCCTGTTTTATACGTTTTAAACCAGTTCAATCTAATTTTATCCGGTTTAAACTGGTTCAATTTGGTTTTATCCGGTTTAAACTCTTTTGAACCGGTTCAATCCGGTTTTATCCGGTTTAAACCGGTTTAAACCGGGTCAATCCGGTTTTATCCGGTTTAAACCTCTTCAATCCGGTTTTCTCCAGTTTAAACCGGTCTAAACAGGTTCAATCCGGTTTTATCCAGTTTAAACCGGTTCTATCCGATTCTATCCGGTTGAAACCGGTTTAAACCAGTTCAATCCATTTTTTCCGGTTTAAACCGGTTTAAACCAGTTCATTCCGGTTTTATCCGGTTTAAGCCGGTTCAATCCGGTTTAAACCGTTTCAATCTGGTTTTATCCGGTTTAAACCGGTTTTATCCGGTTCTATCCGGTTTAAGCCGGTTCAATCCGGTTTTATCCGGTTTAAACCGGTTTAAGCCGGTTCAATCCGGTTTTATCC
This sequence comes from Cynocephalus volans, assembly GCF_027409185.1. Classification (NCBI taxonomy): domain Eukaryota; kingdom Metazoa; phylum Chordata; class Mammalia; order Dermoptera; family Cynocephalidae; genus Cynocephalus; species Cynocephalus volans. The sequence continues at coordinate 208,549 of NW_026902412.1, forward strand.
AGTTTAAACCGGTTCTATGCGGTTCTATCCGGTTGAAACCAGTTTAAACCGGTTCAATCCGGTTTTATCCGGTTTAAACCGGTTCAATCCAGTTTTATCCGGTTTAAACCAGTTCATTCCGTTTTTATCCGGTTAAAACCGTTTTGAAACGGTTCAATCCGGTTTTATCCGGTTTAAACCGGTTCAATCCGTTTTTATGCGGTTTAAACCAGTTCACTCCGGTTTTATCCGGTTTAAACCGGTTTGAACCGGTTCAATCCGGTTTTATGTGGTTTAAACCGGTTCAATCTGGTTTTATCCGGTTTAAACCGGTTTTATCCCGTTTAGACCGGTTTAAACCAGTTCAATCCGGTTTTAATCGGATTAAACTGGTTCAATCTGGTTTTATCCGGTTTAAAGCGCTTTAAAACGGTTTAATCCGGTTTTATCCGGTTTAAACCAGTTTGAACCGGTTCAATCCGGTTTTATCTCGTTTAGACCGGTTCTATCCGGTTCTATCCTTTTTAAATCGGATTAAACTGGTTCTATCCTGTTCTATCCTGTTTTAACTGGATTAAACCAGTTCAATCCGGTTTTATCCGGTTTAAACCGGTTCTATCCTTTTCCATCTGGTTTAAACGGGTTTCAACTGGTTCAATGCGATTTATCCGTTTTAAACCCGTTCAATCTGATTTTATCCGGTTTAAACTGTTTCAATTTGGTTTTATCCGGTTTGAACCGGTTCAATCCGGTTTTCTCCAGTTTAAACCGGTTTAGACTGGTTCAATCCGGTTTTATCCAGTTTAAACCGGTTCTATCCGGTTCTATCCGGTTGAAACCGGTTTAAACCGGTTCAATCCGGTTTTATCCGGTTTAAACCAGTTCAATGCGGTTCTATCCGGTTTTAACCTGTTCTCTCCGGTTCTATCCGGTTTAAACCAGGTTAAACTGGTTCAATCGGGTTTTATCCGGTTTAAACGGATTCTATCCGGTTTAAACCGGTTCTATCCGGTTTAAACCGGTTTAAACCGCTTCAATCCGGTTTTGTCCGGTTTAAACCGGTTTGACACGGTTCATTCCGGTTTTATCCGGTTAAAACCGGTTTGAAACGGTTCAAACCGGTTTTATCCGGTTTAAACCAGTTCATTCCGGTTTTATCCGTTTAAAACCGGTTTGAAACGGTTCAATCCGGTTTTATCCAGTTTAAACTGGTTCAATCCGTTTTTATCCGGTTTAAACCAGTTCATTCCGGTTTTATCCAGTTTAAACCGGTTTGAACCGGTTCAATCCGGTTTTATCTGGTTTAAACCGGTTCAATCTGGTTATATCCGTTTTAAACCGGTTTTATCCGGTTTAGACCGGTTTAAACCAGTTCAATCCGGTTTTAATCGGCTTAAACTGGTTCAATCTGGTTTTATCCGGTTTAAACCGCTTTAAAACGGTTTAATCCGGTTTTATCCGGTTTAAACCAGTTTGAACCGGTTCAATCCGGTTTTATCCGGTTTAAACCGGTTTAAACCGGTTCAATCCTGTTTTATCTCGTTTAGACCGGTTCTATCCGGTTCTATCCTTTTTAAATCTGATTAAACTGGTTCTATCCTGTTCTATCCTGTTTTAACTGGATTAAACCAGTTCAATCCGGTTTTATCCGGTTTAAACCGGTTCTATCCGTTTCCATCTGGTTTAAACGGGTTTAAACTGGTTCAATCCGGTTTTATCCGTTTTAAACTGGTTCAATCTGATTTTATCCGGTTTAAACTGTTTCAATCTGGTTTTATCCGGTTTGAACCGGTTTAAACCGCTTCAATCTGGTTTTATCCGGTTTCAACCGTTTCTATCCGGTTCTATCCGGTTGAAACCGGTTTAATCCAGTTCAATACGGTTTGATCCGGTTTAAACCGGTTCAATCTGGTTTTATCCGGTTTAAACCGGTTTTAACCGATTCAATCCGGTTTATCCAGTATAAACTGGTTTAATCCGTTTCAATCCGGTTTTATCCGGTTTACACCGATTTAAACCGGTTCAGTCCGGTTTTATCCAGTTTAAACCGGTTATATCCGGTTTAAACCGGTATAAACCAGTTCAATCCGGTTTTATCCTGTTTAAACCGGTTTAAACCGGATCAATCTGGTTTTATCCGGTTTCAACCGGTTTTAACCGGTTCTATACGATTTAAACAGGTTTAAACCTGTTCAATCCGATTTCATCCGGTTTATACCGATTCAACCCAGTTTTATCCGGTTTAAACCGGTTTAAGCTGGTTCAATCCGGTTTTATCCAGTTTAAACCGGTTTTATCCGTTTTAAACTGGTTTAAGCCAGTTCAATCCGTTTTTATCCGGTTTAAACCATTTCTATCCGGTTCTATTCGTTTTAAACTGGTTTAAACCAGTTCATTCCGGTTTTATCAGGTTGAAATCGGTTTGAACCGGTTCAATCCGGTTTAATCCGGTTTAAACAGGTTTAAGCCCGTTCAATCCAGTTTTATACAGTTTAAACCGGTTCTATCCGGTTCTATCCGGTTGAAACCAGTTTAAACCGATTCAATCCAGTTTTATCAGGTTTAAACCAGTTCAATCCTGTTTTATCCGGTTTAAACCGGTTCTATCCGGTTCTATACAGTTGAAACCGGTTTAAACCGGTTCAATCCGGTTTTATCCGGTTTAAACCGGTTCAGTCTGGTTTTATCCGGTTGAAACTGGTTTAAAACGGTTCAATCCAGTTTTATCCGGTTTAAACCGGTTCTATGCTGTTTATACCAGTTTAAGCCTGTTCAATCGGGTTTTATCCGGTTTAGACCTGTTAAAGCTGGTTCATTCCGGTTTTATCCAGTTTAAACTGGATAAACCCTTTCAATCCGTTTTTATCCGGTTTCAACCGGTTTACAGCGGTTCAATCCGGTTTTATCCGGTTTATACCGTTTCTATCCGGTTCTATCCGTTTTAAACCGGTTTAAACCAGTTCATTCCGGTTTTATCCGGTTTAAACCAGTTTGAACCGGTTCAATCCGGTTTTATCCGGTTTAAACCGGTTTAAGCCGGTTCAATCCGGTTTTTTCCGGTTTAAACCGGTTCAATCTGGTTTTATCCGGTTTAAACTGGTTTAAGCCGGTTCAATCCGGTTTTATCCAGTTTAAACCGGTTCTATCCTGTTGAAACCGTATTAAACCGGTTCGATCCGGTTTTATCCGGTTTAAACCGGTTCAGTCTGGTTTTATCCAGTTTCAACTGGTTTAAACCGGTTCAATCCGGTTTTATCCGGTTTAAACCAGTTCATTCCGGTTTTTTCCGGTTTAAACCGTTTTGAACCGGTTCAATCCAGTTTTATCTGGTTTAAACCGGTTTTATCCAGTTTAGACCAGTTCATTCCGGTTCTATCCGGTTGAAACCGGTTTAAACCGGTTCAATCCGGTTTTATCTGGTTTAAACCGGTTTTATCCGGTTTAAACCAGTTCATTCCGGTTTTATCCAGTTTAAACCGGTTATATCCGGTTTTATCCGGTTTATCCAGTTTAAACCAGTTTAATCCGGTTTTATCCGGCTTAAACCGGTTCAATCTGGTATTATCCGGTTTAAACTGGTTCAATTTGGTTTTATCCCGTTTAAACCGGTTTTATCCGGTTTAAACCGGTATAAACCAGTTCAATCCGGTTTTATCCTGTTTAAACCGGTTTAAACCGGATCAATCCGATTTTATCCGGTTTAAACCGGTTCAATCCAGTTTTATCCGGTTTAAACCGGTTCAATCTTGTTTTATCCGGTTTAAACCGGTTGAAACCAGTTCAATCTGGTTTTATCTGGTTTAGACCATTTCAAACCGGTTCAATCCGGTTTTATCCGGTTTAAACCAGTTCTCTCCATTTCTATCTGATTTAAACCGGTTTAAACTGGTTCAATCCGGTTTTATCCGTTTTAAACCGGTTCAATCTGGTTTTATCCAGTTTAAACTGGTTCAATTTGGTTTTATCCGGTTTAAACCAGTTTTATCCGTTTTAAACCGGTTTAATCCAGTTCAATCCGGTTATATCCGGTTTAAACCGGTTTGAACCAGTTCAGTCCTGTTTTATCCGGTTTAAACCGGTTCTATCCCGTTCTATACAGTTGAAACCGGTTTAAACCGGTTCAGTCAGGTTTTATCCGGTTTAAACCGGTTCTATCTGTTTGAAACCGTATTAAACCGGTTCAATCCGGTTTTATCTGGTTTAAAACGGTTCAATCCGGTTTTATCCGGTTTAAACCGGTTCTATGCTCTTTATACCAGTTTAAGCCTGTTCAATCGGGTTTTATCCGGTTTAGACCTGTTTAAGCCGGTTCATTCCATTTTTATCCAGTTTAAACCAGTTTAAACCCTTTCAATCCGTTTTTATCCGGTTTCAAACGGTTTACACCGGTTCAATCCGGTGTTATCCGGTTTAAACCGTTTCTATCCGGTTCTATCCGTTTTAAACCGGTTTAAACCAGTTCATTCCGGTTTTATCCGGTTTAAACCGGTTTGAACCGGTTCATTCCGTTTTTATCCGGTTTAAACCGGTTTAAGCCGGTTCAATCCGGTTTAATCCAGTTTAAACCGGTTCTATCCGGTTCTATCCGGTTGAATCCAGTTTAAACTGGTTCAAACCGGTTTTATCTGGTTTAAACAGGTTCGATCTGGTTTTATCCGGTTTAAACAGGTTCTATCTGGTTCTATCCAGTTTAAACCGGTTCTATACGGTTCTATTTAGTTTAAACTGGTTCAATCCGGTTTTATCTGGTTTAAACCAGTTCAATCTGGTTTTATCCGGTTTAAACTGGTTCAATTTGGTTTTATCCGGTTTAAACCGTTTTTATCCGGTTTAAACCGGTTTAAACCAGTTCAATCCGTTTTTATCCAGTTTAAACCGCTTGAAACCGGGTCTATCCGGTTTTATCCGATTTAAACCGGTTTAACCCGGTTCTATCCGGTTTTATCCGGTTTAAACCAGTTTAAACCGTTTCAATCCGTTTTTATCCGATTTAAGCCGGTTTAAAATGGTTCAATTCGGTGTTATCTGGTTTAAACGGGTTTAAACCGGTTCAATCCGGTTTTATGCAGTTTAAACCGGTTCTATCCTGTGTAAACCAGTTTAAACCGGTTCAATCTGGTTTTATCCGGTTTAAACCACTTTAAACTGGTTCAATCTGATTTTATCCGGTTTAAACCTGTTCTATCTGGTTTAAACCGGTTTGAACCGGTTCAATCCGGTTTTATCCGGTTTAAACCGGTTTAAACCGGTTCAATCCGTTTTTATCCGTTTTAAACCTGTTCAAACAGTTTTTATCTGGTTTCAACCTATTCAATCCTGTTTTATCCGGTTTAAACCGGTTCTATCCGTTTCTATCCGGTTTAAACCGGTTCTATCCGATTCTATCCAGTTTAAACCGGTTCAATCCGTTTTTATCCGGTTTAAACCTGTTCAATCTGGTTTTATCCGGTTGAAACCGGTTCAATCCCATTTTATCTGGTTTAAACCGGTTCAATCCGGTTTTATCCGGTTTAAACCGGTTTAAGCCGGTTCAATCCCGTTTTATCCGGTTTAAACCGGTTCAATCTGGTTTTATCCGGTTTAAACTGGTTCAATTTGGTTTTATCCAGTTTAAACCGGTATTATCCGGTTTAAACCGGTTTAAACAAGTTCAATCCGTTTTTATCCGGTTTAAACCGGTTTAAACTGGATCAATCTGGTTTTATCCGATTTAAACCGTGTTAACCCAGTTCTATCCGGTTTTATCCGGTTTAAATCAGTTTAAACCGCTTCTATCCGTTTTTATCCGATTTTAGCCGGTTTAAACCGGTTCAATCCGGTTTTATCCGGTTTATACGAGTTCAAACCGGTTCAATCCGGTTTTATCCAGTTTAAACTGGTTCTATCTGGTTCTATCCTGTTTAAACCGGTTTGAACCGGTTCAATCCGGTTTTATCCGGTTTAAACCGGTTCAATCTGGTTTGATCCGATTTAAACCAGTTTGAACCAGTTCAATCTGGTTTTATCCGGTTTAAACCGCTTTAAAATGGTTTAATCCGCTTTTATGCGGTTTAAACCAGTTTGAACCGTTTCAATCCGGTTTTATCCGGTTTCAACCAGTTTAAACCGGTGCAATCCGGTTTTATCTCGTATAAACCGGTTCTATCCGGTTCTATCCTGTTTAAATCGGTTTAAACCGGTTCTATCCTGTTCTATCCTGTTTTAACCGGTTAAACCTGTTCAATCCGGTTTTATCCAGTTTAAACCGGTTCTATTCGTTTCCATCTGGTTTAAAAGGGTTTAAACTGGTTCAATCCGGTTTTATACGTTTTAAACCAGTTCAATCTGATTTTATCCGGTTTAAACTGGTTCAATTTGGTTTTATCCGGTTTAAACGGGTTTGAACCGGTTCAATCCGGTATTATCCGGTTTAAACCGGTTTAAACCGGGTCAATCCGGTTTTTTCCGGTTTAAACCTCTTCAATCCGGTTTTCTCCAGTTTAAACCGGTTTAAAAAGGTTCAATCCGGTTTTATCCAGTTTAAACCGGTTCTATCCGGTTCTATCCGGTTGAAACCGGTTTAAACCGGTTCAATCCGGTTTTATCCGGTTTAAAGAAGTTCAATCCGGTTTTATCCGCTTTAAACCGTTTAAACCGGTTCAATCCGGTTTTATTCGTTTTAAACCGGTTCTATCCGGTTCTATCCGGTTTAAACCGGTTCTATCCGGTTCTATCTGGTGTAAGCCGTTTTAAAACCGGTTCAATCCGGTTTTATCCGGTTTAAACCGGATCAATCCGTTTTTATCCGGTTTAAAACCGGTTTAAACTGGATCAATCCGGTTTTATCCGGTTTAAACCGGTCGGTTTAAACCGGTTTAAACCGCTTCAATCCGGTTTTATCCGATTTAAACCGGTTTAAACCGGTTCAATCGGTTTTTATCTGGTTTAAACCGGATTAAACCGGTTCTATCCGGTTTTATCCAGTTTAAACCGGTTCAATCCTTTTTTCCTGTTTGAACCGGTTTAAACCAGTTCATTCCGGTTTTATCCGGTTTAAGCCGGTTCAATCCGGTTTAAACCGTTTCAATCTGGTTTTATCCGGTTTAAACCGGTTCTATCCGGTTCTATCCGGTTTGAACCGGTTCAATCCGGTTTTATCCGGTTTCAACCGGTTTTACCCGGTTCTATACGGTTTAAACAGGTTTAAACCTGTTCAATCCGATTTCATCCGGTTTAAACCGATTCAACCCAGTTTTATCCGGTTTAAACCGGTTTAAGCTGGTTCAATCCAGTTTTATCCAGTTTAAACCAGTTTTATCCGTTTCAAACCGGTTTAATCCAGTTCAATCCGGTTTTATCCGGTTTAAACCGTTTCTATCTGGTTCTATCCGTTTTAAACCGGTTTAAACCAGTTCATTCCGGTTTTATCAGGTTTAAACCGGTTTGAACTGGTTCAATACAGTTTAATCCGGTTGAAACCGGTTTGAACCGGTTCAATCCGGTTTAAACAAGTTTAAGCCGGTTCAATCCGTTTTTATCCGGTTTAAACCGGTTCAATCTTATTTTATGCGGTTTAATCCGGTTTGAACCGGTTCAATCCGGTTTAATCCGGTTTAAACCGGTTTATGCCAGTACAATCCAGTTTTATCCAGTTTAAACCGGTTCTATACGGTTCTATCCGGTTGAAACCAGTTCATTCCGGTTTTATCCGGTTTAAAACGGTTCAATCCGGTTTTATCCGGTTTAAACCAGTTCACTCTGGTTTTATCCGGTTTAAACCGTTTGAAACCAGTTCAATCCGGTTTTATCTGGTTTAGACCAGTTCAAACAGGTTCAATCCGGTTTTATCCAGTTTAAACCAGTTCTATCCATTTCTATCTGGTTTAAACCGGTTTAAACTGGTTCAATCCGGTTTTATCCAGTTTAAACCAGTTCTATCCATTTCTATCTGGTTTAAACCGGTTTAAACTTGTTCAATCCGGTTTTATCCGGTATAAACCGGTTTGAACCGGTTCAATCTGGTTGTATCCGGTTTCAACCGGTTTAAGCCGGTTCAATCCGGTTTTATCTGGTTTAAACCGGTTTAAGCTGGTTCAATCCGGTTTTGTCCAGGTTAAACCGGTTCTATTCGTTTCCAGCTGGTTTAAAAGGGTTTAAACTGGTTCAATCCGGTTTTATACTTTTTAAACCAGTTCAATCTGATTTTATCCGGTTTAAACTGGTTCAATTTGGTTTTATCCGGTTTAAACCGGTTTGAACCGGTTCAATCCGGTTTTATCTGGTTTAAACCGGTTTAAGCCGGGTAAATCCGGTTTTATCCGGTTTAAACATCTTCAATCCGGTTTTCTCCAGTTTAAACCGTTTTATACCAGTTCAATCCGGTTCTATCCGGTTTAAACCGGTTCTATCCGGTTCTATCTGGTTTAAGCCGGTTTAAACCGGTTCAATCCGGTTTTATCCGATTTAAACCGGATCAATCCGGTTCTATCCGGTTTTATCCAGTTTAAACCGGTACAATCCGTTTTTTCCGGTTTAAACCGGTTTGAACCAGTTCATTCCGGTTTTATCCGTTTTAAGCCGATTCAGTCCGGTTTAAACCGTTTCAATCTGGTTTTATCCAGTTTAAACCGGTTCTCTCCAGTTCTATCCGGTTGAAACCGGTTTAAACCGGTTCAATCCGGTTTTATCCGGTTTAAACCAGTTCAATCCGGTTTTATCCGGTTTAAACCGGTTTAAACCGGTTCAATCCGATTTTATCCGGTTTAACCCTGTTCTATACGGTTCTGTCCGGTTTGAACCGGTTCAATCCGGTTTTATCCGGTTTAAACCGGTTTAAGCCGGTTCAATCAATTTTTATCCAGTTTAAACCGGTTCTTTCCGGTTCTATCCGATTTAAACCGGTTTAAGCCGGTTCAATCCGGTTTTATCCGGTTTAAACCGGTTCAATCTGGTTTGATCCGGTTTAAACCAGTTTGAACCAGTTCAATCTGGTTTTATCCGGTTGAAACCAGTTTAAACCGGTTCAATCCAGTTTTATCCGGTTTAAACCGGTTCAATCCGGTTTAAACCAGTTTGAACCGTTTCAATCCGGTTTTATCCGATTTAAACCAGTTTAATCCGGTTCAATCCGGTTTTATCTCGTTTAAACCGGTTCTATCCGGTTCTATCCTGTTTAAATCGGTTTAAACCGGTTCTATCCTGTTCTATCCGGTTTTATCCGGTTTAAACCAGTTCATTCCGGTTTTATCCGGTTTAAACCGGTTTGAACCGGTTCAATCCGGTTTTATCTGGTTTAAACCGGTTTTATCCGGTTTAGACCAGTTCATTCCGGTTCTATCCGGTTGAAACCGATTTAAACCGGTTCAATCCGGTTTTATCTGGTTTAAACCGGTTTTATCCGGTTTAAACCAGTTCATTCCGGTTTTACCCAGTTTAAACCGGTTATATCCGGTTTTATCCGGTTTATCCAGTTTAAACCAGTTTAATCCGGTTTTATCCGGCTTAAACCGGTTCAATCTGGTATTATCCGGTTTAAACTGGTTCAATTTGGTTTTATCCCGTTTAAACCGGTTTTATCCGGTTTAAACCGGTATAAAACAGTTCAATCCGATTTTATCCTGTTTAAACCGGTTTAAACCGGATCAATCCGATTTTATCCGGTTTAAACCGGTTCAATCCAGTTTTATCCGGTTTAAACCGGTTTAAGCTGGTTCAATCCGGTTTTATCCGGTTTAAACCGGTTCAATCTTGTTTTATCCGGTTTAAACCGGTTGAAACCAGTTCAATCTGATTTTATCTGGTTTAGACCATATCAAACCGGTTCAGTCCGGTTTTATCTGGTTTAAACCAGTTCTCACCATTTCTATCTGATTTAAACCGGTTTAAACTGGTTCAATCCGGTTTCATCCGTTTTAAACCGGTTCAATCTGGTTTTATCCGGTTTAAACTGGTTCAATTTGGTTTTATCCAGTTTAAACCGGTTTTATCCGTTTTATACCGGTTTAATCCAGTTCAATCCGGTTTTATCCGGTTTAAACCCGTTCAGTCTGGTTTTATCCGGTTTAAACCGGTTTGAACCGGTTCAATCCGATTTTAACCGTTTTAAATCTGTTTGAACCGGTTCAATCCGGTTTTATCCGGTTTAAAACGGTTTGAACCGGTTCAATCCGGTTTTATCCGGTTTAAACCTGTTCAATCCGGTTCTATCCGGTTTAAACCAGTTTAAACCGGTTAATCCGGTTTTATCCGGCTTAAACCGGTTCAATCTGGTATTATCCGTTTTAAACTGGTTCAATTTGGTTTTATCCCGTTTAAACCGGTTTTATCCGGTTTAAACCGGTATAAAGCAGTTCAATCCGGTTTAATCCTGTTTAAACCGGTTTAAACCGGATCAATCCGGTTTTATCCGGCTTCAACCGGTTTTCCCAGTTCTATACGGTTTAAACCGGTTTAAACCTGTTCAATCCGATTTCATCCGGTTTAAACCAATTCAACCCAGTTTTATCCGGTTTCAACCGGTTTAAGCTGGTTCAATCCGGTTTTATCCGGTTTAAACCGGTTCAATCTTGTTTTATCCGGTTTAAACCGGTTTACACCGGTTCAATCCGGTTTTATCCGGTTTAAACCGGTTCAGTCTGGTTTTATCCAGTTTAAACCGGTTTCAACCGTTTCAATCCGGTTTTATCCGGTTTAAACCGGTTCTATCCGGTTCTATACAGTTGAAACCGGTTTAAACAGGTTCAATCAGGTTTTATCCGGTTTAAACCGGTTCTATCTGGTTGAACCGTATTAAACCGGTTCAATCCGGTTTTGTCTGGTTTAAACCGGTTCAATCCGGTTTTATCCGGTTTAAACCGGTTATATGCTCTTTATACCAGTTTAAGCCTGTTCAATCGGGTTTTATCCGGTTTAGACCTGTTTAAGCCGGTTCATTCCAGTTTTATCCAGTTTAAACCAGTTTAAACCCTTTGAATCCGTTTTTATCCGGTTTCAACCGGTTTACACCGGTTCAAACCGGTTTTATCCGGTTTAAACCGTTTCTATCCTGTTCTATCCGTTTTAAACCGGTTTAAACCAGTTCATTCCGGTTTTATACGGTTTAAACCGGTTTGAACCGGTTCAATCCGGTTTTATCCGGTTTAAACCTGTTTAAGCCGGTTTAATCCGGTTTTATCCGGTTTAAACTGGTTTAAGCCGGTTCAATCCGGTTTAATCCAGTTTAAACCGGTTCTATCCGGTTCTATCCAGTTGAAACCAGTTTAAACCGGTTCAAACCGGTTTTATCTGGTTTGAACCGGTTCAATCTGGTTTTATCCGGTTTAAACAGGTTCTATCCGGTTCTATCCAGTTTAAACCGGTTCTATACGGTTCTATTTGGTTTAAACTGGTTCAATCCGGTTTTATCTGGTTTAAACCGGTTCAATCTGGTTTTATCCGGTTTAAACTGGTTCAATTTGGTTTTATCCGGTTTAAACCGTTTTTATTCGTTTTAAACCGGTTTAAACCAGTTCAATCCGTTTTTATCCAGTTTAAACCGCTTGAAACCGGGTCAATCCGGTTTTATCCGATTTAAACCGGTTTAACCCGGTTCTATCCGGTTTTATCCGGTTTAAACCAGTTTAAACCGTTTCAATCCGTTTTTATCCAATTTAAGCCGGTTTAAAACGGTTCAATCCGGTTTTATCTGGTTTAAACGGGTTTAAACCGGTTCAATCCGGTTTTATGCAGTTTAAACCGGTTCGATCCTGTTTAAACCTGTTTAAACCGGTTCAATATGGTTTTATCCGGTTTAAACCAGTTCTATCCGGTTTTATCCGGTTTTAGACATGTTCAATCTGGTTTTATCCGGTTTAAACCACTTTAAACTGGTTCAATCCGGTTTTATCTGGTTTAAACCTGTTCTATCCGGTTTAAACCGGTTTGAACCGCTTCAATCTGGTTTTATCCGGTTTAAACCACTTTAAACTGGTTATATCTGATTTTATCCGGTTTAAACCTGTTCTATCCGGTTTAAACCGGTTTGAACCGGTTCAATCCGGTTTTATCCGGTTTAAACCGGTTTAAACCGGTTCAATCCGTTTTTATCCGGTTTAAACCTGTTCAAACAGTTTTTATCCGGTTTCAACCGATTCAATCCGGTTTTATCCGGTTTAAACTGGTTCTATCCGTTTCTATCCGGTTAAAAACGGTTCTATTAGATTCTATCCAGTTTAAACCGGTTCAATCCATTTTTATCCGGTTTAAACCTGTTCAATCTGCTTTTATTCGGTTTAAACCGGTTCTATCCGGTTTTATCCGGATTAAACCGGTTTAGCCCTGTTCTATCCGGTTTAAACCGGTTTAAACCGGTTCAATCCGGTTTTATCCGGTTTAAACCGGTATAAGCCGGTTCAATCCGGTTTTATCCGGTTTAATCCGGTTCAATCTTGTTTTATCCGGTTTAAACTGGTTGAAACCGGTTCTATCCGGTTTAAACCGGTTTAAGCCTGTTCAATCCGGTTTTATCCGGTTTAAACCGGTTCAATCTGGTTTTATCCGGTTTAAACTGGTTCAATTTGGTTTTATCCGGTTTAAACCGGTATTATCCGGTTTAAACCGGTTTAAACCAGTTCAATCCGTTTTTATCCGGTTTAAACCGGTTTAAACCGGATCAATCCGGTTTTATCCGATTTAAACCGGGTTAACCCGGTTCTATCCGGTTTTATCTGGTTTAAATCAGATTAAACCGCTTCTATCCGTTTTTATCCGATTTTAGCCGGTTTAAACCGGTTCTATCCGGTTTTATCCGGTTTTAGACCGGTTCAATCTGGTTTTATCCGGTTTAACCCACTTTAAACTGGTTCAATCCGGTTTTATCCGCTTTAAAACGGTTCTATCCAGTTCTATCCTGTTTAAACCGGTTTAAACCAGTTCAATCCGGTTTGATCCGGTTTAAACCGGTTCAATCTGGTTTTATCCGGTTTAAACCGGTTTTACCCGGTTCTATACGGTTTAAACAGGTTTAAACCTGTTCAATCCAATTTCACCCGGTTTAAACAGATTCAACCCAGTTTTATCCGGTTTAAACCGATTTAAACCGGTTCAGTTCTGTTTTATCCAGTTTAAATCGGTTTTATCCGTTTTAAACCGGTTTAATCCAGTTCAATCCAGTTTTATCCGGTTTAAACCGTTTCTATCCGGTTCTATCCGTTTTAAACCGGTTTAAACCAGTTCATTCCGGTTTTATCAGGTTCAAACCGGTTTGAACCGGTTCAATCCGGTTTAATCCAGTTTAAACCGGTTCTATCCGGTTCTATCCGGTTGAATCCTGTTTAAACCGGTTCAAACCGGTTCAATCCGGTTTAAACCGTTTCAATCTGGTTTTATCCGGTTTAAACCGGTTCTATCCGGTTCTATCCGGTTTGAACCGGTTCAATCCGGTTTTATCCGGTTTCAACCGGTTTTACCCGGTTCTATACGGTTTAAACAGGTTTAAACCTGTTCAATCCGATTTCATCCGGTTTAAACCGATTCAACCCAGTTTTATCCGGTTTAAACCGGTTTTATCCGTTTCAAACCGGTTTAATCCAGTTCAATCCGGTTTTATCCGGTTTAAACCGTTTCTATCTGGTTCTATCCGTTTTAAACCGGTTTAAACCAGTTCATTCCGGTTTTATCAGGTTTAAACCGGTTTGAACTGGTTCAATACAGTTTAATCCGGTTTAAACCGGTTTGAACCGGTTCAATCCGGTTTAAACAAGTTTAAGCCGGTTCAATCCGTTTTTATCCGGTTTAAACCGGTTCAATCTTATTTTATGCGGTTTAATCCGGTTTAAACCGGTTTATGCCAGTACAATCCAGTTTTATCCAGTTTAAACCGGTTCTATACGGTTCTATCCGGTTGAAACCAGTTCATTCCGGTTTTATCCGGTTTAAACCGGTTCAATCCGGTTTTATCCGGTTTAAACCAGTTCACTCTGGTTTTATCCGGTTTAAACCGTTTGAAACCAGTTCAATCCGGTTTTATCTGGTTTAGACCAGTTCAAACAGGTTCAATCCGGTTTTATCCAGTTTAAACCAGTTCTATCCATTTCTATCTGGTTTAAACCGGTTTAAACTGGTTCAATCCGGTTTTATCCAGTTTAAACCAGTTCTATCCATTTCTATCTGGTTTAAACCGGTTTAAACTTGTTCAATCCGGTTTTATCCGGTATAAACCGGTTTGAACCGGTTCAATCTGGTTGTATCCGGTTTAAACCGGTTTAAGCCGGTTCAATCCGGTTTTATCTGGTTTAAACCGGTTTAAGCTGGTTCAATCCGGTTTTGTCCAGGTTAAACCGGTTCTATTCGTTTCCAGCTGGTTTAAAAGGGTTTAAACTGGTTCAATCCGGTTTTATACTTTTTAAACCAGTTCAATCTGATTTTATCCGGTTTAAACTGGTTCAATTTGGTTTTATCCGGTTTAAACCGGTTTGAACCGGTTCAATCCGGTTTTATCTGGTTTAAACCGGTTTAAGCCGGGTAAATCCGGTTTTATCCGGTTTAAACATCTTCAATCCGGTTTTCTCCAGTTTAAACCGTTTTATACCAGTTCAATCCGGTTCTATCCGGTTTAAACCGGTTCTATCCGGTTCTATCTGGTTTAAGCCGGTTTAAACCGGTTCAATCCGGTTTTATCCGATTTAAACCGGATCAATCCGGTTCTATCCGGTTTTATCCAGTTTAAACCGGTACAATCCGTTTTTTCCGGTTTAAACCGGTTTGAACCAGTTCATTCCGGTTTTATCCGTTTTAAGCCGATTCAGTCCGGTTTAAACCGTTTCAATCTGGTTTTATCCAGTTTAAACCGGTTCTCTCCAGTTCTATCCGGTTGAAACCGGTTTAAACCGGTTCAATCCGGTTTTATCCGGTTTAAACCAGTTCAATCCGGTTTTATCCGGTTTAAACCGGTTTAAACCGGTTCAATCCGGTTTTATCCGGTTTAACCCTGTTTTATACGGTTCTGTCCGGTTTGAACCGGTTCAATCCGGTTTTATCCGGTTTAAACCGGTTTAAGCCGGTTCAATCAATTTTTATCCAGTTTAAACCGGTTCTATCCGGTTCTATCCGGTTGAAACCAGTTTAAACCGGTTCAATCCGGTTTTATCCGGTTTAAACCGGTTCAATCCGGTTTTATCCGATTTAAACCGGTTTAAGCCGGTTCAATCCGGTTTTATCCGGTTTAAACCGGTTCAATCTGGTTTGATCCGGTTTAAACCAGTTTGAACCGGTTCAATCTGGTTTTATCCGGTTTAAACCGGTTTAAGCCGGTTCAATCCGGTTTTATCCAGTTTAAACCGGTTCTATCCGGTTGAAACCAGTTTAAACCAGTTCAATCCAGTTTTATCCGGTTTAAACCGGTTCAATCCGGTTTTATCCGGTTTAACCCTGTTTTATACGGTTCTGTCCGGTTTGAACCGTTTCAATCCGGTTTTATCCGATTTAAACCAGTTTAATCCGGTTCAATCCGGTTTTATCTCGTTTAAACCGGTTCTATCCGGTTCTATCCTGTTTAAATCGGTTTAAACCGGTTCTATCCTGTTCTATCCGGTTTTATCCGGTTTAAACCAGTTCATTCCGGTTTTATCCGGTTTAAACCGGTTTGAACCGGTTCAATCCGGTTTTATCTGGTTTAAACCGGTTTTATCCGGTTTAGACCAGTTCATTCCGGTTCTATCCGGTTGAAACCGATTTAAACCGGTTCAATCCGGTTTTATCTGGTTTAAACCGGTTTTATCCGGTTTAAACCAGTTCATTCCGGTTTTACCCAGTTTAAACCGGTTATATCCGGTTTTATCCGGTTTATCCAGTTTAAACCAGTTTAATCCGGTTTTATCCGGCTTAAACCGGTTCAATCTGGTATTATCCGGTTTAAACTGGTTCAATTTGGTTTTATCCCGTTTAAACCGGTTTTATCCGGTTTAAACCGGTATAAAACACTTCAATCCGATTTTATCCTGTTTAAACCGGTTTAAACCGGATCAATCCGATTTTATCCGGTTTAAACCGGTTCAATCCAGTTTTATCCGGTTTAAACCGGTTTAAGCTGGTTCAATCCGGTTTTATCCGGTTTAAACCGGTTCAATCTTGTTTTATCCGGTTTAAACCGGTTGAAACCAGTTCAATCTGATTTTATCTGGTTTAGACCATATCAAACCGGTTCAGTCCGGTTTTATCTGGTTTAAACCAGTTCTCACCATTTCTATCTGATTTAAACCAGTTTAAACTGGTTCAATCCGGTTTCATCCGTTTTAAACCGGTTCAATCTGGTTTTATCCGGTTTAAACTGGTTCAATTTGGTTTTATCCAGTTTAAACCGGTTTTATCCGTTTTATACCGGTTTAATCCAGTTCAATCCGGTTTTATCCGGTTTAAACCCGTTCAGTCTGTTTTTATCCGGTTTAAACCGGTTTGAACCGGTTCAATCCGATTTTAACCGTTTTAAATCTGTTTGAACCGGTTCAATCCGGTTTTATCCGGTTTAAAACGGTTTGAACCGGTTCAATCCGGTTTTATCCGGTTTAAACCTGTTCAATCCGGTTCTATCCGGTTTAAACCAGTTTAAACCGGTTAATCCGGTTTTATCCGGCTTAAACCGGTTCAATCTGGTATTATCCGTTTTAAACTGGTTCAATTTGGTTTTATCCCGTTTAAACCGGTTTTATCCGGTTTAAACCGGTATAAAGCAGTTCAATCCGGTTTAATCCTGTTTAAACCGGTTTAAACCGGATCAATCCGGTTTTATCCGGCTTCAACCGGTTTTACCCAGTTCTATACGGTTTAAACCGGTTTAAACCTGTTCAATCCGATTTCATCCGGTTTAAACCAATTCAACCCAGTTTTATCCGGTTTAAACCGGTTTAAGCTGGTTCAATCCGGTTTTATCCGGTTTAAACCGGTTCAATCTTGTTTTATCCGGTTTAAACCGGTTTACACCGGTTCAATCCGGTTTTATCCGGTTTAAACCGGTTCAGTCTGGTTTTATCCAGTTTAAACCGGTTTCAACCGTTTCAATCCGGTTTTATCCGGTTTAAACCGGTTCTATCCGGTTCTATACAGTTGAAACCGGTTTAAACAGGTTCAATCAGGTTTTATCCGGTTTAAACCGGTTCTATCTGGTTGAACCGTATTAAACCGGTTCAATCCGGTTTTGTCTGGTTTAAACCGGTTCAATCCGGTTTTATCCGGTTTAAACCGGTTATATGCTCTTTATACCAGTTTAAGCCTGTTCAATCGGGTTTTATCCGGTTTAGACCTGTTTAAGCCGGTTCATTCCAGTTTTATCCAGTTTAAACCAGTTTAAACCCTTTGAATCCGTTTTTATCCGGTTTCAACCGGTTTACACCGGTTCAAACCGGTTTTATCCGGTTTAAACCGTTTCTATCCTGTTCTATCCGTTTTAAACCGGTTTAAACCAGTTCATTCCGGTTTTATACGGTTTAAACCGGTTTGAACCGGTTCAATCCGGTTTTATCCGGTTTAAACCTGTTTAAGCCGGTTTAATCCGGTTTTATCCGGTTTAAACTGGTTTAAGCCGGTTCAATCCGGTTTAATCCAGTTTAAACCGGTTCTATCCGGTTCTATCCAGTTGAAACCAGTTTAAACCGGTTCAAACCGGTTTTATCTGGTTTGAACCGGTTCAATCTGGTTTTATCCGGTTTAAACAGGTTCTATCCGGTTCTATCCAGTTTAAACCGGTTCTATACGGTTCTATTTGGTTTAAACTGGTTCAATCCGGTTTTATCTGGTTTAAACCGGTTCAATCTGGTTTTATCCGGTTTAAACTGGTTCAATTTGGTTTTATCCGGTTTAAACCGTTTTTATTCGTTTTAAACCGGTTTAAACCAGTTCAATCCGTTTTTATCCAGTTTAAACCGCTTGAAACCGGGTCAATCCGGTTTTATCCGATTTAAACCGGTTTAACCCGGTTCTATCCGGTTTTATCCGGTTTAAACCAGTTTAAACCGTTTCAATCCGTTTTTATCCAATTTAAGCCGGTTTAAAACGGTTCAATCCGGTTTTATCTGGTTTAAACGGGTTTAAACCGGTTCAATCCGGTTTTATGCAGTTTAAACCGGTTCGATCCTGTTTAAACCTGTTTAAACCGGTTCAATATGGTTTTATCCGGTTTAAACCAGTTCTATCCGGTTTTATCCGGTTTTAGACATGTTCAATCTGGTTTTATCCGGTTTAAACCACTTTAAACTGGTTCAATCCGGTTTTATCTGGTTTAAACCTGTTCTATCCGGTTTAAACCGGTTTGAACCGCTTCAATCTGGTTTTATCCGGTTTAAACCACTTTAAACTGGTTATATCTGATTTTATCCGGTTTAAACCTGTTCTATCCGGTTTAAACCGGTTTGAACCGGTTCAATCCGGTTTTATCCGGTTTAAACCGGTTTAAACCGGTTCAATCCGTTTTTATCCGGTTTAAACCTGTTCAAACAGTTTTTATCCGGTTTCAACCGATTCAATCCGGTTTTATCCGGTTTAAACTGGTTCTATCCATTTCTATCCGGTTAAAAACGGTTCTATTAGATTCTATCCAGTTTAAACCGGTTCAATCCATTTTTATCCGGTTTAAACCTGTTCAATCTGGTTTTATCCGGTTTAAACCGGTTCTATCCGGTTTTATCCGGATTAAACCGGTTTAGCCCTGTTCTATCCGGTTTAAACCGGTTTAAACTGGTTCAATCCGGTTTTATCCGGTTTAAACCGGTATAAGCCGGTTCAATCCGGTTTTATCCGGTTTAATCCGGTTCAATCTTGTTTTATCCGGTTTAAACTGGTTGAAACCGGTTCTATCCGGTTTAAACCGGTTTAAGCCTGTTCAATCCGGTTTTATCCGGTTTAAACCGGTTCAATCTGGTTTTATCCGGTTTAAACTGGTTCAATTTGGTTTTATCCGGTTTAAACCGGTATTATCCGGTTTAAACCGGTTTAAACCAGTTCAATCCGTTTTTATCCGGTTTAAACCGGTTTAAACCGGATCAATCCGGTTTTATCCGATTTAAACCGGGTTAACCCGGTTCTATCCGGTTTTATCTGGTTTAAATCAGTTTAAACCGCTTCTATCCGTTTTTATCCGATTTTAGCCGGTTTAAACCGGTTCTATCCGGTTTTATCCAGTTTTAGACCGGTTCAATCTGGTTTTATCCAGTTTAACCCACTTTAAACTGGTTCAATCCGGTTTTATCCGCTTTAAAACGGTTCTATCCAGTTCTATCCTGTTTAAACCGGTTTAAACCAGTTCAATCCGGTTTGATCCGGTTTAAACCGGTTCAATCCGGTTCTATCCGGTTTAAACCGGTTCTATCCGGTTCTATCTGGTGTAAGCCGTTTTAAACCGGTTCAATCCGGTTTTATCCGGTTTAAACCGGATCAATCCGTTTTTATCCGGTTTAAACCGGTTTAAACTGGATCAATCCGGTTTTATCTGGTTTAAACCGGTCGGTTTAAACCGGTTTAAACCGCTTCAATCCGGTTTTATCCGATTTAAACCGGTTTAAACCGGTTCAATCGGTTTTTATCTGGTTTAAACCGGATTAAACCGGTTCTATCCGGTTTTATCCAGTTTAAACCGGTTCAATCCTTTTTTCCTGTTTGAACCGGTTTAAACCAGTTCATTCCGGTTTTATCCGGTTTAAGCCGGTTCAATCCGGTTTAAACCGTTTCAATCTGGTTTTATCCGGTTTAAACCGGTTCTATCCGGTACTATCCGGTTTGAACCGGTTCAATCCGGTTTTATCCGGTTTCAACCGGTTTTACCCGGTTCTATACGGTTTAAACAGGTTTAAACCTGTTCAATCCGATTTCATCCGGTTTAAACCGATTCAACCCAGTTTTATCCGGTTTAAACCGGTTTAAGCTGGTTCAATCCAGTTTTATCCAGTTTAAACCAGTTTTATCCGTTTCAAACCGGTTTAATCCAGTTCAATCCGGTTTTATCCGGTTTAAACCGTTTCTATCTGGTTCTATCCGTTTTAAACCGGGTTAAACCAGTTCATTCCGGTTTTATCAGGTTTAAACCGGTTTGAACTGGTTCAATACAGTTTAATCCGGTTTAAACCGGTTTGAACCGGTTCAATCCGGTTTAAACAAGTTTAAGCCGGTTCAATCCGTTTTTATCCGGTTTAAACCGGTTCAATCTTATTTTATGCGGTTTAATCCGGTTTGAACCGGTTCAATCCGGTTTAATCCGGTTTAAACCGGTTTATGCCAGTACAATCCAGTTTTATCCAGTTTAAACCGGTTCTATACGGTTCTATCCGGTTGAAACCAGTTCATTCCGGTTTTATCCGGTTTAAACCGGTTCAATCCGGTTTTATCCGGTTTAAACCAGTTCACTCTGGTTTTATCTGGTTTAAACCGTTTGAAACCAGTTCAATCCGGTTTTATCTGGTTTAGACCAGTTCAAACAGGTTCAATCCGGTTTTATCCAGTTTAAACCAGTTCTATCCATTTCTATCTGGTTTAAACCGGTTTAAACTGGTTCAATCCGGTTTTATCCAGTTTAAACCAGTTCTATCCATTTCTATCTGGTTTAAACCGGTTTAAACTTGTTCAATCCGGTTTTATCCGGTATAAACCGGTTTGAACCGGTTCAATCTGGTTGTATCCGGTTTAAACCGGTTTAAGCCGGTTCAATCCAGTTTTATCTGGTTTAAACCGGTTTAAGCTGGTTCAATCCGGTTTTGTCCAGGTTAAACCGGTTCTATTCGTTTCCAGCTGGTTTAAAAGGGTTTAAACTGGTTCAATCCGGTTTTATACTTTTTAAACCAGTTCAATCTGATTTTATCCGGTTTAAACTGGTTCAATTTGGTTTTATCCGGTTTAAACCGGTTTGAACCGGTTCAATCCGGTTTTATCTGGTTTAAACCGGTTTAAGCCGGGTAAATCCGGTTTTATCCGGTTTAAACATCTTCAATCCGGTTTTCTCCAGTTTAAACCGTTTTATACCAGTTCAATCCGGTTCTATCCGGTTTAAACCGGTTCTATCCGGTTCTATCTGGTTTAAGCCGGTTTAAACCGGTTCAATCCGGTTTTATCCGATTTAAACCGGATCAATCCGGTTCTATCCGGTTTTATCCAGTTTAAACCGGTACAATCCGTTTTTTCCGGTTTAAACCGGTTTGAACCAGTTCATTCCGGTTTTATCCGTTTTAAGCCGATTCAGTCCGGTTTAAACCGTTTCAATCTGGTTTTATCCAGTTTAAACCGGTTCTCTCCAGTTCTATCCGGTTGAAACCGGTTTAAACCGGTTCAATCCGGTTTTATCCGGTTTAAACCAGTTCAATCCGGTTTTATCCGGTTTAAACCGGTTTAAACCGGTTCAATCCGGTTTTATCCGGTTTAACCCTGTTTTATACGGTTCTGTCCGGTTTGAACCGGTTCAATCCGGTTTTATCCGGTTTAAACCGGTTTAAGCCGGTTCAATCAATTTTTATCCAGTTTAAACCGGTTCTATCCGGTTCTATCCGGTTGAAACCAGTTTAAACCGGTTCAATCCGGTTTTATCCGGTTTAAACCGGTTCAATCCGGTTTTATCCGATTTAAACCGGTTTAAGCCGGTTCAATCCGGTTTTATCCGGTTTAAACCGGTTCAATCTGGTTTGATCCGGTTTAAACCAGTTTGAACCGGTTCAATCTGGTTTTATCCGGTTTAAACCGGTTTAAGCCGGTTCAATCCGGTTTTATCCAGTTTAAACCGGTTCTATCCGGTTGAAACCAGTTTAAACCGGTTCAATCCAGTTTTATCCGGTTTAAACCGGTTCAATCCGGTTTAAACCAGTTTGAACCGTTTCAATCCGGTTTTATCCGATTTAAACCAGTTTAATCCGGTTCAATCCGGTTTTATCTCGTTTAAACCGGTTCTATCCGGTTCTATCCTGTTTAAATCGGTTTAAACCGGTTCTATCCTGTTCTATCCGGTTTTATCCAGTTTAAACCAGTTCATTCCGGTTTTATCCGGTTTAAACCGGTTTGAACCGGTTCAATCCGGTTTTATCTGGTTTAAACCGGTTTTATCCGGTTTAGACCAGTTCATTCCGGTTCTATCCGGTTGAAACCGATTTAAACCGGTTCAATCCGGTTTTACCCAGTTTAAACCGGTTATATCCGGTTTTATCCGGTTTATCCAGTTTAAACCAGTTTAATCCGGTTTTATCCGGCTTAAACCGGTTCAATCTGGTATTATCCGGTTTAAACTGGTTCAATTTGGTTTTATCCCGTTTAAACCGGTTTTATCCGTTTTAAACCGGTATAAAACAGTTCAATCCGATTTTATCCTGTTTAAACCGGTTTAAACCGGATCAATCCGATTTTATCCGGTTTAAACCGGTTCAATCCAGTTTTATCCGGTTTAAACCGGTTTAAGCTGGTTCAATCCGGTTTTATCCGGTTTAAACCGGTTCAATCTTGTTTTATCCGGTTTAAACCGGTTGAAACCAGTTCAATCTGATTTTATCTGGTTTAGACCATATCAAACCGGTTCAGTCCGGTTTTATCTGGTTTAAACCAGTTCTCACCATTTCTATCTGATTTAAACCAGTTTAAACTGGTTCAATCCGGTTTCATCCGTTTTAAACCGGTTCAATCTGGTTTTATCCGGTTTAAACTGGTTCAATTTGGTTTTATCCAGTTTAAACCGGTTTTATCCGTTTTATACCGGTTTAATCCAGTTCAATCCGGTTTTATCCGGTTTAAACCCGTTCAGTCTGGTATTATCCGGTTTAAACCGGTTTGAACCGGTTCAATCCGATTTTAACCGTTTTAAATCTGTTTGAACCGGTTCAATCCGGTTTTATCCGGTTTAAAACGGTTTGAACCGGTTCAATCCGGTTTTATCCGGTTTAAACCTGTTCAATCCGGTTCTATCCGGTTTAAACCAGTTTAAACCGGTTAATCCGGTTTTATCCGGCTTAAACCGGTTCAATCTGGTATTATCCGTTTTAAACTGGTTCAATTTGGTTTTATCCCGTTTAAACCGGTTTTATCCGGTTTAAACCGGTATAAAGCAGTTCAATCCGGTTTAATCCTGTTTAAACCGGTTTAAACCGGATCAATCCGGTTTTATCCGGCTTCAACCGGTTTTACCCAGTTCTATACGGTTTAAACCGGTTTAAACCTGTTCAATCCGATTTCATCCGGTTTAAACCAATTCAACCCAGTTTTATCCGGTTTAAACCGGTTTAAGCTGGTTCAATCCGGTTTTATCCGGTTTAAACCGGTTCAATCTTGTTTTATCCGGTTTAAACCGGTTTACACCGGTTCAATCCGGTTTTATCCGGTTTAAACCGGTTCAGTCTGGTTTTATCCAGTTTAAACCGGTTTCAACCGTTTCAATCCGGTTTTATCCGGTTTAAACCGGTTCTATCCGGTTCTATACAGTTGAAACCGGTTTAAACAGGTTCAATCAGGTTTTATCCGGTTTAAACCGGTTCTATCTGGTTGAACCGTATTAAACCGGTTCAATCCGGTTTTGTCTGGTTTAAACCGGTTCAATCCGGTTTTATCCGGTTTAAACCGGTTATATGCTCTTTATACCAGTTTAAGCCTGTTCAATCGGGTTTTATCCGGTTTAGACCTGTTTAAGCCGGTTCATTCCAGTTTTATCCAGTTTAAACCAGTTTAAACCCTTTGAATCCGTTTTTATCCGGTTTCAACCGGTTTACACCGGTTCAAACCGGTTTTATCCGGTTTAAACCGTTTCTATCCTGTTCTATCCGTTTTAAACCGGTTTAAACCAGTTCATTCCGGTTTTATACGGTTTAAACCGGTTTGAACCGGTTCAATCCGGTTTTATCCGGTTTAAACCTGTTTAAGCCGGTTTAATCCGGTTTTATCCGGTTTAAACTGGTTTAAGCCGGTTCAATCCGGTTTAATCCAGTTTAAACCGGTTCTATCCGGTTCTATCCAGTTGAAACCAGTTTAAACCGGTTCAAACCGGTTTTATCTGGTTTGAACCGGTTCAATCTGGTTTTATCCGGTTTAAACAGGTTCTATCCGGTTCTATCCAGTTTAAACCGGTTCTATACGGTTCTATTTGGTTTAAACTGGTTCAATCCGGTTTTATCTGGTTTAAACCGGTTCAATCTGGTTTTATCCGGTTTAAACTGGTTCAATTTGGTTTTATCCGGTTTAAACCGTTTTTATTCGTTTTAAACCGGTTTAAACCAGTTCAATCCGTTTTTATCCAGTTTAAACCGCTTGAAACCGGGTCAATCCGGTTTTATCCGATTTAAACCGGTTTAACCCGGTTCTATCCGGTTTTATCCGGTTTAAACCAGTTTAAACCGTTTCAATCCGTTTTTATCCAATTTAAGCCGGTTTAAAACGGTTCAATCCGGTTTTATCTGGTTTAAACGGGTTTAAACCGGTTCAATCCGGTTTTATGCAGTTTAAACCGGTTCGATCCTGTTTAAACCTGTTTAAACCGGTTCAATATGGTTTTATCCGGTTTAAACCAGTTCTATCCGGTTTTATCCGGTTTTAGACATGTTCAATCTGGTTTTATCCGGTTTAAACCACTTTAAACTGGTTCAATCCGGTTTTATCTGGTTTAAACCTGTTCTATCCGGTTTAAACCGGTTTGAACCGCTTCAATCTGGTTTTATCCGGTTTAAACCACTTTAAACTGGTTATATCTGATTTTATCTGGTTTAAACCTGTTCTATCCGGTTTAAACCGGTTTGAACCGGTTCAATCCGGTTTTATCCGGTTTAAACCGGTTTAAACCGGTTCAATCCGTTTTTATCCGGTTTAAACCTGTTCAAACAGTTTTTATCCGGTTTCAACCGATTCAATCCGGTTTTATCCGGTTTAAACTGGTTCTATCCATTTCTATCCGGTTAAAAACGGTTCTATTAGATTCTATCCAGTTTAAACCGGTTCAATCCATTTTTATCCGGTTTAAACCTGTTCAATCTGGTTTTATCCGGTTTAAACCGGTTCTATCCGGTTTTATCCGGATTAAACCGGTTTAGCCCTGTTCTATCCGGTTTAAACCGGTTTAAACCGGTTCAATTCGGTTTTATCCGGTTTAAACCGGTATAAGCCGGTTCAATCCGGTTTTATCCGGTTTAATCCGGTTCAATCTTGTTTTATCCGGTTTAAACTGGTTGAAACCGGTTCTATCCGGTTTAAACCGGTTTAAGCCTGTTCAATCCGGTTTTATCCGGTTTAAACCGGTTCAATCTGGTTTTATCCGGTTTAAACTGGTTCAATTTGGTTTTATCCGGTTTAAACCGGTATTATCCGGTTTAAACCGGTTTAAACCAGTTCAATCCGTTTTTATCCGGTTTAAACCGGTTTAAACCGGATCAATCCGGTTTTATCCGATTTAAACCGGGTTAACCCGGTTCTATCCGGTTTTATCTGGTTTAAATCAGTTTAAACCGCTTTTATCCGTTTTTATCCGATTTTAGCCGGTTTAAACCGGTTCTATCCGGTTTTATCCGGTTTTAGACCGGTTCAATCTGGTTTTATCCGGTTTAACCCACTTTAAACTGGTTCAATCCGGTTTTATCCGCTTTAAAACGGTTCTATCCAGTTCTATCCTGTTTAAACCGGTTTAAACCAGTTCAATCCGGTTTGATCCGGTTTAAACCGGTTCAATCTGGTTTTATCCGGTTTAAACCGGTTTTACCCGGTTCTATATGGTTTAAACAGGTTTAAACCTGTTCAATCCGATTTCATCCGGTTTAAACAGATTCAACCCAGTTTTATCCGGTTTAAACCGATTTAAACCGGTTCAGTACGGTTTTATCCAGTTTAAATCGGTTTTATCCGTTTTAAACCGGTTTAATCCAGTTCAATCCAGTTTTATCCGGTTTAAACCGTTTCTATCCGGTTCTATCCGTTTTAAACCGGTTTAAACCAGTTCATTCCGGTTTTATCAGGTTCAAACCGGTTTGAACCGGTTCAATACGGTTTAATCCGGTTTAAACCGGTTTGAACCGTTTCAATCCGGTTTAAACCGGTTTAAGCTGGTTCAATCCGGTTTTATCCGGTTTAAACCAGTTCAATCTTGTTTTATCCGGTTTAAACCGTTTGAAACCAGTTCAATCCGGTTTTATCTGGTTTAGACCAGTTCAAACAGGTTCAATCCGGTTTTATCCAGTTTAAACCAGTTCTATCCATTTCTATCTGGTTTAAACCGGTTTAAACTGGTTCAATCCGGTTTTATCCAGTTTAAACCAGTTCTATCCATTTCTATCTGGTTTAAACCGGTTTAAACTTGTTCAATCCGGTTTTATCCGGTATAAACCGGTTTGAACCGGTTCAATCTGGTTGTATCCGGTTTAAACCGGTTTAAGCCGGTTCAATCCGGTTTTATCTGGTTTAAACCGGTTTAAGCTGGTTCAATCCGGTTTTGTCCAGGTTAAACCGGTTCTATTCGTTTCCAGCTGGTTTAAATGGGTTTAAACTGGTTCAATCCGGTTTTATACTTTTTAAACCAGTTCAATCTGATTTTATCCGGTTTAAACTGGTTCAATTTGGTTTTATCCGGTTTAAACCGGTTTGAACCGGTTCAATCCGGTTTTATCTGGTTTAAACCGGTTTAAGCCGGGTAAATCCGGTTTTATCCGGTTTAAACATCTTCAATCCGGTTTTCTCCAGTTTAAACCGTTTTATACCAGTTCAATCCGCTTTTATCCGCTTTAAACCGGTTCTATCCGGTTCTATCCGGTTTAAACCGGTTCTATCCGGTTCTATCTGGTTTAAGCCGGTTTAAACCGGTTCAATCCGGTTTTATCCGATTTAAACCGGATCAATCCGGTTCTATCCGGTTTTATCCAGTTTAAACCGGTACAATCCGTTTTTTCCGGTTTAAACCGGTTTGAACCAGTTCATTCCGGTTTTATCCGTTTTAAGCCGATTCAGTCCGGTTTAAACCGTTTCAATCTGGTTTTATCCAGTTTAAACCGGTTCTCTCCAGTTCTATCTGGTTGAAACCGGTTTAAACCGGTTCAATCCGGTTTTATCCGGTTTAAACCAGTTCAATCCGGTTTTATCCGGTTTAAACCGGTTTAAACCGGTTCAATCCGGTTTTATCCGGTTTAACCCTGTTCTATACGGTTCTATCCGGTTTGAACCGGTTCAATCCGGTTTTATCCGGTTTAAACCGGTTTAAGCCGGTTCAATCAATTTTTATCCAGTTTAAACCGGTTCTATCCGGTTCTATCCGGTTGAAACCAGTTTAAACCGGTTCAATCCGGTTTTATCCGGTTTAAACCGGTTCAATCCGGTTTTTTCCGGTTTAAACCGGTTCAATCTGGTTTTATCCGGTTTAAAACCGGTTCATTCCGGTTTTATCCGGTTTAAACCGGTTTGAAACGGTTCAATCCGGTTTTATCCGGTTTAAACCAGTTCATTCCGGTTTTATCCGTTTAAAACCAGTTTGAAACGGTTCAATCCGGTTTTATCCGGCTTAAACCGGTTCAATCCGTTTTTATCCGGTTTAAACCAGTTCACTCCAGTTTTATCCAGTTTAAACCGGTTTAAACCAGTTCAATCCGGTTTTATCTGGTTTAAACCGGTTCAATCTGGTTTTATCCGGTTTAAACCGGTTTTATCCGGTTTAAACCAGTTTTATCCGGTTTAGACCGGTTTAAACCAGTTCTATCCGGTTTTAATCGGCTTAAACTGGTTCAATCTGGTTTTATCCGGTTTAAACCGCTTTAAAACGGTTTAATCCGGTTTTATGCGGTTTAAACCAGTTTGAACCGGTTCAATCCGGTTTTATCCAGTTTAAACCGGTTTAAACCGGTTCAATCCTGTTTTATCTCGTTTAGACCGGTTCTATCCGGTTCTATCCTTTTTAAATCTGATTAAACTGGTTCTATCCTGTTCTATCCTGTTTTAACTGGATTAAACCAGTTCAATCCGGTTTCATCCGGTTTAAACCGGTTCTATCCGTTTCCATCTGGTTTAAACGGGTTTAAACTGGTTCAATCCGGTTTTATCCGTTTTAAACTGGTTCAATCTGATTTTATCCTGTTTAAACTGTTTCAATTTGGTTTTATCCGGTTTAAACCTGTTCAATCCGGTTTTCTCTAGTTTAAACCGGTTTAGACAGGTTCAGTCCGGTTTTACCCAGTTTAAACCGGTTCTATCCATTTCTATCCGGTTGAAACCGGTTTAAACCGGTTCAATCCGTTTTTATCCGGTTTAAATCAGTTCAATCCGTTTTTATCCGCTTTAAACCGGTTTGAACCGGTTCAATCCGGTTTTATCCGGTTTAAACCGGTTCTATCCAGTTCTATCCGGTTTAAACCGGTTCTATCCGGTTCTATCTGGTTTACACCGGTTTAAACCGGTTCAATCCGGTTTTATCCGGTTTAAACCGGTTTAAACCGCTTCAATCCGGTTTTATCCGGTTTAAACCTGTTTAAACCGGTCCAATCTGGTTTTATCCGGTTTAAACGGGTTTCAGCAGGTTCTATCCGGATTAAACCGGTTTGAGCCAGTTCATGCCGATTTTATCCGGTTTAAACCGGATACCGGTTTAAACCAGCTCTATCCAGTTTAAACAGGTTTAAGCCGGTTCAATCTGGTTTTATCCGGTTTAAACCGGTTTTAACCGATTCAATCCGGTTTACCCAGTATAAACTGGTTTAATCCGTTTCAATCCGGTTTTATCCGGTTTACACCGATTTAAACCGGTTCAGTCCGGTTTTATCCAGTTTAAACCGGTTATATCTGGTTTAAACCGGTATAAACCAGTTCAATCCGGTCTTATCCGGTTTAAACCATTTCTATCCGGTTCTATCCGTTTTAAACTGGTTTAAAACAGTTCATTCCGGTTTTATCAGGTTGAAATCGGTTCTATCCGGTTCTATACAGTTTAAACCGGTTTAAACCGGTTCTATCCGTTTTAATCCGGTTTAAACCGGTTTAAGCCAGTTCAATCCAGTTTTATCTAGTTTAAACCGGTTCTATCCGGTTCTATCCGGTTGAAACCAGTTTAAACCGGTTCAATCCGGTTTTATCCGGTTTAAACCAGTTCAATCCTGTTTTATCCGGTTTAAACCGGTTCTATCCGGTTCTATACAGTTGAAACCGGTTTAAACCGGTTCAATCCGGTTTTATCCGGTTGAAACCGGTTCTATGCAGTTTATACCAGTTTAAGCCTGTTCAATCGGGTTTTATCCGGTTTAGACCTGTTTAAGCTGGTTCATTCCGGTTTTATCCAGTTTAAACCGGCTTAAACCCTTTCAATCCGTTTTTATCCGGTTTCAACCGGTTTACAGCGGTTCAATCCGGTTTTATCCGGTTAATACCGTTTCTATCCGGTTCTATCCGTTTTAAACCAGTTTAAACCAGTTCATTCCGGTTTTATCCGGTTTAAACCAGTTTGAACCGGTTCAATCCGGTTTTATCCGGTTTAAACCGGTTTAAGCCGGTTCAATCCGGTTTTATCCGGTTTAAACCGGTACAATCTGGTTTTATCCGGTTTAAACCGGTTTAAACCGGTTCAATCCGGTTTTATCCAGTTTAAACCGGTTCTATCCTGTTGAAACCGTATTAAACCGGTTCGATCCGGTTTTATCCGGTTTAAACCGGTTCAGTCTGGTTTTATCCGGTTTCAACCGGTTTAAACCGGTTCAATCCGGTATTATCCGGTTTAAACCGGTTCTATGCTGTTTATACCAGTTTAAGCCGGTTCAATCCGATTTTATCCGGTTTAAACCGTTTTAATCCTGTTTAAACCGGTTTAAGCTGGTTCAATCCGGTTTTATCCAGTTTAAACCGGTTCTATCCGGTTCTATCCGGTTGAAACCAGTTTAAACCGGTTCAATCCGGTTTTATTCGGTTTAAACCGGTTCAATCCGGTTTTATCCGGTTTAAACCGGTTCATTCCGGTTTTATCCGGTTAAAACCGGTTTGAAATGATTCAATCCGGTTTTATCCGGTTTAAACTGGTTCAGTCCGGTTTTATCCGGTTTAAACCGGTTCATTCAGGTTTTATCCGGTTTAAAACCGGTTCAATCCGGTTTTATCTGGTTTAAACCTGTTTAAACCGGTTCAATCGATTTTATCCAGTTTAAACCGGTCCTATCCGGTTTAAACCGGTTTAGGCCGGTTCATTCCGGTTTTATCAGTTTTAAAACGGTTTAAACTGCTTCAATCCGTTTATATCCGATTTCAACCGGTTTCATCCGGTTCAATCCGGTTTTATCCGGTTTAAACCAGTTCATTCCGGTTTTATCCGGTTTAAACCGGTTTGAACCGGTTCAATCCGGTTTTATCTGGTTTAAACCGGTTTTATCCGGTTTAGACCAGTTCATTCCGGTTCTATCCGGTTGAAACCGGTTTAAACCGGTTCAATCCGGTTTTATCTGGTTTAAACCGGTTTTATCCGGTTTAAACCAGTTCATTCCGGTTTTACCCAGTTTAAACCGGTTATATCCGGTTTTATCCGGTTTATCCGGTTTAAACCAGTTTAATCCGGTTTTATCCGGCTTAAACCAGTTCAATCTGGTATTATCCGGTTTAAACTGGTTCAATTTGTTTTTGTCCCGTTTAAACCGGTTTTATCCGGTTTAAACCGGTATGAAGCAGTTCAATCCGGTTTTATCCTGTTTAAACCGGTTTAAACCGGATCAATCCGATTTTATCCGTTTTAAACCGGTTCAATCCAGTTTTATCCGGTTTAAACCGGTTTAAGCTGGTTCAATCCGGTTTTATCCGGTTTAAACCGGTTCAATCTTGTTTTATCCGGTTTAAACCGGTTGAAACCAGTTCAATCTGGTTTTATCTGGTTTAGACCATTTCAAACCGGTTCAGTCCTGTTTTATCCGGTTTAAACCAGTTCTCTCCATTTCTATCTGATTTAAACCGGTTTAAACTGGTTCAATCCGGTTTTATCCGTTTTAAACCGGTTCAATCTGGTTTTATCCGGTTTGAACTGGTTCAATTTGGTTTTATCCAGTTTAAACCGGTTTTATCCGTTTTAAACCGGTTTAATCCAGTTCAATCCGGTTTTATCCGGTTTAAACCCGTTCAGTCTGGTTTTATCTGGTTTAAACCGGATTCAACCTGTTCAATCCGGTTTTATCCGGTTTAAAACGATTTAAGCCGGTTCAATCAGGTTTTATCCAGTTTAAACCGGTTCTATCCGGTTCTATCCGGTTGAAACCAGTTTAAACCGGTTCAATCCGGTTTTGTCCGGTTGAAACCAGTTCAATCCTGTTTTATCCGGTTTAAACCGGTTCTATCCGGTTCTATACATTTGAAACCGGTTTAAACCGGTTCAATCAGATTTTATCCGGTTTACACCCGTTCTATCTGTTTGAAACCGTATTAAACCGGTTCAATCCGGTTTTATCTGGTTTAAAACGGTTCAATCCGGTTTTATCCGGTTTAAAAGTGTTCTATCCGGTTCTATCCTGTTTAAACCGGTTTAAACCAGTTCAATCCGGTTTTATCTGGTTTAAACCGGTTCTACCCATTTCAATCTGGTTTAAACCGGTTAGAACCGGTTCTATGCGGTTTTATCCGGTTTAAACCGGTTCAATCTGTTTTTATCCGGTTTAAACCTTTTCTATCCGGTTTAAACCGGTTCTATCCGTTTCTATCCGGTTAAAACCGGTTCTTTCCGATTCTATCCGGTTTAAACCGGTTTAAACCGGTTCAATCCGTTTTTATCCGGTTTAAACCTGTTCCATCCGGTTTTATCCCGTTTAAACCGGTTCTATCCGGTTTTATCCGGTTTAAACCGGTTTAGCCCGGTTCTATCCAGTTAAAACCGGTTTAAACCGGTTCAATCCCATTTTATCCGGTTTAAACCGGTTCAATCTGGTTTTATCGGGTTGAAACCGGTTTAAGCTGGTTCAATCTGGTTTTATCCGGTTTAAACTGGTTCAATCTGGTTTTATCCGGTTTAAACTGGTTGAAACCGGTTCTATCCAGTTTAGACCGGTTCAAACCGGTTCAATCCGGTTTTATCCGGTTTAAACCGGTTCTATCCGTTTCTATCTGGTTTAAACCAGTTTAAACTGGTTCAATCTGGTTTTGTCCATTTTAAACCGGGTCAGTCTGGTTTTACCCGGTGTAAACTGATTCAATTTGGTTTTATCCGGTTTAGAACAGTTCAATCCGATTTTATCCGGTTTAAACCGGTTCTATGCTGTTTGCACCAGTTTAAGCCTGTTCAATCGGGTTTTATCCAGTTTAGACCTGTTTAAGCCGGTTCATTCCGGTATTATCCAGCTTAAACCGGTTTAAACCCTTTCAATCCGTTTTTATCCAGTTTCAACCGGTTTACCCCGGTTCAATCCGATTTTATCCGATTTAAACCGGTTTAAGCCGGTTCAATCCGGTTTTATCCGGTTTAAACCGGTTCAATCTGGTTTGATCCGGTTTAAACCAGTTTGAACCGGTTCAATCTGGTTTTATCCGGTTTAAACCGGTTTAAGCCGGTTCAATCCGGTTTTATCCAGTTTAAACCGGTTCTATCCGGTTGAAACCAGTTTAAACCGGTTCAATCCAGTTTTATCCGGTTTAAACCGGTTCAATCCGGTTTTATCCGGTTTAAAACCGGTTCAATCCGGTTTTATCCGGTTTAAACCGGTTCATTCCGGTTTTATCCGGTTAAAACCGGTTTGAAATGGTTCAATCCGGTTTTATCCGGTTTAAACTGGTTCAGTCCGGTTTTATCCGGTTTAAACCGGTTCATTCCGGTTTTATCCGGTTTAAACCGGTTCAATCCGGTTTTATCTGGTTTAAACCAGTTCACTCTGGTTTTATCCGTTTTAAACCGGTTTGTACCGGTTCAATCCGGTTTTATCCGGTTTAAACCTGTTTAAGCTGGTGCAATCCGATTTTATCCAGTTTAAACCGGTTCTATCCGGTTCTATCCAGTTGAAACCAGTTTAAACCAGTTCAATGCGGTTTTATCCGGTTAAAACCGGTTCAATCCGGTTTTATCCAGTTTAAACCTGTTTAAACCGGTTCAATCGGTTTTATCCAGTTTAAACCGGTCCTATCCGGTTTAAACCGGTTTAGGCCGGTTCATTCCGGTTTTATCAGTTTTAAACCGGTTTAAACTGCTTCAATCCGTTTATATCCGATTTCAACCGGTTTCATCCAGTTCAATCCGGTTTTATCCGGTTTAAACCAGTTCATTCCGGTTTTATCCGGTTTAAACCGGTTTGAAACGGTTCAATCCGGTTTTATCTGGTTTAAACCGGTTTTATCCGGTTTAGACCAGTTCATTCCGGTTCTATCCGGTTGAAACCAGTTTAAACCGGTTCATTCCGGTTTTATCCGGTTTAAACCGGTTCAATCCGGTTTTATCTGGTTTAAACCAGTTCACTCTGGTCTTATCCGTTTTAAACCGGTTTGTACCGGTTCAATCCGGTTTTATCCGGTTTAAACCGGTTTAAGCTGGTTCAATCCGGTTTTATCCGGTTTAAACCGGTTCAATCTTGTTTTATCCGGTTTAAACCGGTTGAAACCAGTTCAATCTGGTTTTATCTGGTTTAGACCATTTCAAACCGGTTCAGTCCAGTTTTATCCGGTTTAAACCAGTTCTCTCCATTTCTATCTGATTTAAATCGGTTTAAACTGGTTCAATCCGGTTTTATCCGTTTTAAACCGGTTCAATCTGGTTTTATCCGGTTTAAACTGGTATAAACCAGTTCAATCCGGTTTTATCCAGTTTAAACCTGTTTAAACCGGTTCAATCGGTTTCATCCAGTTCAATCCGGTTTTATCCAGTTTAAACCAGTTCATTCCGGTTTTATCCGGTTTAAACCGGTTTGAACCGGTTCAATCCGGTTTTATCTGGTTTAAACCGGTTTTATCCGGTTTAGACCAGTTCATTCCGGTTCTATCCGGTTGAAACCGGTTTAAACCGGTTCAATCCGGTTTTATCTGGTTTAAACCGGTTTTATCCGGTTTAAACCAGTTCATTCCGGTTTTACCCAGTTTAAACCGGTTATATCCGGTTTTATCCGGTTTATCCGGTTTAAACCAGTTTAATCCGGTTTTATCCGGCTTAAACCGGTTCAATCTGGTATTATCCGGTTTAAACTGGTTCAATTTGGTTTTATCCCATTTAAACCGGTTTTATCCGGTTTAAACTGGTATAAACCAGTTCAATCCAGTTTTATCCTGTTTAAACCGGTTTAAACCGGATCAATCCGATTTTATCCGGTTTAAACCGGTTCAATCCAGTTTTATCCGGTTTAAACCGGTTTAAGCTGGTTCAATCCGGTTTTATCCGGTTTAAACCGGTTCAATCTTGTTTTATCCGGTTTAAACCGGTTGAAACCAGTTCAATCTGGTTTTATCTGGTTTAGACCATTTCAAACCAGTTCAGTCCAGTTTTATCCGGTTTAAACCAGTTCTCTCCATTTCTATCTGATTTAAACCGGTTTAAACTGGTTCAATCCGGTTTTATCCGTTTTAAACCGGTTCAATCTGGTTTTATCCGGTTTAAACTGGTTCAATTTGGTTTTATCCAGTTTAAACCGGTTTTATCCGTTTTAAACCGGTTTAATCCAGTTCAATCCGGTTTTATCCGGTTTAAACCCGTTCAGTCTGGTTTTATCCGGTTTAAACCGGATTCAACCTGTTCAATCCGGTTTTATCCGGTTTAAAACGATTTAAGCCGGTTCAATCAGGTTTTATCCAGTTTAAACCGGGTCTATCCGGTTCTATAAGGTTGAAACCAGCATAAACCGGTTCAATCCGGTTTTCTCCGGTTTAAACCAGTTCAATCCTGTTTTATCCGGTTTAAACCGGTTCTATCCGGTTCTATACATTTGAAACCGGTTTAAACCGCTTCAATCAGATTTTATCCGGTTTACACCCGTTCTATCTGTTTGAAACCGTATTAAACCGGTTCAATTCGGTTTTATCTGGTTTAAAACGGTTCAATCCAGTTTTATCCGGTTTAAACCGGTTCTATGCTCTTTATACCAGTTTAAGCCTGTTCAATCGGGTTTTATCCGGTTTAACCTCTTTAAGCCGGTTCATTCCAGTTTTATCCAGTTTAAACCAGTTTAAACCCTTTGAATCCGTTTTTATCCGGTTTCAACCGGTTTACACCGGTTCAATCCGGTTTTATCCGGTTTAAACCGTTTCTATCCTGTTCTATCCGTTTTAAACCGGTTTAAACCAGTTCATTCCGGTTTTATCCGGTTTAAACCGGTTTGAACTGGTTCAATCCGGTTTTATCCGGTTTAAACCTGTTTAAGCCGGTTCAATCCGGTTTTATCCGGTTTAAACCGGTTTAAGCCGGTTCAATCCGGTTTTATCCGGTTTAAACCGGTTTAAGCCGGTTCAATCTGGTTTTATCCGGTTTAAACCGGTTTAAGCCGGTTCAATCCAGTTTAATCCAGTTTAAACAGGTTCTATCCGGTTCTATCCGGTTGAAACCAGTTTAAACCGGTTCAAACCAGTTTTATCTGGTTTGAACCGGTTCAATCTGGTTTTATCCGGTTTAAACAGGTTCTATCCGATTCTATCCAGTTTAAACCGGTTCTATACGGTTCTGTTTGGTTTAAACTGGTTCAATCCGGTTTTATCTGGTTTAAACCGGTTCAATCTGGTTTTATCCGGTTTAAACTGGTTCAATTTGGTTTTATCCGGTTTAGACCGTTTTTATCCGGTTTAAACCTGTTCAAACAGTTTTTATCCGGTTTCAACCTATTCAATCCGGTTTTATCCGGTTTAAACCGGTTCTATACGTTTCTATCCGGTTAAAACCGGTTCTATCCGATTCTATCCAGTTTAAACCGGTTCAATCCGTTTTTATCCGGTTTAAACCTGTTCAAACAGTTTTTATCCGGTTTCAACCTATTCAATCCGGTTTTATCCAGTTTAAACCGGTTCTGTACTTTTCTATCCGGTTAAAACTGGTTCTATCCGATTCTATCCAGTTTAAACCGGTTCAATCCATTTTTATCCGGTTTAAACCTGTTCAATCTGGTTTTATCCGGTTTAAACCGGTTCTATCCGGTTTTATCCGGATTAAACGGTTTTAGCCCTGTTCTATCCGGTTTAATCCGGTTTAAACCGGTTCAATCCCATTTTATCCGGTTTAAGCCAGTTCAATCCAGTTTTATCCGGTTTAAACCGGTTTAAGCCGGTTCAATCCGGTTTTATCCGGTTTAAACCGGTTCAATCCGTTTTTATCCGGTTTAAACCGGTTTAAACCGGATCAATCCGGTTTTATCCGATTTAAACCGGGTTAACCCGGTTCTATCCGGTTTTATCCGGTTTAAATCAGTTTAAACCGCTTCTATCCGTTTTTATCCGATTTTAGCCGGTTTAAACCGGTTCAATCCGGTTATATCCGTTTTATACGGGTTCAAACCGGTTCAATCCGCTTTTATCCAGTTTAAACTGGTTCTATCTGGTTCTATCCTGTTTAAACCGGTTTAAACCGGTTCAATATGGTTTTCTCCGGTTTAAACCGGTTCTATCCGGTTTTATCCGGTTTTAGACCGGTTCAATCTGGTTTTATCCGGTTTAACCCACTTTAAACTGGTTCAATCCGGTTTTATCCGCTTTAAAACGGTTCTATCCGGTTCTATCCTGTTTAAACCGGTTTAAACCAGTTCAATCCGGTTTTATCTGGTTTAAACCGGTTCTACCCATTTCAATCTGGTTTAAACCGGTTAGAACCGTTTCTATGCGGTTTTATCCAGTTTAAACCGGTTCAATCTGTTTTTATCCGGTTTAAACCTGTTCTATCCGTTTTAAACCTGTTTGAACCTGTTCCATCCGGTTTTATCCGGTTTAAACCGGTTCTATCCGTTTCTATCCGGTTAAAACCGGTTCTTTCCGATTCTATCCGGTTTAAACTGGTTTAAACCGGTTCAATCCGGTTTTATCCCGTTTAAACCGGTTCTATCCGGTTTTATCCGGTTTAAACCGGTTTAGCCCAGTTCTATCCGGTTAAAACCGGTTTAAACCGGTTCAATCCCATTTTATCCGGTTTAAACCGGTTCAATCTGGTTTTATCAGGTTGAAACCGGTTTAAGCTGGTTCAATCTGCTTTTATCCGGTTTAAACTGGTTCAATCTGGTTTTATCCGGTTTAAACTGGTTGAAACCGCTTCTATCCAGTTTAGACCGGTTCAAACCGGTTCAATCCGGTTTTATCCGGTTTAAACCGGTTCTATCCGTTTCTATCTGGTTTAAACCGGTTTAAACTGGTTCAATCTGGTTTTGTCCATTTTAAACCGGTTCAGTCTGTTTTTAGCCGGTTTAAACTGGTTCAATTTGGTTTTATCCGGTTTAGAACAGTTCAATCCGGTTTTATCCGGTTTAAACCGGTTCTATGCTGTTTATACCAGTTTAAGCCTGTTCAATCGGGTTTTATCCAGTTTAGACCTGTTTAAGCCGGTTCATTCCGGTTTTATCCAGCTTAAACCGGTTTAAACCCTTTCAATCCATTTTTATCCAGTTTCAACCGGTTTACACCGGTTCAATCCGGTTTTATCCGATTTAAACCGGTTTAAGCCGGTTCAATCCGGTTTTATCCGGTTTAAACCGGTTCAATCTGGTTTGATCCGGTTTAAACCAGTTTGAACCGGTTCAATCTGGTTTGATCCGGTTTAAACCGGTTTAAGCCGGTTCAATCCGGTTTTATCCAGTTTAAACCGGTTCTATCCGGTTGAAACCAGTTTAAACCGGTTCAATCCAGTTTTATCCAGTTTAAACCGGTTCAATCCGGTTTTATCCGGTTTAAAACCGGTTCAATCTGGTTTTATCCGGTTTAAACCGGTTTTATCCGGTTTAAACCAGTTTGAACCGTTTCAATCCGGTTTTATCCGATTTAAACCAGTTTAATCCGGTTCAATCCGGTTTTATCTCGTTTAAACCGGTTCTATCCGGTTCTATCCTGTTTAAATCGGTTTAAACCGGTTCTATCCTGTTCTATCCGGTTTTATCCGGTTTAAACCAGTTCATTCCGGTTTTATCCGGTTTAAACCGGTTTGAACCGGTTCAATCCGGTTTTATCTGGTTTAAACCGGTTTTATCCGGTTTAGACCAGTTCATTCCGGTTCTATCCGGTTGAAACCGATTTAAACCGGTTCAATCCGGTTTTATCTGGTTTAAACCGGTTTTATCCGGTTTAAACAAGGTCATTCCGGTTTTACCCAGTTTAAACCGGTTATATCCGGTTTTATCCGGTTTATCCAGTTTAAACCAGTTTAATCCGGTTTTATCCGGTTTAAACCGGTTCTATCCGGTTCTATACAGTTGAAACCGGTTTAAACCGGTTCAATCCGGTTTTATCTGGTTTAAACCGGTTCAATCCGGTTTTATCCGTTTTAAACCGGTTATATGCCCTTTATACCAGTTTAAGCCTGTTCAATCGGGTTTTATCCAGTTTAGACCTGTTTAAGCCGGTTCATTCCAGTTTTATCCAGTTTAAACCAGTTTAAAACCTTTGAATCCGTTTTTATCCGGTTTCAACCGGTTTACACCGGTTCAATCCGGTTTTATCCGGTTTAAACCGTTTCTATCCTGTTCTATCCGTTTTAAACCGGTTTAAACCAGTTCATTCCGGTTTTATCCGGTTTAAACCGGTTTGAACCGGTTCAATCCGGTTTTATCCGGTTTAAACCTGTTTAAGCCGGTTCAATCCGGTTTTATCCGGTTTAAACCGGTTTAAGCCGGTTCAATCCGGTTTTATCCGGTTTAAACCGGTTTAAACTGGTTCAATCCGGTTTTATCTGGTTTAAACCGGTTCAATCTGGTTTTATCCAGTTTAAACTGGTTCAATTTGGTTTTATCCGGTTTAAACCGTTTTTATCCGGTTTAAACCGGTTTAAACCAGTTCAATCCGTTTTTATCCAGTTTAAACCGCTTGAAATCGGGTCAATCCGGTTTTATCCGATTTAAACCGGTTTAACCCGGTTCTATCCGGTTTTATCCGGTTTAAACCAGTTTAAAACGTTTCAATCCGTTTTTATCCGATTTAAGCCGGTTTAAAATGGTTCAATCCGGTTTTATCTGGTTTAAACGGGTTTAAAACGGTTC
Source organism: Cynocephalus volans (assembly GCF_027409185.1). NCBI lineage: Eukaryota > Metazoa > Chordata > Mammalia > Dermoptera > Cynocephalidae > Cynocephalus > Cynocephalus volans. The sequence goes on from NW_026902412.1 coordinate 247,530, forward strand.
AATCCGGTTTTATGCAGTTTAAACCGGTTCTATCCTGTTTATACCGGTTCTATCCGGTTTTATCCTGTTTTAGACCGGTTCAATCTGGTTTTATCCGGTTTAACCCACTTTAAACTGGTTCAATCCGGTTTTATCCGCTTTAAAACGGTTCTATCCGGTTCTATCCTGTTTAAACCGGTTTAAACCAGTTCAATCCGGTTTTATCTGGTTTAAACCAGTTCTACCCATTTCAATCTGGTTTAAACCGGTTAGAACCGGTTCTATGCGGTTTTATCCGGTTTAAACCGGTTCAATCTGTTTTTATCCGGTTTAAACCTGTTCTATCCGGTTTAAACCGGTTTGAACCTGTTCAATCCGGTTTTATCCGGTTTAAACCGGTTCTATCCGTTTCTATCCGGTTAAAACCGGTTCTTTCCGATTCTATCCGGTTTAAACCGGTTTAAACCGGTTCAATCCGTTTTTATCCGGTTTAAACCTGTTCCATCCGGTTTTATCCCGTTTAAACCGGTTCTATCCGGTTTTATCCGGTTTAAACCGGTTTAGCCCGGTTCTATCCAGTTAAAACCGGTTTAAACCGGTTCAATCCCATTTTATCCGGTTTAAACCGGTTCAATCTGGTTTTATCGGGTTGAAACCGGTTTAAGCTGGTTCAAGATGGTTTTATCCGGTTTAAACTGGTTCAATCTGGTTTTATCCGGTTTAAACTGGTTGAAACCGGTTCTATCCAGTTTAGACCGGTTCAAACCGGTTCAATCCGGTTTTATCCGGTTTAAACCGGTTCTATCCGTTTCTATCTGGTTTAAACCGGTTTAAACTGGTTCAATATGGTTTTCTCCATTTGAAACCGGTTCAGTCTGGTTTTACCCGGTGTAAACTGATTCAATTTGGTTTTATCCGGTTTAGAACAGTTCAATCCGGTTTTATCCGGTTTAAACCGGTTCTATGCTGTTTACACCAGTTTAAGCCTGTTCAATCGGGTTTTATCCAGTTTAGACCTGTTTAAGCCGGTTCATTCCGGTTTTATCCAGCTTAAACCGGTTTAAACCCTTTCAATCCGTTTTTATCCAGTTTCAACCGGTTTACACCGGTTCAATCTGGTTTTATCCGATTTAAACCGGTTTAAGCCGGTTCAATCCGGTTTTATCCTGTTTAAACCGGTTCAATCTGGTTTGATCCGGTTTAAACCAGTTTAAACCGGTTCAATCCAGTTTTATCCGGTTTGAACCAGTTCAATCCGGTTTTATCCGGTTTAAACTGGTTCAGTCCGGTTTCATCTGGTTTAAAACGGTTCATTCCGGTTTTATCCAGTTTAAACCGGTTCAATCCGGTTTTATCTGGTTTAAACCAGTTCACTCTGGTTTTATCCGTTTTAAACCGGTTTGTACCGGTTCAATCCGGTTTTATCCGGTTTAAACCTGTTTAAGCTGGTGCAATCCGGTTTTATCCAGTTTAAACCGGTTCTATCCGGTTCTATCCAGTTGAAACCAGTTTAAACCAGTTCAATGCGGTTTTATCCGGTTAAAACCGGTTCAATCCGGTTTTATCCAGTTTAAACCTGTTTAAACCGGTTCAATCAGTTTTATCCAGTTTAAACCGGTCCTATCCGGTTTAAACCGGTTTAGGCCGGTTCATTCCGGTTTTATCAGTTTTAAACCGGTTTAAACTGCTTCAATCCGTTTATATCCGATTTCAACCGGTTTCATCCAGTTCAATCCTGTTTTATCCGGTTTAATCCAGTTCATTCCGGTTTTTTCCGGTTTAAACCGGTTTGAACCGGTTCAATCCGGTTTTATCTGGTTTAAACCGGTTTTATCCGGTTTAGACCAGTTCATTCCGGTTCTATCCGGTTGAAACCGGTTTAAACCGGTTCAATCCGGTTTTATCCGGTTTAAACCGGTTCAATCCGGTATTATCCGGTTTGTACCGGTTCAATCCGGTTTTATCCGGTTTAAACCTGTTTAAGCTGGTGCAATCCGGTTTTATCCAGTTTAAACCGGTTCTATCCGGTTCTATCCAGTTGAAACCAGTTTAAACCAGTTCAATGCGGCTTTATCCGGTTAAAACCGGTTCAATCCGGTTTTATCCAGTTTAAACCTGTTTAAACCGGTTCAATCGGTTTTATCCAGTTTAAACCGGTCCTATCCGGTTTAAACCGGTTTAGGCCGGTTCATTCCGGTTTTATCAGTTTTAAACCGGTTTAAACTGCTTCAATCCGTTTATATCCGATTTCAACCGGTTTCATCCAGTTCAATCCGGTATTATCCAGTTTAAACCAGTTCATTCCGGTTTTATCCGGTTTAAACCGGTTTGAACCGGTTCAATCCGGTTTTATCTGGTTTAAACCGGTTTTATCCGGTTTATACCAGTTCATTCCGGTTCTATCCGGTTGAAACCGGTTTAAACCGGTTCAATCCGGTTTTATCTGGTTTAAACCGGTTTTATCCGGTTTAAACCAGTTCATTCCGGTTTTACCCAGTTTAAACCGGTTATATCCGGTTTTATCCGGTTTATCCGGTTTAAACCAGTTTAATCCGGTTTTATCCGGCTTAAACCGGTTCAATCTGGTATTATCCGGTTTAAACTGGTTCAATTTGGTTTTATCCCATTTAAACCGGTTTTATCCGGTTTAAACCGGTATAAACCAGTTCAATCCGGTTTTATCCTGTTTAAACCGGTTTAAACCGGATCAATCCGATTTTATCCGGTTTAAACCGGTTCAATCCAGTTTTATCCGGTTTAAACCGGTTTAAGCTGGTTCAATCCGGTTTTATCCGGTTTAAACCGGTTCAATCTTGTTTTATCCGGTTTAAACCGGTTGAAACCAGTTCAATCTGCTTTTATCTGGTTTAGACCATGTCAAACCGGTTCAGTCCAGTTTTATCCGGTTTAAACCAGTTCTCTCCATTTCTATCTGATTTAAACCGGTTTAAACTGGTTCAATCCGGTTTTATCCGTTTTAAACCGGTTCAATCTGGTTTTATCCGGTTTAAACTGGTTCAATTTGGTTTTATCCAGTTTAAACCGGTTTTATCCGTTTTAAACCGGTTTAATCCAGTTCAATCCGGTTTTATCCGGTTTAAACCCGTTCAGTCTGGTTTTATCCGGTTTAAACCGGATTCAACCTGTTCAATCCGGTTTTATCCGGTTTAAAACGATTTAAGCCGGTTCAATCAGGTTTTATCCAGTTTAAACCGGTTCTATCCGGTTCTATCCGGTTGAAACCAGTTTAAACCGGTTCAATCCGGTTGTCTCCGGTTGAAACCAGTTCAATCCTGTTTTATCCGGTTTAAACCGGTTCTATCCGGTTCTATGGATTTGAAACCGGTTTAAACCGGTTCAATCAGATTTTATCCGGTTTACACCCGTTCTATCTGTTTGAAACCGTATTAAACCGGTTCAATCCGGTTTTATCTGATTTAAAACGGTTCAATCCGGTTTTATCCGGTTTAAACCGGTTCTATGCTCTTTATACCAGTTTAAGCCTGTTCAATCGGGTTTTATCCGGTTTAACCTGTTTAAGCCGGTTCATTCCAGTTTTATCCAGTTTAAACCAGTTTAAACCCTTTGAATCCGTTTTTATCCGGTTTCAACCGGTTTACACCGGTTCAATCCGGTTTTATCCGGTTTAAACCGTTTCTATCCTGTTCTATCCGTTTTAAACCGGTTTAAACCAGTTCATTCCGGTTTTATCCGGTTTAAACCGGTTTGAACCGGTTCAATCCGGTTTTGTCCGGTTTAAACCGGTTTAAGCCGGTTCAATCCGGTTTAATCCAGTTTAAACCGGTTCTATCCGGTTCTATCCGGTTGAAACCAGTTTAAACCGGTTCAAACCGGTTTTATCTGGTTTGAACCGGTTCAATCTGGTTTTATCCGGTTTAAACAGGTTCTATCCGGTTCTATCCAGTTTAAACCGGTTCTATACGGTTCTATTTGGTATAAACTGGTTCAATCCGGTTTTATCTGTTTTAAACCGGTTCAATCTGGTTTTATCCGGTTTAAAATGGTTCAATTTGGTTTTATCCGGTTTAAACCGTTTTTATCCGGTTTAAACCGGTTTAAACCGGTTCAATCCGTTTTTATCCGGTTTAAACCTGTTCAAACAGTTTTTATCCGGTTTCAAACTATTCAATCCGGTTTTATCCGGTTTAAACCGGTTCTATACGTTTCTATCCGGTTAAAACCGGTTCTATCCGATTCTATCCAGTTTAAACCGGTTCAATCCGTTTTTATCCGGTTTAAACCTGCTCAAACAGTTTTTATCCGGTTTCAACCTATTCAATCCGGTTTTATCCAGTTTAAACCGGTTCTATACTTTTCTATCCGGTTAAAACCGGTTCTATCCGATTCTATCCAGTTTAAACCGGTTCAATCCGTTTTTATCCGGTTTAAACCTGTTCAATCTGGTTTTATCCGGTTTAAACCGGTTCTATCCGGTTTTATCCGGATTAAACGGTTTTAGCCCTGTTCTATCCGGTTTAAACCGGTTTAAACCGGTTCAATCCCATTTTATCCGGTTTAAACCGGTTCAATCTGGTTTTATCCGGTTTAAACCGGTTTAAGCCGGTTCAATCCGGTTTTATCCGGTTTAAACCGGTTCAATCCGTTTTTATCCGGTTTAAACCGGTTTAAACCAGATCAATCCGGTTTTATCCGATTTAAACCGGGTTAACCCAGTTCTATCCGGTTTTATCCGGTTTAAATCAGTTTAAACCGATTCTATCCGTTTTTATCCGATTTTAGCCGGTTTAAACCGGTTCAATCCGGTTTTATCCGTTTTATACGGGTTCAAACCGGTTCAATCCGCTTTTATCCAGTTTAAACTGGTTCTATCCGGTTCTATCCTGTTTAAACCGGTTTAAACCGGTTCAATATGGTTTACTCCGGTTTAAACCGGTTCTATCCGGTTTTATCCGGTTTTAGACCGGTTCAATCTGGTTTTATCCGGTTTAACCCACTTTAAACTGGTTCAATCCGGTTTTATCCGCTTTAAAATGTTTCTATCCGTTTCTATCCTGTTTAAACCGGTTTAAACCAGTTCAATCCGGTTTTATCTGGTTTACACCGGTTCTACCCATTTCAATCTGGTTTAAACCGGTTAGAACCGGTTCTATGCGGTTTTATCCGGTTTAAACCGGTTCAATCTGTTTTTATCCGGTTTAAACCGGTTCTATCCGGTTTAAACCGGTTTGAACCTGTTCAATCCGGTTTTATCCGGTTTAAACCGGTTCTATCCGTTTCTATCCGGTAAAAACCGGTTCTTTCCGATTCTATCCGGTTTAAACTGGTTTAAACCGGTTCAATCCGTTTTTATCCGGTTTAAACCTGTTCAATCCGGTTTTATCCCGTTTAAACCGGTTCTATCCGGTTTTATCCGGTTTAAACCGGTTTAGCCCGGTTCTATCTGGTTAAAACCGGTTTAAACCGGTTCAATCCCATTTTATCCGGTTTAAACCGGTTCAATCTGGTTTTATCGGGTTGAAACCGGTTTAAGCTGGTTCAATCTGGTTTTATCCGGTTTAAACTGGTTCAATCTGGTTTTATCCGGTTTAAACTGGTTGAAACCGGTTCTATCCGGTTTAGACCGGTTCAAACCGGTTTTATCCGGTTTAAACCGGTTCTATCCGTTTCTATCTGGTTTAAACCGGTTTAAACTGGTTCAATCTGGTTTTGTCCATTTTAAACCGGTTCAGTCTGGTTTTACCCGGTTTAAACTGGTTCAATTTGGTTTTATCCGGTTTAGAACAGTTCAATCCGGTTTTATCCGGTTTAAACCGGTGCTATGCTGTTTATGCCAGTTTAAGCCTGTTCAATCGGGTTTTATCCAGTTTAGACGTGTTTAATCCGGTTCATTCCGGTTTTATCCAGCTTAAACCGTTTTAAACCCTTTCAATCCGTTTTTATCCAGTTTCAACCGGTTTACACCGGTTCAATCCGGTTTTATCCGATTTAAACCGGTTTAAGCCGGTTCAATCCGGTTTTATCCGGTTTAAACCGGTTCAATCTGGATTGATCCGGTTTGAACCTGTTTGAACCAGTTCAATCTGGTTTTATCTGGTTTAAACCGGTGTAAGCCGGTTGAATCCGGTTTTATCCAGTTTAAACCGGTTCTATCCGGTTGAAACCAGTTTAAACCGGTTCAATCCAGTTTTATCCGTTTTAAACCGGTTCAATCCGGTTTTATCCGGTTTAAAACCGGTTCCATCTGGTTTTATCCGGTTTAAACCGGTTCAATCCGGTTTTATCCGGTTTGAACCGGTTCAATCCGCTTTTATCTAGCTTAAACCGGTTTAAACCCTTTCAATCCGTTTTTATCCACTTTCGACCGGTTTACACCGGTTCAATCCGGTTTTATCCGATTTAAACCGGTTTAAGCCGGTTCAATCCGGTTTTATCTGGTTTAAACCGGTTCAATCTGGTTTGATCCGGTTTAAACCAGTTTGAACCGGTTCAATCTGGTTTTATCCGGTTTAAACCGGTTTAAGCCGGTTCAATCCGGTTTTATCCAGTTTAAACCGGTTCTATCCGGTTGAAACCAGTTTAAACCGGTTCAATCCAGTTTTATCCGGTTTAAACCGGTTCAATCCGGTTTAAACCAGTTTGAACCGTTTCAATCCGGTTTTATCCGATTTAAACCAGTTTAATCCGGTTCTATCCGGTTCTATCCTGTTTAAATCGGTTTCAACCGGTTCTATCCTGTTCTATCCGGTTTTATCCGGTTTAAACCAGTTCATTCCGGTTTTATCCGGTTTAAACTGGTTTGAACCGGTTCAATCCGGTTTTATCTGGTTTAAACCGGTTTTATCCGGTTTAGACCAGTTCATTCCGGTTCTATCCGGTTGAAACCGATTTAAACCGGTTCAATCCGGTTTTATCTGGTTTAAACCGGTTTTATCCGGTTTAAACCAATTCATTCCGGTTTTACCCAGTTTAAACCGGTTATATCCGGTTTTATCCGGTTTATCCAGTTTAAACCAGTTTAATCCGGTTTTATCCGGCTTAAACCGGTTCAATCTGGTATTATCCGGTTTAAACTGGTTCAATTTGGTTTTATCCCGTTTAAACCGGTTTTATCCGGTTTAAACCGGTATAAACCAGTTCAATCCGGTTTTATCCTGTTTAAACCGGTTTAAACCGGATCAATCCGATTTTATCCGGTTTAAACCGGTTCAATCCAGTTTTATCCGGTTTAAACCGGTTTAAGCTGGTTCAATCCGGTTTTATCCGGTTTAAACCGGTTCAATCTTGTTTTATCCGGTTTAAACCGGTTGAAACCAGTTCAATCTGGTTTTATCTGGTTTAGACCATTTCAAACCGGTTCAGTCCGGTTTTATCTGGTTTAAACCAGTTCTCTCCATTTCTATCTGATTTAAACCGGTTTAAACTGGTTCAATCCGGTTTCATCCGTTTTAAACCGGTTCAATCTGGTTTTATCCGGTTTAATCTGGTTCAATTTGGTTTTATCCAGTTTAAACCGGTTTTATCCGTTTTAAACCGGTTTAATCCAGTTCAATCCGCTTTTATCCGGTTTAAACCCGTTCAGTCTGGTTTTATCCGGTTTAAACCAGTTTGAACCGGTTCAATCCGGTTTTAACCGTTTTAAATCTGTTTGAACCGGTTCAATGCGGTTTTATCCGGTTTAAACCGGTTTGAACCGGTTCAATCCGGTTTTATCCGGTTTAAAACGGTTTGAACCAGTTCAATCCGGTTTTATCCGGTTTAAACCTGTTCAATCCGGTTCTATCCGGTTTAAACCAGTTTAAACCGGTTAATCCGGTTTTATCCGGCTTAAACCGGTTCAATCTGGTATTATCCGTTTTAAACTGGTTCAATTTGGTTTTATCCCGTTTAAACCGGTTTTATCCGGTTTAAACCGGTATAAACCAGTTCAATCCGGTTTAATCCTGTTTAAACCGGTTTAAACCGGATCAATCTGGTTTTATCCGGCTTCAACCGGTTTTACCCAGTTCTATACGGTTTAAACCGGTTTAAACCTATTCAATCCGATTTCATCCGGTTTAAACCAATTCAACCCAGTTTTATCCGGTTTAAACCGGTTTAAGCTGGTTCAATCCGGTTTTATCCGGTTTATACCGGTTCAATCTTGTTTTATCCGGTTTAAACCGGTTTACACCGGTTCAATCCGGTTTTATCCGGTTTAAACCGGTTCAGTCTGGTTTTATCCGGTTTAAACCGGTTTCAACCGTTTCAATCCGGTTTTATCCGGTTTAAACCGGTATAAACCAGTTCAATCCGGTTTTATCCTGTTTAAACCGGTTTAAACCGGATCAATCCGATTTTATCCGGTTTAAACCGGTTCAATCCAGTTTTATCCGGTTTAAACCGGTTTAAGCTGGTTCAATCCGGTTTTATCCGGTTTAAACCGGTTCAATCTTGTTTTATCCGGTTTAAACCGGTTGAAACCAGTTCAATCTGCTTTTATCTGGTTTAGACCATTTCAAACCGGTTCAGTCCAGTTTTATCCGGTTTAAACCAGTTCTCTCCATTTCTATCTGATTTAAACCGGTTTAAACTGGTTCAATCCGGTTTTATCCGTTTTAAACCGGTTCAATCTGGTTTTATCCGGTTTAAACTGGTTCAATCTGGTTTTATCCAGTTTAAACCGGTTTTATCCGTTTTAAACCGGTTTAATCCAGTTCAATCCGGTTTTATCCGGTTTAAACCCGTTCAGTCTGGTTTTATCCGGTTTAAACCGGATTCAACCTGTTCAATCCGGTTTTATCCGGTTTAAAACGATTTAAGCCGGTTCAATCAGGTTTTATCCAGTTGAAACCGGTTCTATCCGGTTCTATCCGGTTGAAACCAGTTTAAACCGGTTCAATCCGGTTTTCTCCGGTTTAAACCAGTTCAATCCTGTTTTATCCGGTTTAAACAGGTTCTGTCCGGTTCTATCCAGTTTAAACCGGTTCTATACGGTTCTATTTGGTTTAAACTGGTTCAATCCGGTTTTATCCGTTTTAAACCGGTTCAATCTGGTTTTATCCGGTTTAAACTGGTTCAATTTGGTTTTATCCCGTTTAAACCGGTTTTATCCGGTTTAAACCGGTATAAACCAGTTCAATCCGGTTTAATCCTGTTTAAACCGGTTTAAACCGGATCAATCCGGTTTTATCCGGCTTCAACCGGTTTTACCCAGTTCTATACGGTTTAAACCGGTTTAAACCTATTCAATCCGATTTCATCCGGTTTAAACCAATTCAACCCAGTTTTATCCGGTTTAAACCGGTTTAAGCTGGTTCAATCCGGTTTTATCTGGTTTATACCGGTTCAATCTTGTTTTATCCGGTTTAAACCGGTTTACACCGGTTCAATCCGGTTTTATCCGGTTTAAACCGGTTCAGTCTGGTTTTATCCGGTTTAAACCGGTTTCAACCGTTTCAATCCGGTTTTATCCGGTTTAAACCGGTTCTATCCGGTTCTATACAGTTGAAACCGGTTTAAACAGGTTCAATCAGGTTTTATCCGGTTTAAACCGGTTCTATCTGGTTGAACCGTATTAAACCGGTTCAATCCGGTTTTGTCTGGTTTAAACCGGTTCAATCCGGTTTTATCCGGTTTAAACCGGTTATATGCTCTTTATACCAGTTTAAGCCTGTTCAATCGGGTTTTATCCGGTTTAGACCTGTTTAAGCCGGTTCATTCCAGTTTTATCAAGTTGAAACCAGTTTAAACCCTTTGAATCCGTTTTTATCCGGTTTCAACCGGTTTACACCGGTTCAAACCGGTTTTATCCGGTTTAAACCGTTTCTATCCTGTTCTATCCGTTTTAAACCGGTTTAAACCAGTTCATTCCGGTTTTATACGGTTTAAACCGGTTTGAACCGGTTCAATCCGGTTTTATCCGGTTTAAACCTGTTTAAGCCGGTTCAATCCGGTTTTATCCGGTTTAAACTGGTTTAAGCCGGTTCAATCCGGTTTTATCCGGTTTAAACCGGTTTAAGCCGGTTCAATCCGGTTTAATCCAGTTTAAACCGGTTCTATCCGGTTCTATCCAGTTGAAACCAGTTTTAACCGGTTCAAACCGGTTTTATCTGGTTTGAACCGGTTCAATCTGGTTTGATCCAGTTTAAACAGGTTCTATCCGGTTCTATCCAGTTTAAACCGGTTCTATACGGTTCTATTTGGTTTAAACTGGTTCAATCCGGTTTTATCTGGTTTAAACCGGTTCAATCTGGTTTTATCCGGTTTAAACTGGTTCAATTTGGTTTTATCCGGTTTAAACCGTTTTTATTCGGTTTAAACCGGTTTAAACCAGTTCAATCCGTTTTTATCCAGTTTAAACTGCTTGAAACCGGGTCAATCCAGTTTTATCCGATTTAAACCGGTTTAACCCGGTTCTATCCGGTTTTATCCGGTTTAAACCAGTTTAAACCGTTTCAATCCGTTTTTATCTGATTTAAGCCGGTTTAAAACGGTTCAATCCGGTTTTATCTGGTTTAAACGGGTTTAAACCGGTTCAATCCGGTTTTATGCAGTTTAAACCGGTTCGATCCTCTTTAAACCTGTTTAAACCGGTTCAATATGGTTTTATCCGGTTTAAACCAGTTCTATCCGGTTTTATCCGGTTTTAGACATGTTCAATCTGGTTTTATCCGGTTTAAACCACTTTAAACTGGTTCAATCCGGTTTTATCTGGTTTAAACCTGTTCTATCCGGTTTAAACCGGTTTGAACCGCTTCAATCTGGTTTTATCCGGTTTAAACCACTTTAAACTGGTTATATCTGATTTTATCCGGTTTAAACCTGTTCTATCCGGTTTAAACCGGTTTGAACCGGTTCAATCCGGTTTTATCCGGTTTAAACCGGTTTAAACCGGTTCAATCCGTTTTTATCCGGTTTAAACCTGTTCAAACAGTTTTTATCCGGTTTCAACCGATTCAATCCGGTTTTATCCGGTTTAAACTGGTTCTATCCGTTTCTATCCGGTTAAAACCGGTTCTATTAGATTCTATCCAGTTTAAACCGGTTCAATCCGGTTTTATCCGGTTTAAGCCAGTTCAATCCGGTTTTATCCGGTTTAAACCGGTTTAAACCGGTTCAATCCGGTTTTATCCGGTTTAACCCTGTTCTATACGGTTCTATCCGGTTTGAACCGGTTCAATCCGGTTTTATCCGGTTTAAACCGGTTTAAGCCGGTTCAATCAGGTTTTATCCAGTTTAAACCGGTTCTATCCGGTTCTATCCGGTTGAAACCAGTTTAAACCGGTTCAATCCGGTTTTATCCGGTTTAAACCGTTTCAATCCGGTTTTATCCGGTTTAAACCGGTTCATTCCGGTTTTATCCGGTTAAAACCGGTTTGAAACGGTTCAATCCGGTTTTATCCGGTTTAAACCAGTTCATTCCGGTTTTATCCGTTTAAAACCAGTTTGAAACGGTTCAATCCGGTTTTATCCGGCTTAAACCGGTTCAATCCGTTTTTATCCGGTTTAAACCAGTTCACTCCAGTTTTATCCGGTTTAAACCGGTTTGAACCGGTTCAATCCGGTTTTATCTGGTTTAAACCGGTTCAATCTGGTTTTATCCGGTTTAAACCGCTTTAAAACGGTTTAATCCGGTTTTATGCGGTTTAAACCAGTTTGAACCGGTTCAATCCGGTTTTATCCAGTTTAAACCGGTTTAAACCGGTTCAATCCTGTTTTATCTGGTTTAGACCGGTTCTATCCGGTTCTATCCTTTTTAAATCTGATTAAACTGGTTCTATCCTGTTCTATCCTGTTTTAACTGGATTAAACCAGTTCAATCCGGTTTTATCCGGTTTAAACCGGTTTAAACCGCTTCAATCCGGTTTTATCCGGTTTAAACCTGTTTAAACCGGTTCAATCTGGTTTTATCCGGTTTAAACGGGTTTCAGCCGGTTCTATCCGGTTTAAACCGGTTTGAGCCAGTTCATGCCGATTTTATCCGGTTTAAACCGGATACCGGTTTAAACCAGCTCTATCCAGTTTAAACAGGTTTAAGCCGGTTCAATCTGGTTTTATCCGGTTTAAACCGGTTTTAACCGATTCAATCCGGTTTATCCAGTATAAACTGGTTTAATCCGTTTCAATCCGGTTTTATCCGGTTTACACCGATTTAAACCGGTTCAGTCCGGTTTTATCCAGTTTAAACCGGTTATATCTGGTTTAAACCGGTATAAACCAGTTCAATCCGGTCTTATCCGGTTTAAACCATTTCTATCCGGTTCTATCCGTTTTAAACTGGTTTAAACCAGTTCATTCCGGTTTTATCAGGTTGAAATAGGTTCTATCCGGTTCTATACAGTTGAAACCGGTTTAAACCGGTTCAATCCGTTTTAATCCGGTTTAAACCGGTTTAAGCCAGTTCAATCCAGTTTTATCCAGTTTAAACCGGTTCTATCCGGTTCTATCCGGTTGAAACCAGTTTAAACCGGTTCAATCCGGTTTTATCCGGTTTAAACCAGTTCAATCCTGTTTTATCCGGTTTAAACCGGTTCTATCCGGTTCTATACAGTAGAAACCGGTTTAAACCGGTTCAATCCGGTTTTATCCGGTTTAAACCGGTTCTATGCTGTTTATACCAGTTTAAGCCTGTTCAATCGGGTTTTATCCGGTTTAGACCTGTTTAAGCTGGTTCATTCCGGTTTTATCCAGTTTAAACCGGCTTAAACCCTTTCAATCCTTTTTTATCCGGTTTCAACCGGTTTACAGCGGTTCAATCCGGTTTTATCCGGTTTATACCGTTTCTATCCGGTTCTACCCGTTTTAAACCGGTTTAAACCAGTTCATTCCGGTTTTATCCGGTTTAAACCAGTTTGAACCGGTTCAATCCGGTTTTATCCGGTTTAAACCGGTTTAAACCGGTTCAATCGGTTTTATCCAGTTTAAACCGGTCCTATCCGGTTTAAACCGGTTTATGCCGGTTCATTCCGGTTTTATCAGTTTTAAAACGGTTTAAACTGCTTCAATCCGTTTATATCCGATTTCAACCGGTTTCATCCGGTTCAATCCGGTTTTATCCGGTTTAAACCAGTTCATTCCGGTTTTATCCGGTTTAAACCGGTTTGAACCGGTTCAATCCGGTTTTATCTGGTTTAAACCGGTTTTATCCGGTTTAGACCAGTTCATTCCGGTTCTATCCGGTTGAAACCGGTTTAAACCGGTTCAATCCGGTTTTATCTGGTTTAAACCGGTTTTATCCGGTTTAAACCAGTTCATTCCGGTTTTACCCAGTTTAAACCGGTTATATCCGGTTTTATCCGGTTTATCCGGTTTAAACCAGTTTAATCCGGTTTTATCCGGCTTAAACCGGTTCAATCTGGTATTATCCGGTTTAAACTGGTTCAATTTGGTTTTATCCCATTTAAACCGGTTTTATCCGGTTTAAACTGGTATAAACCAGTTCAATCCGGTTTTATCCTGTTTAAACCGGTTTAAACCGGATCAATCCGATTTTATCCGGTTTAAACCGGTTCAATCCAGTTTTATCCGGTTTAAACCGGTTTAAGCTGGTTCAATCCGGTTTTATCCGGTTTAAACCGGTTCAATCTTGTTTTATCCGGTTTAAACCGGTTGAAACCAGTTCAATCTGGTTTTATCTGGTTTAGACCATTTCAAACCGGTTCAGTCCAGTTTTATCCGGTTTAAACCAGTTCTCTCCATTTCTATCTGATTTAAACCGGTTTAAACTGGTTCAATCCGGTTTTATCCGTTTTAAACCGGTTCAATCTGGTTTTATCCGGTTTAAACTGGTTCAATTTGGTTTTATCCAGTTTAAACCGGTTTTATCCGTTTTAAACCGGTTTAATCCAGTTCAATCCGGTTTTATCCGGTTTAAACCCGTTCAGTCTGGTTTTATCCGGTTTAAACCGGATTCAACCTGTTCAATCCGGTTTTATCCGGTTTAAAACGATTTAAGCCGGTTCAATCAGGTTTTATCCAGTTGAAACCGGTTCTATCCGGTTCTATCCGGTTGAAACCAGTTTAAACCGGTTCAATCCGGTTTTCTCCGGTTTAAACCAGTTCAATCCTGTTTTATCCGGTTTAAACAGGTTCTGTCCGGTTCTATCCAGTTTAAACCGGTTCTATACGGTTCTATTTGGTTTAAACTGGTTCAATCCGGTTTTATCCGTTTTAAACCGGTTCAATCTGGTTTTATCCGGTTTAAACTGGTTCAATTTGGTTTTATCCCGTTTAAACCGGTTTTATCCGGTTTAAACCGGTATAAACCAGTTCAATCCGGTTTAATCCTGTTTAAACCGGTTTAAACCGGATCAATCCGGTTTTATCCGGCTTCAACCGGTTTTACCCAGTTCTATACGGTTTAAACCGGTTTAAACCTATTCAATCCGATTTCATCCGGTTTAAACCAATTCAACCCAGTTTTATCCGGTTTAAACCGGTTTAAGCTGGTTCAATCCGGTTTTATCCGGTTTATACCGGTTCAATCTTGTTTTATCCGGTTTAAACCGGTTTACACCGGTTCAATCCGGTTTTATCCGGTTTAAACCGGTTCAGTCTGGTTTTATCCGGTTTAAACCGGTTTCAACCGTTTCAATCCGGTTTTATCCGGTTTAAACCGGTTCTATCCGGTTCTATACAGTTGAAACCGGTTTAAACAGGTTCAATCAGGTTTTATCCGGTTTAAACCGGTTCTATCTGGTTGAACCGTATTAAACCGGTTCAATCCGGTTTTGTCTGGTTTAAACCGGTTCAATCCGGTTTTATCCGGTTTAAACCGGTTATATGCTCTTTATACCAGTTTAAGCCTGTTCAATCGGGTTTTATCCGGTTTAGACCTGTTTAAGCCGGTTCATTCCAGTTTTATCAAGTTGAAACCAGTTTAAACCCTTTGAATCCGTTTTTATCCGGTTTCAACCGGTTTACACCGGTTCAAACCGGTTTTATCCGGTTTAAACCGTTTCTATCCTGTTCTATCCGTTTTAAACCGGTTTAAACCAGTTCATTCCGGTTTTATACGGTTTAAACCGGTTTGAACCGGTTCAATCCGGTTTTATCCGGTTTAAACCTGTTTAAGCCGGTTCAATCCGGTTTTATCCGGTTTAAACTGGTTTAAGCCGGTTCAATCCGGTTTTATCCGGTTTAAACCGGTTTAAGCCGGTTCAATCCGGTTTAATCCAGTTTAAACCGGTTCTATCCGGTTCTATCCAGTTGTAACCAGTTTTAACCGGTTCAAACCGGTTTTATCTGGTTTGAACCAGTTCAATCTGGTTTGATCCAGTTTAAACAGGTTCTATCCGGTTCTATCCAGTTTAAACCGGTTCTATACGGTTCTATTTGGTTTAAACTGGTTCAATCCGGTTTTATCTGGTTTAAACCGGTTCAATCTGGTTTTATCCGGTTTAAACTGGTTCAATTTGGTTTTATCCGGTTTAAACCGTTTTTATTCGGTTTAAACCGGTTTAAACCAGTTCAATCCGTTTTTATCCAGTTTAAACCGCTTGAAACCGGGTCAATCCAGTTTTATCCGATTTAAACCGGTTTAACCCGGTTCTATCCGGTTTTATCCGGTTTAAACCAGTTTAAACCGTTTCAATCCGTTTTTATCTGATTTAAGCCGGTTTAAAACGGTTCAATCCGGTTTTATCTGGTTTAAACCTGTTCTATCCGGTTTAAACCGGTTTGAACCGCTTCAATCTGGTTTTATCCGGTTTAAACCACTTTAAACTGGTTATATCTGATTTTATCCGGTTTAAACCTGTTCTATCCGGTTTAAACCGGTTTGAACCGGTTCAATCCGGTTTTATCCGGTTTAAACCGGTTTAAACCGGTTCAATCCGTTTTTATCCGGTTTAAACCTGTTCAAACAGTTTTTATCCGGTTTCAACCGATTCAATCCGGTTTTATCCGGTTTAAACTGGTTCTATCCGTTTCTATCCGGTTAAAACCGGTTCTATTAGATTCTATCCAGTTTAAACCGGTTCAATCCGGTTTTATCCGGTTTAAGCCAGTTCAATCTGGTTTTATCCGGTTTAAACCGGTTTAAACCGGTTCAATCCGGTTTTATCCGGTTTAACCCTGTTCTATACGGTTCTATCCGGTTTGAACCGGTTCAATCCGGTTTTATCCGGTTTAAACCGGTTTAAGCCGGTTCAATCAGGTTTTATCCAGTTTAAACCGGTTCTATCCGGTTCTATCCGGTTGATACCAGTTTAAACCGGTTCAATCCGGTTTTATCCGGTTTAAACCGGTTCAATCCGGTTTTATCCGGTTTAAACCGGTTCATTCCGGTTTTATCCGGTTAAAACCGGTTTGAAACGGTTCAATCCGGTTTTATCCGGTTTAAACCAGTTCATTCCGGTTTTATCCGTTTAAAACCAGTTTGAAACAGTTCAATCCGGTTTTATCCGGCTTAAACCGGTTCAATGCGTTTTTATCCGGTTTAAACCAGTTCACTCCAGTTTTATCCGGTTTAGACCGGTTTAAACCAGTTCAATCCGGTTTTAATCGGCTTAAACTGGTTCAATCTGGTTTTATCCGGTTTAAACCGCTTTAAAACGGTTTAATCCGGTTTTATGCGGTTTAAACCAGTTTGAACCGGTTCAATCCGGTTTTATCCAGTTTAAACCGGTTTAAACCGGTTCAATCCTGTTTTATCTCGTTTAGACCGGTTCTATCCGGTTCTATCCTTTTTAAATCTGATTAAACTGGTTCTATCCTGTTCTATCCTGTTTTAACTGGATTAAACCAGTTCAATCCGGTTTTATCCGGTTTAAACCGGTTCTATCCGTTTCCATCTGGTTTAAACGGGTTTAAACTGGTTCAATCCGGTTTTATCCGTTTTAAACTGGTTCAATCTGATTTTATCCGGTTTAAACTGTTTCAATTTGGTTTTATCCGGTTTAAACCTGTTCAATCCGGTTTTCTCTAGTTTAAACCGGTTTAGACAGGTTCAGTCCGGTTTTACCCAGTTTAAACCGGTTCTATCCGGTTCTATCCGGTTGAAACCGGTTTAAACCGGTTCAATCCGTTTTTATCCGGTTTAAACCAGTTCAATCCGTTTTTATCCGCTTTAAACCGGTTTGAACCGGTTCAATCCGGTTTTATCCGGTTTAAACCGGTTCTATCCAGTTCTATCCGGTTTAAACCGGTTCTATCCGGTTCTATCTGGTTTACACCGGTTTAAACCGGTTCAATCCGGTTTTATCCGGTTTAAACCGGTTTAAACCGCTTCAATCCGGTTTTATCCGGTTTAAACCTGTTTAAACCGGTTCAATCTGGTTTTATCCGGTTTAAACGGGTTTCAGCCGGTTCTATCCGGTTTAAACCGGTTTGAGCCAGTTCATGCCGATTTTATCCGGTTTAAACCGGATACCGGTTTAAACCAGCTCTATCCAGTTTAAACAGGTTTAAGCCGGTTCAATCTGGTTTTATCCGGTTTAAACCGGTTTTAACCGATTCAATCCGGTTTATCCAGTATAAACTGGTTTAATCCGTTTCAATCCGGTTTTATCCGGTTTACACCGATTTAAACCGGTTCAGTCCGGTTTTATCCAGTTTAAACCGGTTATATCTGGTTTAAACCGGTATAAACCAGTTCAATCCGGTCTTATCCGGTTTAAACCATTTCTATCCGGTTCTATCCGTTTTAAACTGGTTTAAACCAGTTCATTCCGGTTTTATCAGGTTGAAATCGGTTCTATCCGGTTCTATACAGTTGAAACCGGTTTAAACCGGTTCAATCCGTTTTAATCCGGTTTAAACCGGTTTAAGCCAGTTCAATCCAGTTTTATCCAGTTTAAACCGGTTCTATCCGGTTCTATCCGGTTGAAACCAGTTTAAACCGGTTCAATCCGGTTTTATCCGGTTTAAACCAGTTCAATCCTGTTTTATCCGGTTTAAACCGGTTCTATCCGGTTCTATACAGTAGAAACCGGTTTAAACCGGTTCAATCCGGTTTTATCTGGTTTAAACCGGTTCTATGCTGTTTATACCAGTTTAAGCCTGTTCAATCGGGTTTTATCCGGTTTAGACCTGTTTAAGCTGGTTCATTCCGGTTTTATCCAGTTTAAACCGGCTTAAACCCTTTCAATCCTTTTTTATCCGGTTTCAACCGGTTTACAGCGGTTCAATCCGGTTTTATCCGGTTTATACCGTTTCTATCCGGTTCTACCCGTTTTAAACCGGTTTAAACCAGTTCATTCCGGTTTTATCCGGTTTAAACCAGTTTGAACCGGTTCAATCCGGTTTTATCCGGTTTAAACCGGTTTAAGCCAGTTCAATCCGGTTTTATCCGGTTTAAACCGGTACAATCTGGTTTTATCCGGTTTAAACCGGTTTAAACCGGTTCAATCCGGTTTTATCCAGTTTAAACCGGTTCTATCCTGTTGAAACCGTATTAAACCGGTTCGGTCCGGTTTTATCCGGTTTAAACCGGTTCTATCCTGTTGAAACCGTATTAAACTGGTTCAATCCGGTATTATCCGGTTTTAAACCGGTTCTATGCTGTTTATACCAGTTTAAGCCGGTTCAATCCGGTTTTATCCGGTTTAAACCGTTTTAATCCTGTTTAAACCGGTTTAAGCTGGTTCAATCCGGTTTTATCCAGTTTAAACCGGTTCTATCCGGTTCTATAGAGTTGAAACCAGTTTAAACCGGTTCAATCCGGTTTTATTCGGTTTAAACCGGTTCAATCCGGTTTTATCCGGTTTAAACCGGTTCAATCCGGTTTTATCCGGTTTAAACCGGTTCATTCCGGTTTTATCCGGTTAAAACCGGTTTGAAATGGTTCAATCCGGTTTTATCCGGTTTAAACTGGTTCAGTCCGGTTTTATCCGGTTTAAACCGGTTCATTCCGGTTTTATCCGGTTTAAACCGGTTCAATCCGGTTTTATCTGGTTTAAACCAGTTCACTCTGGTTTTATCCGTTTTAAACCGGTTTGTACCGGTTCAATCCGGTTTTATCCGGGTTAAACTTGTTTAAGCTGGTGCAATCCGGTTTTATCCAGTTTAAACCGGTTCTAACCGGTTCTATCCAGTTGAAACCAGTTTAAACCAGTTCAATGCAGTTTTATCCGGTTAAAACCGGTTCAATCGGTTTTATCCAGTTTAAACCGGTCCTATCCGGTTTAAACCGGTTTAGGCCGGTTCATTCCGGTTTTATCAGTTTTAAAACGGTTTAAACTGCTTCAATCCGTTTATATCCGATTTCAACCGGTTTCATCCGGTTCAATCCGGTTTTATCCGGTTTAAACCAGTTCATTCCGGTTTTATCCGGTTTAAACCGGTTTGAACCGGTTCAATCCGGTTTTATCTGGTTTAAACCGGTTTTATCCGGTTTAAACCAGTTCATTCCGGTTTTACCCAGTTTAAACCGGTTATATCCGGTTTTATCCGGTTTATCCGGTTTAAACCAGTTTAATCCGGTTTTATCTGGCTTAAACCGGTTCAATCTGGTATTATCCGGTTTAAACTGGTTCAATTTGGTTTTATCCCATTTAAACCGGTTTTATCCGGTTTAAACCGGTATAAACCAGTTCAATCCGGTTTTATCCTGTTTAAACCGGTTTAAACCGGATCAATCCGATTTCATCCGGTTTAAACCGGTTCAATCCAGTTTTATCCGGTTTAAACCGGTTTAAGCTGGTTCAATCCGGTTTTATCCGGTTTAAACCGGTTCAATCTTGTTTTATCCGGTTTAAACCGGTTGAAACCAGTTCAATCTGGTTTTATCTGGTTTAGACCATTTCAAACCGGTTCAGTCCAGTTTTATCCGGTTTAAACCAGTTCTCTCCATTTCTATCTGATTTAAACCGGTTTAAACTGGTTCAATCCGGTTTTATCCGTTTTAAACCGGTTCAATCTGGTTTTATCCGGTTTAAACTGGTTCAATTTGGTTTTATCCAGTTTAAACCGGTTTTATCCGTTTTAAACCGGTTTAATCCAGTTCAATCCGGTTTTATCCGGTTTAAACCCGTTCAGTCTGGTTTTATCCGGTTTAAACCGGATTCAACCTGTTCAATCCGGTTTTATCCGGTTTAAAACGATTTAAGCCGGTTCAATCAGGTTTTATCCAGTTGAAACCGGTTCTATCCGGTTCTATCCGGTTGAAACCAGTTTAAACCGGTTCAATCCGGTTTTCTCCGGTTTAAACCAGTTCAATCCTGTTTTATCCGGTTTAAACAGGTTCTGTCCGGTTCTATCCAGTTTAAACCGGTTCTATACGGTTCTATTTGGTTTAAACTGGTTCAATCCGGTTTTATCTGGTTTGAACCAGTTCAATCTGGTTTTATCCGGTTTAAACTGGTTCAATTTGGTTTTATCCGGTTTAAACAGTTTTTATCCGGTTTAAACCGGTTTAAACCAGTTCAATCCGTTTTTATCCAGTGTCAACCGCTTGAAACCGGGTCAATCCGGTTTTATCCGATTTAAACCGGTTTAACACGGTTCTATCCGGTTTTATCCGTTTTAAAAGTGTTCTATCCGGTTCTATCCTGTTTAAACCGGTTTAAACCAGTTCAATCCGGTTTTATCTGGTTTAAACCGGTTCTACCCATTTCAATCTGGATTAAACCGGTTAGAACCGGTTCTATGCGGTTTTATCCGGTTTAAACCGGTTCAATCTGTTTTTATCCGGTTTAAACCTGTTCTATCCTGTTTAAACCGGTTTGAACCGGTTCAATCCTGTTTTATCCGGTTTAAACCGGTTCTATCCGTTTCTATCCGGTTAAAACCGGTTCTTTCCGATTCTATCCGGTTTAAACCGGTTTAAACCGGTTCAATCCGTTTTTATCCGGTTTAAACCTGTTCTATCCGGTTTTATCCCGTTTAAACCGGTTCTATCCGGTTTTATCCGGTTTAAACCGGTTTAGCCCGGTTCTATCCGGTTAAAACCGGTTTAAACCGGTTCAATCCCATTTTATCCAGTTTAAACCGGTTCAAACTGGTTTTATCGGGTTTAAACCGGTTTAAGCTGGTTCAATCCGGTTTTATCCGGTTTAAACTGGTTCAAACTGGTTTTATCCGGTTTGAACTGGTTCAATTTGGTTTTATCCGGTTTAAACCGTTTTTATCCGGTTTAAACCGGTTTAAACCAGTTCAATCCGTTTTTATCCAGTTTAAACCGCTTGAAATCGGGTCAATCCGGTTTTATCCGATTTAAACCGGTTTAACCCGGTTCTATCTGGTTTTATCCGGTTTAAACCAGTTTAAACCGTTTCAATCCGTTTTTATCCGATTTAAGCCGGTTTAAAACGGTTCAATCCGGTTTTATCTGGTTTAAACGGGCTTAAAACGGTTCAATCCGGTTTTATGCAGTTTAAACCGGTTCTATCCTGTTTAAACCGGTTTAAACCGGTTCAATATGGTTTTCTCCGGTTTAAACCGGTTCTATCCGGTTTTATCCGGTTTTAGACCGGTTCAATCTGGTTTTATCCGGTTTAACCCACTTTAAACTGGTTCAATCCGGTTTTATCCGCTTTAAAACGGTTCTATCCGGTTCTATCCTGTTTAAACCGGTTTAAACCAGTTCAATCCGGTTTTATCTGGTTTAAACCGGTTCTACCCATTTCAATCTGTTTTAAACCGGTTAGAACCGGTTCTATGCGGTTTTATCCGGTTTAAACCGGTTCAATCTGTTTTTATCCGGTTTAAACCTGTTCTATCCGGTTTAAACCGGTTTGAAACTGTTCAATCCGGTTTTATCCGGTTTAAACCGGTTCTATCCGTTTCTATCCGGTTAAAACCGGTTCTTTCCGATTCTATCCGGTTTAAACCGGTTTAAACCGGTTCAATCTGTTTTTATCCGGTTTAAACCTGTTCAATCCGGTTTTATCCCGTTTAAACCGGTTCTATCCGGTTTTATCCGGTTTAAACCGGTTTAGCCTGGTTCTATCCGGTTAAAACCGGTTTAAACCGGTTCAATCCCATTTTATCCGGTTTAAACCGGTTCAATCTGGTTTTATCGGGTTGAAACCGGTTTAAGCTGGTTCAATCTGGTTTTATCCGGTTTAAACTGGTTCAATCTGGTTTTATCCGGTTTAAACTGGTTGAAACCGGTTCTATCCGGTTTAGACCGGTTCAAACCGGTTCAATCCGGTTTTATGCGGTTTAAACCGGTTCTATCCGTTTCTATCTGGTTTAAACCGGTTTAAACTGGTTCAATCTGGTTTTGTCCATTTTAAACCGGTTCAGTCTGGTTTTACCCGGTGTAAACTGGTTCAATTTGGTTTTATCCGGTTTAGAACAGTTCAATCCGGTTTTATCCGGTTTAAACCGGTTCTATGCTGTTTACACCAGTTTAAGCCTGTTCAATAGGGTTTTATCCAGTTTAGACCTGTTTAAGCCGGTTCATTCCGGTTTTATCCAGCTTAAACCGGTTTAAACCCTTTCAATCCGTTTTTATCCAGTTTCAACCGGTTTACACCGGTTCAATCCAGTTTTATCCGATTTAAACCGGTTTAAGCCGGTTCAATCCGGTTTTATCCGGTTTAAACCGGTTCAATCTGGTTTGATCCGGTTTAAACCAGTTTGAACCGGTTCAATCTGGTTTTATCCGGTTTAAACCGGTTTAAGCCGGTTCAATCCGGTTTTATCCAGTTTAAACCGGTTCTATCCGGTTGAAACCAGTTTAATCCGGTTCAATCCAGTTTTATCCTGTTTAAACCGGTTCAATCCGGTTTTATCCGGTTTAAAACCGGTTCAATCCGGTTTTATCCGGTTTAAACTGGTTCAGTCCGGTTTTATCCGGTTTAAACCAGTTCATTCCGGTTTTATCCGGTTTAAACCGGTTCAATCCGGTTTTATCTGGTTTAAACCAGTTCACTCTGGTTTTATCCGTTTTAAACCGGTTTGTACCGGTTCAATCCGGTTTTATCCGGTTTAAACCTGTTTAAGCTGGTGCAATCCGGTTTTATCCAGTTTAAACCGGTTCTATCCGGTTCTATCCAGTTGAAACCAGTTTAAACCAGTTCAATGCGGTTTTATCCGGTTAAAACCGGTTCAATCCAGTTTTATCCAGTTTAAACCTGTTTAAACCGGTTCAATCGGTTTTATCCAGTTTAAACCGGTCCTATCCGGTTTAAACCGGTTTAGGCCGGTTCATTCCGGTTTTATCAGTTTTAAACCGGTTTAAACTGCTTCAATCCGTTTATATCCGATTTCAACCGGTTTCATCCAGTTCAATCCGGTTTTATCCGGTTTAAACCAGTTCATTCCGGTTTTATCCGGTTTAAACCGGTTTGAACCGGTTCAATCCGGTTTTATCTGGTTTAAACCGGTTTTATCCGGTTTAGACCAGTTCATTCCGGTTCTATCCGGTTGAAACCGGTTTAAACCGGTTCAATCCGGTTTTATCTGGTTTAAACCGGTTTTATCCGGTTTAAACCAGTTCATTCCGGTTTTACCCAGTTTAAACCGGTTATATCCGGTTTTATCCGGTTTATCCGGTTTAAACCAGTTTAATCCGGTTTTATCCGGCTTAAACCGGTTCAATCTGGTATTATCCGGTTTAAACTGGTTCAATTTGGTTTTATCCCATTTAAACCGGTTTTATCCGGTTTAAACCGGTATGAACCAGTTCAATCCGGTTTTATCCTGTTTAAACCGGTTTAAACCGGATCAATCCGATTTTATCCGGTTTAAACCGGTTCAATCCAGTTTTATCCGGTTTAAACCGGTTTAAGCTGGTTCAATCCGGTTTTATCCAGTTTAAACCGGTTCAATCTTGTTTTATCCGGTTTAAACCGGTTGAAACCAGTTCAATCTGGTTTTATCTGGTTTAGACCATTTCAAACCGGTTCAGTCCGGTTTTATCCGGTTTAAACCAGTTCTCTCCATTTCTATCTGATTTAAACCGGTTTAAACTGGTTCAATCCGGTTTTATCCGTTTTAAACCGGTTCAATCTGGTTTTATCCGGTTTAAACTGGTTCGATTTGGTTTTATCCAGTTTAAACCGGTTTTATCCGTTTTAAACCGGTTTAATCCAGTTCAATCCGGTTTTATCCGGTTTAAACCCGTTCAGTCTGGTTTTATCCGGTTTAAACCGGATTCAACCTGTTCAATCCGGTTTTATCCGGTTTAAAACGATTTAAGCCGGTTCAATCAGGTTTTATCCAGTTTAAACCAGTTCAATCCTGTTTTATCCGTTTTAAACCGGTTCTATCCGGTTCTATACATTTGAAACCGGTTTAAACCGGTTCAATCAGATTTTATCCGGTTTACACCCGTTCTATCTGTTTGAAACCGTATTAAACCGGTTCAATCCGGTTTTATCTGGTTTAAAACGGTTCAATCCGGTTTTATCCGGTTTAAACCGGTTCTATGCTCTTTATACCAGTTTAAGCCTGTTCAATCGGGTTTTATCCGGTTTAACCTGTTTAAGCCGGTTCATTCCAGTTTTATCCAGTTTAAACCAGTTTAAACCCTTTTATCCCGTTTAAACCGGTTCTATCCGGTTTTATCCGGTTTAAACCGGTTTAGCCCTGTTCTATCCGGTTAAAACCGGTTTAAACCGGTTCAATCCCATTTTATCCGGTTTAAACCGGTTCAATCTGGTTTTATCGGGTTGAAACCGGTTTAAGCTGGTTCAATCTGGTTTTATCCGGTTTACACTGGTTCAATATGGTTTTCTCCGGTTTAACCCGGTTCTATCCGGTTTTATCCGGTTTAAATCAGTTTAAACCGCTTCTATCCGTTTTTATCCGATTTTAGCCGGTTTAAACCGGTTCAATGTGGTTTTGTCCATTTTAAACCGGTTCAGTCTGGTTTTACCCGGTTTAAACTGGTTCAATTTGGTTTTATCCGGTTTAGAACAGTTCAATCCAGTTTTATCCGGTATAAACTGGTTCTATGCTGTTTATACCAGTTTAAGCCTGTTCAATCGGGTTTTATCCAGTTTAGACCTGTTTAAGCCGGTTCATTCCGGTTTTATCCAGCTTAAACCGGTTTAAACCCTTTCAATCCGTTTTTATCCAGTTTCAACCGGTTTACACCGGTTCAATCCGGTTTTATCCGATTTAAACCGGTTTAAGCCGGTTCAATCCGGTTTTATCCGGTTTAAACCGGTTCAATCTGGTTTGATCCGGTTTAAACCAGTTTGAACTGGTTCAATCTGGTTTTATCCGGTTTAAACCGGTTTAAGCCGGTTCAATCCGGTTTTATCCAGTTTAAACCGGTTCTATCCGGTTGAAACCAGTTTAAACCCGTTCAATCCAGTTTTATCCGGTTTAAACCGGTTCAATCCGGTTTTATCCGGTTTAAAACCGGTTCAATCTGGTTTTATCCGGTTTAAACCGGTTTTATCCGGTTTAGACCAGTTTAAACCAGTTCAATCCGGTTTTAATTGGATTTAACCAGTTCAATCCGGTTTTATCCGGTTTAAACCAGTTTGAACCGTTTCAATCCGGTTTTATCCGATTTAAACCAGTTTAATCCGGTTCAATCCGGTTTTATCTCGTTTAAACCGGTTCTATCCGGTTCTATCCTGTTTAAATCGGTTTAAACCGGTTCTATCCTGTTCTATCCTGTTTTAACCAGTTAAACCAGTTCAATCCGGTTTTATCCAGTTTAAACCGGTTCTATTCATTTCCTTCTGGTTTAAAAGGGTTTAAACTGGTTCAATCCGGTTTTATACGTTTTAAACCAGTTCAATCTGATTTTATCCGGTTTAAACTGGTTCAATTTGGTTTTACCCGGTTTAAACGCTTTTGAACCGGTTCAATCCGGTTTTATCCGGTTTAAAACCGGTTTAAACCGGGTCAATCCGGTTTTATCCGGTTTAAACCTCTTCAATCCGGTTTTCTCCAGTTTAAACCGGTCTAAACAGGTTCAATCCGGTTTTATCCAGTTTAAAACCGGTTCTATCCGGTTCTATCCGGTTGAAACCGGTTTAAACCGGTTCAATCCGGTTTTATCCGGTTTAAACCAGTTCAATCCGGTTTTATCCGCTTTAAACCGGATTAAACCGGTTCTATCCGGTTTTATCCGCTTTCAACCGGATTAAACCGGTTCTATCCGGTTTTATCCAGTTTAAACCGGTTCAATCCGGTTTTATCCGGTTTAAACCGGTTATATGCTCTTTATACCAGTTTAAGCCTGTTCAATCGGGTTTTATCCAGTTTAGACCTGTTTAAGCCGGTTCATTCCAGTTTTATCCAGTTTAAACCAGTTTAAACCCTTTGAATCCGTTTTTATCCGGTTTCAACCGGTTTACACCGGTTCAATCCGGTTTTATCCGGTTTAAACCGTTTCTATCCTGTTCTATCCGTTTTAAACCGGTTTAAACCAGTTCATTCCGGTTTTATCCGGTTTAAACCGGTTTGAACCGGTTCAATCCGGTTTTATCCGGTTTAAACCTGTTTAAGCCGGTTCAATCCGGTTTTATCCGGTTTAAACCGGTTTAAGCCGGTTCAATCCGGTTTTATCCGGTTTAAACCGGTTTAAGCCGGTTCAATCTGGTTTTATCCGGTTTAAACCGGTTCTATCCGTTTCTATCTGGTTTAAACCGGTTTAAATTGTTTCAATCTGGTTTTGTCCATTTTAAACCGGTTCAGTCTGGTTTTACCCGGTTTAAACTGGTTCAATTTGGTTTTATCCGGTTTAGAACAGTTCAATCCTGTTTTATCCGGTTTAAACTGGTTCTATGCTGTTTATACCAGTTTAAGCCTGTTCAATCGGGTTTTATCCAGTTTAGACCTGTTTAAGCCGGTTCATTCCGGTTTTATCCAGCTTAAACCGGTTTAAACCCTTTCAATCCGTTTTTATCCAGTTTCAACCGGTTTACACCGGTTCAATCCGGTTTTATCCGATTTAAACCGGTTTAAGCCGGTTCAATCCGGTTTTATCCGGTTTAAACCGGTTCAATCTGGTTTGATCCGGTTTAAACCAGTTTGAACCGGTTCAATCTGGTTTTATCCGGTTTAAACCGGTTTAAGCCGGTTCAATCCGGTTTTATCCAGTTTAAACCGGTTCTATCCGGTTGAAACCAGTTTAAACCCGTTCAATCCAGTTTTATCCGGTTTAAACCGGTTCAATCCGGTTTTATCCGGTTTAAAACCGGTTCAATCTTGTTTTATCCGGTTTAAACCGGTTTTATCCGGTTTAGACCAGTTTAAACCAGTTCAATCCGGTTTTAATCGGATTTAACCAGTTCAATCCGGTTTTATCCGATTTAAACCAGTTTAATCCGGTTCAATCCGGTTTTATCTCGTTTAAACCGGTTCTATCCGGTTCTATCCTGTTTAAATCGGTTTAAACCGGTTCTATCCTGTTCTATCCTGTTTTAACCGGTTAAACCAGTTCAATCCGGTTTTATCCAGTTTAAACCGGTTCTATTCATTTCCATCTGGTTTAAAAGGGTTTAAACTGGTTCAATCCGGTTTTATACGTTTTAAACCAGTTCAATCTGATTTTATCCGGTTTAAACTGGTTCAATTTGGTTTTACCCGGTTTAAACGCTTTTGAACCGGTTCAATCCGGTTTTATCCGGTTTAAACCGGTTTAAACCGGGTCAATCCGGTTTTATCCGGTTTAAACCTCTTCAATCCGGTTTTCTCCAGTTTAAACCGGTCTAAACAGGTTCAATCCGGTTTTATCCAGTTTAAACCGGTTCTATCCGGTTCTATCCGGTTGAAACCGGTTTAAACCGGTTCAATCCGGTTTTATCCGGTTTAAACCAGTTCAATCCGGTTTTATCCGCTTTAAACCGGATTAAACCGGTTCTATCCGGTTTTATCCGCTTTAAACCGGATTAAACCGGTTCTATCCGGTTTTATCCAGTTTAAACCGGTTCAATCCGGTTTTATCCGGTTTAAACCGGTTATATGCTCTTTATACCAGTTTAAGCCTGTTCAATCGGGTTTTATCCAGTTTAGACCTGTTTAGGCCGGTTCATTCCAGTTTTATCCAGTTTAAACCAGTTTAAACCCTTTGAATCCGTTTTTATCCGGTTTCAACCGGTTTACACCGGTTCAATCCGGTTTTATCCGGTTTAAACCGTTTCTATCCTGTTCTATCCGTTTTAAACCGGTTTAAACCAGTTCATTCCGGTTTTATCCGGTTTAAACCGGTTTGAACCGGTTCAATCCGGTTTTATCTGGTTTAAACCTGTTTAAGCCGGTTCAACCCGGTTTTATCCGGTTTAAACCGGTTTAAGCCGGTTCAATCCGGTTTTATCCGGTTTAAACCGGTTTAAGCCAGTTCAATCCGGTTTAATCCAGTTTAAACCGGTTCGATCCCGTTCTATCCGGTTGAAACCAGTTTAAACCGGTTCAAACCGGTTTTATCTGGTTTGAACCGGTTCAATCTGGTTTTATCCGGTTTAAACAGGTTCTATCCGGTTCTATCCAGTTTAAACCGTTTCTATACGGTTTTATTTGGTTTAAACTGGTTCAATCCGGTTTTATCTGGTTTAAACCGGTTCAATCTGGTTTTATCCGGTTTAAACTGGTTCAATTTGGTTTTGTCCGGTTTAAACCGTTTTTATCCGGTTTAAACTGGTTTAAACCGGTTCAATCCGTTTTTATCCGGTTTAAACCTGTTCAAACAGTTTTTATCCGGTTTCAACCTATTCAATCCGGTTTTATCCGGTTTAAACCGGTTCTATACGTTTCTATCCGGTTAAAACCGGTTCTATCCGATTCTATCCAGTTTAAACCGGTTCAATCCGTTTTTATCCGGTTTAAACCTGTTCAAACAGTTTTTATCCGGTTTCAACCTATTCAATCCGGTTTTATCCGGTTTAAACCGGTTCTATACTTTTCTATCCGGTTAAAACCAGTTCTATCCGATTCTATCCAGTTTAAACCGGTTCAATCCGTTTTTATCCGGTTTAAACCTGTTCAATCTGGTTTTATCCGGTTTAAACCGGTTCTATCCTGTTTTATCCTTATTAAACGGTTTTAGCCCTGTTCTATCCGGTTTAAACCGGTTTAAACCGGTTCAATCCGGTTTTATCCGGTTTAAAACGGTTTAAGCCGGTTCAATCCGGTTTTATCCGGTTTAAACCGGTTCAATCCGTTTTTATCCGGTTTAAACCAGTTTAAACCGGATCAATCCGGTTTTATCCGATTTAAACCGGGTTAACCCGGTTCTATCCGGTTTTATCCGGTTTAAATCAGTTTAAACCGCTTCTATCCGTTTTTATCCGATTTTAGCCGGTTTAAACCGGTTCAATCCGGTTTTATCCGTTTTATACGGGTTCAAACCGGTTCAATCCGCTTTTATCCAGTTTAAACTGGTTCTATCCGGTTCTATCCTGTTTAAACCGGTTTAAACCGGTTCAATATGGTTTTCTCCGGTTTAAACCGGTTCTATCCGGTTTTATCCGGTTTTAGACCGGTTCAATCTGGTTTTATCCGGTTTAACCCACTTTAAACTGGTTCAATCCGGTTTTATCCGCTTTAAAACGGTTCTATCCGGTTCTATCCTGTTTAAACCGGTTTAAACCAGTTCAATCCGGTTTTATCTGGTTTAAACCGGTTCTACCCATTTCAATCTGGTTTAAACCGGTTAGAACCGGTTCTATGCGGTTTTATCCGGTTTAAACCGGTTCAATCTGTTTTTATCCGGTTTAAACCGGTTCTATCCGGTTTAAACCGGTTTGAACCTGTTCAATCCGGTTTTATCCGGTATAAACCGGTTCTATCCGTTTCTATACGGTTAAAACCGGTTCTTTCCGATTCTATCCGGTTTAAACCGGTTCAGTCCGTTTTTATCCGGTTTAAACCTGTTCAATCCGGTTTTATCCCGTTTAAACCGGTTCTATCCGGTTTTATCCGGTTTAAACCGGTTTAGCCCGGTTCTATCCGGTTAAAACCGGTTTAAACCGGTTCAATCCCATTTTATCCGGTTTAAACCGGTTCAATCTGGTTTTATCGGGTTGAAACCGGTTTAAGCTGGTTCAATCTGGTTTTATCCGGTTTAAACTGGTTCAATCTGGTTTTATCCGGTTTAAACTGGTTGAAACCGGTTCTATCCAGTTTAGACCGGTTCAAACCGGTTCAATCCGGTTTTATCCGGTTTAAACCGGTTCTATCCGTTTCTATCTGGTTTAAACCGGTTTAAACTGGATCAATCTGGTTTTGTCCATTTTAAACCGGTTCAGTCTGGTTTTACCCGGTTTAAACTGGTTCACTTTGGTTTTATCCGGTTTAGAACAGTTCAATCTGGTATTATCCAGTTTAAACCGGTTCTATCCGGTTGAAACCAGTTTAAACCGATTCAATCCAGTTTTATCCGGTTTAAACCGGTTCAATCCGGTTTTATCCAGTTTAAAACCGGTTCAATCTGGTTTTATCCGGTTTAAACCGGTTTTATCCGGTTTAGACCAGTTTAAACCAGTTCAATCCGGTTTTAATCGGATTTAATCAGTTCAATCCTGTTTTATCCGGTTTAAACCAGTTTGAACCGTTTCAATCCGGTTTTATCCGATTTAAACCAGTTTAATCCGGTTCAATCCGGTTTTATCTCGTTTAAACCGGTTCTATCCGGTTCTATCCTGTTTAAATCGGTTTAAACCGGTTCTATCCTGTTCTATGCTGTTTTAACCGGTTAAACCAGTTCAATCCGGTTTTATCCAGTTTAAACCGGTTCTATTCATTTCCATCTGGTTTTAAAGGGTTTAACCTGGTTCAATCCGGTTTTATACGTTTTAAACCAGTTCAATCTAATTTTATCCGGTTTAAACTGGTTCAATTTGGTTTTATCCGGTTTAAACTCTTTTGAACCGGTTCAATCCGGTTTTATCCGGTTTAAACCGGTTTAAACCGGGTCAATCCGGTTTTATCCGGTTTAAACCTCTTCAATCCGGTTTTCTCCAGTTTAAACCGGTCTAAACAGGTTCAATCCGGTTTTATCCAGTTTAAACCGGTTCTATCCGGTTCTATCCGGTTGAAACCAGTTTAAACCGATTCAATCCAGTTTTATCAGGTTTAAACCAGTTCAATCCTGTTTTATCCGGTTTAAACCGGTTCTATCCGGTTCTATACAGTTGAAACCGGTTTAAACCGGTTCAATCCGGTTTTATCCGGTTTAAACCGGTTCAGTCTGGTTTTATCCGGTTGAAACTGGTTTAAAACGGTTCAATCCGGTTTTATCCGGTTTAAACCGTTTCTATGCTGTTTATACCACTTTAAGCCTGTTCAATCGGGTTTTATCCGGTTTAGACCTGTTAAAGCCGGTTCATTCCGGTTTTATCCAGTTTAAACCGGCTTAAACCCTTTCAATCCGTTTTTATCCGGTTTCAACCGGTTTACAGCGGTTCAATCCGGTTTTATCCGGTTTATACCGTTTCTATCCGGTTCTATCCGTTTTAAACCGGTTTAAACCAGTTCATTCCGGTTTTATCCGGTTTAAACCAGTTTGAACCGGTTCAATCCGGTTTTATCCGGTTTAAACCGGTTTAAGCCGGTTCAATCCGGTTTTATCCGGTTTAAACCGGTTCAATCTGGTTTTATCCGGTTTAAACTGGTTTAAGCCGGTTCAATCCGGTTTTCTCCAGTTTAAACCGGTTCTATCCTGTTGAAACCGTATTAAACCGGTTCGATCCGGTTTTATCCGGTTTAAACCGGTTCAGTCTGATTTTATCCAGTTTCAACTGGTTTAAACCGGTTCAATCCGGTTTTATCCGGTTTAAACCGGTTCTATGTTGCTTATACCAGTTTAAGCCTGTTCAATCGGGTTTTATCCTGTTTAGACCTGTTTAAGCCGGTTCATTCCAGTTTTATCCGGTTTAAACCGTTTCTATCCACTTCTATCCGTTTTAAACCGGTTTAAACCAGTTCATTCCGGTTTTATCCGGTTTGAACCGGTTTGAACCGGTTCAATCCGGTTTTATCCGGTTTAAACCGGTTTAAGCCGGTTCAATCCGGTTTTATCCGGTTTAAACCGGTTCAATCTGGTTTTATCCGGTTTAAACTGGTTTAAGCCGGTTCAATCCGGTTTTATCCGGTTTAAACCGGTTCAATCTGGTTTTATCCGGTTTAAACTGGTTTAAGCCGGTTCAATCCGGTTTTCTCCAGTTTAAACCGGTTCTATCCTGTTGAAACCGTATTAAACCGGTTCGATCCGGTTTTATCCGGTTTAAACCGGTTCAGTCTGGTTTTATCCAGTTTCAACTGGTTTAAACCGGTTCAATCCGGTTTTATCCGGTTTAAACCGGTTCTATGTTGCTTATACCAGTTTAAGCCTGTTCAATCGGGTTTTATCCTGTTTAGACCTGTTTAAGCCGGTTCATTCCAGTTTTATCCGGTTTAAACCGTTTCTATCCACTTCTATCCGTTTTAAACCGGTTTAAACCAGTTCATTCCGGTTTTATCCGCTTTGAACCGGTTTGAACCGGTTCAATCCGGTTTTATCCGGTTTAAACCGGTTTAAGCCGGTTCAATCCGGTTTTATCCGGTTTAAACCGGTTTAATCCTGTTTAAACCGGTTTAAGCTGATTCAGTCCGGTTTTATCCAGTTTAAACCGGTTCTATCCGGTTCTATCCGGTTGAAACCAGTTTAAACCGGTTCAATCCGGTTTTATCCGGTTTAAACCGGTTCAATCCGGTTTTATCCGGTTTAAACCGGTTCAATCCGGTTTTATCCGGTTTAAACAGGTTCATTCCGGTTTTATCCGGTTAAAACCGGTTTGAAATGGTTCAATCCGGTTTTATCCGGTTTAAACTGGTTCAGTCCGGTTTTATCCAGTTTAAACCGGTTCATTCCGGTTTTATCCGGTTTAAACCGGTTCAATCCGGTTTTATCTGGTTTAAACCAGTTCACTCTGGTTTTATCCGGTTTAAACCGGTTTGAACCGGTTCAATCCGGTTTTATCCGGTTTAAACGTGCTTAAGCTGGTGCAATCCGGTTTTATCCAGTTTAAACCGGTTCTATCCGGTTCTATCCAGTTGAAACCGGTTTAAACCAGTTCAATGCGCTTTTATCCGGTTAAAACCGGTTCAATCCGGTTTTATCCGGTTTAAACCTGTTTAAACCGGTTCAATCGGTATTATCCAGTTTAAACTGGTCCTACCCAGTTTATACCGGTTTAGGCCGGTTCATTCCGGTTTTATCAGTTTTAAACCGGTTTAAACTGCTTCAATCCGTTTATATCCGGTTTCAACCGGTTTCATCCGGTTCAATCCGGTTTTATCCGGTTTAAACCAGTTCATTCCGGTTTTTTCCGGTTTAAACCGGTTTGAACCGGTTCAATCCAGTTTTATCTGGTTTAAACCGGTTTTATCCGGTTTAGACCAGTTCATTCCGGTTCTATCCGGTTGAAACCGGTTTAAACCGGTTCAATCCGGTTTTATCTGGTTTAAACCGGTTTTATCCGGTTTAAACCAGTTCATGCCGGTTTTATCCAGTTTAAACCGGTTATATCCGGTTTTATCCGGTTTATCCAGTTTAAACCAGTTTAATCCGGTTTTATCCGGCTTAAACCGGTTCAGTCTGGTATTATCCGGTTTAAACTGGTTCAATTTGGTTTTATCCCGTTTAAACCGGTTTTATCAGGTTTAAACCGGTATAAACCAGTTCAATCCGGTTTTATCCTGTTTAAACCGGTTTAAACCGGATCAATCCGATTTTATCCGGTTTAAACCGGTTCAATCCAGTTTTATCCGGTTTAAACCGGTTTAAGCTGGTTCAATCCGGTTTTATCCGGTTTAAACCGGTTCAATCTTGTTTTATCCGGTTTAAACCGGTTGAAACCAGTTCAATCTGGTTTTATCTGGTTTAGACCATTTCAAACCGGATCAGTCCGGTTTTATCCGGTTTAAACCAGTTCTCTCCATTTCTATCTGATTTAAACCGGTTTAAACTGGTTCAATCCGGTTTTATCCGTTTTAAACCGGTTCAATCTGGTTTTATCCGGTTTAAACTGGTTCAATTTGGTTTTATCCGGTTTAAACCAGTTTTATCCGTTTTAAACCGGTTTAATCCAGTTCAATCTGGTTATATCCGGTTTAAACCGGTTTGAACCAGTTCAGTCCTGTTTTATCCGGTTTAAACCGGTTCTATCCGGTTCTATACAGTTGAAACCGGTTTAAACCGTTTCAATAAGGTTTTATCCGGTTTAAAACGGTTCTATCCGGTTGAAACCATATTAAACCGGTTCAATCCGGTTTTATCCGGTTTAAACCCGTTCAGTCTGGTTTTATCCGGTTTAAACCGGATTCAACCTGTTCAATCCGGTTTTATCCGGTTTAAAACGATTTATGCCGGTTCAATCAGGTTTTATCCAGTTTAAACCGGTTCTATCCGGTTGAAACCAGTTTAAACCGGTTCAATCCGGTTTTCTCCGGTTTAAACCAGTTCAATCCTGTTTTATGCGGTTTAAACCGGTTCTATCCGGTTCTATACAGTTGAAACCGGTTTAAACCGGTTCAGTCAGGTTTTATCCGGTTTAAACCGGTTCTATCTGTTTGAAACCGTATTAAACCAGTTCAATCCGGTTTTATCTGGTTTAAAACGGTTCAATCCGGTTTTATCCGGTTTAAACCGGTTCTATGCTCTTTATACCAGTTTAAGCCTGTTCAATCGGGTTTTATCCGGTTTAGACCTGTTTAAGCCGGTTCATTCCATTTTTATCCAGTTTAAACCAGTTTAAACCCTTTCAATCCGTTTTTATCCGGTTTCAAACGGTTTACACCGGTTCAATCCGGTGTTATCCGGTTTAAACCGTTTCTATCCGGTTCTATCCGTTTTAAACCGGTTTAAACCAGTTCATTCCGGTTTTATCCGGTTTAAACCGGTTTGAACCGGTTCAATCCGGTTTTATCCGGTTTAAACCGGTTTAAGCCGGTTCAATCCGGTTTAATCCAGTTTAAACCGGTTCTATCCGGTTCTATCCGGTTGAATCCAGTTTAAACCGGTTCAAACCGGTTTTATCTGGTTTAAACAGGTTCGATCTGGTTTTATCCGGTTTAAACAGGTTCTATCCGGTTCTATCCAGTTTAAACCGGTTCTATACAGTTCTATTTAGTTTAAACTGGTTCAATCCGGTTTTATCTCGTTTAAACCAGTTCAATCTGGTTTTATCCGGTTTAAACTGGTTCAATTTGGTTTTATCCGGTTTAAACCGTTTTTATCCGGTTTAAACCGGTTTAAACCAGTTCAATCCGTTTTTATCCAGTTTAAACCGCTTGAAACCGGGTCTATCCGGTTTTATCCGATTTAAACCGGTTTAACCCGGTTCTATCCGGTTTTATCCGGTTTAAACCAGTTTAAACCGTTTCAATCCGTTTTTATCCGATTTAAGCCGGTTTAAAATGGTTCAATCCGGTGTTATCTGGTTTAAACGGGTTTAAACCGGTTCAATCCGGTTTTATGCAGTTTAAACCGGTTCTATCCTGTGTAAACCGGTTTAAACCGGTTCAATCCGGTTTTATCCGGTTTAAACCGGTTTAAACCGGTTCAATCCGTTTTTATCCGGTTTAAACCTGTTATATGCTCTTTATACCAGTTTAAGCCTGTTCAATCGGGTTTTATCCAGTTTAGACCTGTTTAGGCCGGTTCATTCCAGTTTTATCCAGTTTAAACCAGTTTAAACCCTTTGAATCCGTTTTTATCCGGTTTCAACCGGTTTACACCGGTTCAATCCGGTTTTATCCGGTTTAAACCGTTTCTATCCTGTTCTATCCGTTTTAAACCGGTTTAAACCAGTTCATTCCGGTTTTATCCGGTTTAAACCGGTTTGAACCGGTTCAATCCGGTTTTATCCGGTTTAAACCTGTTTAAGCCGGTTCAATCCGGTTTTATCCGGTTTAAACCGGTTTAAGCCGGTTCAATCCGGTTTTATCCGGTTTAAACCGGTTCTATCCGTTTCTATCTGGTTTAAACCGGTTTAAACTGGTTCAATCTGGTTTTGTCCATTTTAAACCGGTTCAGTCTGGTTTTACCCGGTTTAAACTGGTTCAATTTGGTTTTATCCGGTTTAGAACAGTTCAATCCGGTTTTATCCGGTTTAAACTGGTTCTATGCTGTTTATACCAGTTTAAGCCTGTTCAATCGGGTTTTATCCGGTTTAGACCAGTTTAAGCCGGTTCAATCCGGTTTTAATCGGATTTAACCAGTTCAATCCGGTTTTATCCGGTTTAAACCAGTTTGAACCATTTCAATCCGGTTTTATCCAATTTAAACCAGTTTAATCCGGTTCAATCCGGTTTTATCTCGTTTAAACCGGTTCTATCCGGTTCTATCCTGTTTAAATCGGTTTAAACCGGTTCTATCCTGTTCTATCCTGTTTTAACCGGTTAAACCAGTTCAATCCGGTTTTATCCAGTTTAAACCGGTTCTATTCATTTCCATCTGGTTTAAATGGGTTTAAACTGGTTCAATCCGGTTTTATACGTTTTAAACCAGTTCAATCTGATTTTATCCGGTTTAAACTGGTTCAATTTGGTTTTACCCGGTTTAAACGCTTTTGAACCGGTTCAATCCGGTTTTATCCGGTTTAAACCGGTTCAGTCTGGTTTTATCCGGTTGAAACTGGTTTAAAACGGTTCAATCCGGTTTTATCCGGTTTAAACCGGTTCTATGCTGTTTATACCACTTTAAGCCTGTTCAATCGGGTTTTATCCGGTTTAGACCTGTTAAAGCCGGTTCATTCCGGTTTTATCCAGTTTAAACCGGCTTAAACCCTTTCAATCCGTTTTTATCCGGTTTCAACCGGTTTACAGCGGTTCAATCCGGTTTTATCCGGTTTATACCGTTTCTATCCGGTTCTATCCGTTTTAAACCGGTTTAAACCAGTTCATTCCGGTTTTATCCGGTTTAAACCAGTTTGAACCGGTTCAATCCGGTTTTATCCGGTTTAAACCGGTTTAAGCCGGTTCAATCCGGTTTTATCCGGTTTAAACCGGTTCAATCTGGTTTTATCCGGTTTAAACTGGTTTAAGCCGGTTCAATCCGGTTTTCTCCAGTTTAAACCGGTTCTATCCTGTTGAAACCGTATTAAACCGGTTCGATCCGGTTTTATCCGGTTTAAACCGGTTCAGTCTGGTTTTATCCAGTTTCAACTGGTTTAAACCGGTTCAATCCGGTTTTATCCGGTTTAAACCGGTTCTATGTTGCTTATACCAGTTTAAGCCTGTTCAATCGGGTTTTATCCTGTTTAGACCTGTTTAAGCCGGTTCATTCCAGTTTTATCCGGTTTAAACCGTTTCTATCCACTTCTATCCGTTTTAAACCGGTTTAAACCAGTTCATTCCGGTTTTATCCGGTTTGAACCGGTTTGAACCGGTTCAATCCGGTTTTATCCGGTTTAAACCGGTTTAAGCCGGTTCAATCCGGTTTTATCCGGTTTAAACCGGTTTAATCCTGTTTAAACCGGTTTAAGCTGATTCAGTCCGGTTTTATCCAGTTTAAACCGGTTCTATCCGGTTCTATCCGGTTGAAACCAGTTTAAACCGGTTCAATCCGGTTTTATCCGGTTTAAACCGGTTCAATCCGGTTTTATCCGGTTTAAACCGGTTCAATCCGGTTTTATCCGGTTTAAACAGGTTCATTCCGGTTTTATCCGTTTAAAACCGGTTTGAAATGGTTCAATCCGGTTTTATCCGGTTTAAACTGGTTCAGTCCGGTTTTATCCAGTTTAAACCGGTTCATTCCGGTTTTATCCGGTTTAAACCGGTTCAATCCGGTTTTATCTGGTTTAAACCAGTTCACTCTGGTTTTATCCGGTTTAAACCGGTTTGAACCGGTTCAATCCGGTTTTATCCGGTTTAAACGTGCTTAAGCTGGTGCAATCCGGTTTTATCCAGTTTAAACCGGTTCTATCCGGTTCTATCCAGTTGAAACCGGTTTAAACCAGTTCAATGCGCTTTTATCCGGTTAAAACCGGTTCAATCCGGTTTTATCCGGTTTAAACCTGTTTAAACCGGTTCAATCGGTATTATCCAGTTTAAACCGGTCCTACCCAGTTTATACCGGTTTAGGCCGGTTCATTCCGGTTTTATCAGTTTTAAACCGGTTTAAACTGCTTCAATCCGTTTATATCCGGTTTCAACCGGTTTCATCCGGTTCAATCCGGTTTTATCCGGTTTAAACCAGTTCATTCCGGTTTTTTCCGGTTTAAACCGGTTTGAACCGGTTCAATCCAGTTTTATCTGGTTTAAACCGGTTTTATCCGGTTTAGACCAGTTCATTCCGGTTCTATCCGGTTGAAACCGGTTTAAACCGGTTCAATCCGGTTTTATCTGGTTTAAACCGGTTTTATCCGGTTTAAACCAGTTCATGCCGGTTTTATCCAGTTTAAACCGGTTATATCCGGTTTTATCCGGTTTATCCAGTTTAAACCAGTTTAATCCGGTTTTATCCGGCTTAAACCGGTTCAATCTGGTATTATCCGGTTTAAACTGGTTCAATTTGGTTTTATCCCGTTTAAACCGGTTTTATCAGGTTTAAACCGGTATAAACCAGTTCAATCCGGTTTTATCCTGTTTAAACCGGTTTAAACCGGATCAATCCGATTTTATCCGGTTTAAACCGGTTCAATCCAGTTTTATCCGGTTTAAACCGGTTTAAGCTGGTTCAATCCGGTTTTATCCGGTTTAAACCGGTTCAATCTTGTTTTATCCGGTTTAAACCGGTTGAAACCAGTTCAATCTGGTTTTATCTGGTTTAGACCATTTCAAACCGGATCAGTCCGGTTTTATCCGGTTTAAACCAGTTCTCTCCATTTCTATCTGATTTAAACCGGTTTAAACTGGTTCAATCCGGTTTTATCCGTTTTAAACCGGTTCAATCTGGTTTTATCCGGTTTAAACTGGTTCAATTTGGTTTTATCCGGTTTAAACCAGTTTTATCCGTTTTAAACCGGTTTAATCCAGTTCAATCTGGTTATATCCGGTTTAAACCGGTTTGAACCAGTTCAGTCCTGTTTTATCCGGTTTAAACCGGTTCTATCCGGTTCTATACAGTTGAAACCGGTTTAAACCGTTTCAATAAGGTTTTATCCGGTTTAAAACGGTTCTATCCGGTTGAAACCATATTAAACCGGTTCAATCCGGTTTTATCCGGTTTAAACCCGTTCAGTCTGGTTTTATCCGGTTTAAACCGGATTCAACCTGTTCAATCCGGTTTTATCCGGTTTAAAACGATTTATGCCGGTTCAATCAGGTTTTATCCAGTTTAAACCGGTTCTATCCGGTTGAAACCATTTTAAACCGGTTCAATCCGGTTTTCTCCGGTTTAAACCAGTTCAATCCTGTTTTATGCGGTTTAAACCGGTTCTATCCGGTTCTATACAGTTGAAACCGGTTTAAACCGGTTCAGTCAGGTTTTATCCGGTTTAAACCGGTTCTATCTGTTTGAAACCGTATTAAACCGGTTCAATCCGGTTTTATCTGGTTTAAAACGGTTCAATCCGGTTTTATCCGGTTTAAACCGGTTCTATGCTCTTTATACCAGTTTAAGCCTGTTCAATCGGGTTTTATCCGGTTTAGACCTGTTTAAGCCGGTTCATTCCATTTTTATCCAGTTTAAACCAGTTTAAACCCTTTCAATCCGTTTTTATCCGGTTTCAAACGGTTTACACCGGTTCAATCCGGTGTTATCCGGTTTAAACCGTTTCTATCCGGTTCTATCCGTTTTAAACCGGTTTAAACCAGTTCATTCCGGTTTTATCCGGTTTAAACCGGTTTGAACCGGTTCAATCCGGTTTTATCCGGTTTAAACCGGTTTAAGCCGGTTCAATCCGGTTTAATCCAGTTTAAACCGGTTCTATCCGGTTCTATCCGGTTGAATCCAGTTTAAACCGGTTCAAACCGGTTTTATCTGGTTTAAACAGGTTCGATCTGGTTTTATCCGGTTTAAACAGGTTCTATCCGGTTCTATCCAGTTTAAACCGGTTCTATACAGTTCTATTTAGTTTAAACTGGTTCAATCCGGTTTTATCTCGTTTAAACCAGTTCAATCTGGTTTTATCCGGTTTAAACTGGTTCAATTTGGTTTTATCCGGTTTAAACCGTTTTTATCCGGTTTAAACCGGTTTAAACCAGTTCAATCCGTTTTTATCCAGTTTAAACCGCTTGAAACCGGGTCTATCCGGTTTTATCCGATTTAAACCGGTTTAACCCGGTTCTATCCGGTTTTATCCGGTTTAAACCAGTTTAAACCGTTTCAATCCGTTTTTATCCGATTTAAGCCGGTTTAAAATGGTTCAATCCGGTGTTATCTGGTTTAAACGGGTTTAAACCGGTTCAATCCGGTTTTATGCAGTTTAAACCGGTTCTATCCTGTGTAAACCGGTTTAAACCGGTTCAATCCGGTTTTATCCGGTTTAAACCGGTTTAAACCGGTTCAATCCGTTTTTATCCGGTTTAAACCTGTTCAAACAGTTTTTATCTGGTTTCAACCTATTCAATCCTGTTTTATCCAGTTTAAACCGGTTCTATCCGTTTCTATCTGGTTTAAACCGTTTCTATCCGATTCTATCCAGTTTAAACCGGTTCAATCCGTTTTTATCCGGTTTAAACCTGTTCAATCTGGTTTTATCCGGTTTAAACCGGTTCAATCCCATTTTATCTGGTTTAAACCGGTTCAATCCGGTTTTATCCGGTTTAAACCGGTTTAAGCCGGTTCAATCCCGTTTTATCCGGTTTAAACCGGTTCAATCTGGTTTTATCCGGTTTAAACTGGTTCAATTTGGTTTTATCCAGTTTAAACCGGTATTATCCGGTTTAAACCGGTTTAAACAAGTTCAATCCGTTTTTATCCGGTTTAAACCGGTTTAAACCGGATCAATCTGGTTTTATCCGATTTAAACCGGGTTAACCCAGTTCTATCCGGTTTTATCCGGTTTAAATCAGTTTAAACCGCTTCTATCCGTTTTTATCCGATTTTAGCCGGTTTAAACCGGTTCAATCCGGTTTTATCCGGTTTATACGAGTTCAAACCGGTTCAATCCGGTTTTATCCAGTTTAAACTGGTTCTATCTGGTTCTATCCTGTTTAAACCGGTTTGAACCGGTTCAATCCGGTTTTATCCGGTTTAAACCGGTTCAATCTGGTTTGATCCGATTTAAACCAGTTTGAACCAGTTCAATCTGGTTTTATCCGGTTTAAACCGCTTTAAAATGGTTTAATCCGCTTTTATGCGGTTTAAACCAGTTTGAACCGTTTCAATCTGGTTTTATCCGGTTTCAACCAGTTTAAACCGGTGCAATCCGGTTTTATCTCGTATAAACCGGTTCTATCCGGTTCTATCCTGTTTAAATCGGTTTAAACCGGTTCTATCCTGTTCTATCCTGTTTTAACCGGTTAAACCTGTTCAATCCGGTTTTATCCAGTTTAAACCGGTTCTATTCGTTTCCATCTGGTTTAAAAGGGTTTAAACTGGTTCAATCCGGTTTTATACGTTTTAAACCAGTTCAATCTGATTTTATCCGGTTTAAACTGGTTCAATTTGGTTTTATCCGGTTTAAACGGGTTTGAACCGGTTCAATCCGGTATTATCCGGTTTAAACCGGTTTAAACCGGGTCAATCCGGTTTTTTCCGGTTTAAACCTCTTCAATCCGGTTTTCTCCAGTTTAAACCGGTTTAAAAAGGTTCAATCCGGTTTTATCCAGTTTAAACCGGTTCTATCCGGTTCTATCCGGTTGAAACCGGTTTAAACCGGTTCAATCCGGTTTTATCCGGTTTAAACCAGTTCAATCCGGTTTTATCCGCTTTAAACCGGTTTAAACCGGTTCAATCCGGTTTTATTCGTTTTAAACCGGTTCTATCCGGTTCTATCCGGTTTAAACCGGTTCTATCCGGTTCTATCTGGTGTAAGCCGTTTTAAACCGGTTCAATCCGGTTTTATCCGGTTTAAACCGGATCAATCCGTTTTTATCCGGTTTAAACCGGTTTAAACTGGATCAATCCGGTTTTATCCGGTTTAAACCGGTCGGTTTAAACCGGTTTAAACCGCTTCAATCCGGTTTTATCCGATTTAAACCGGTTCAATCCTTTTTTCCTGTTTGAACCGGTTTAAACCAGTTCATTCCGGTTTTATCCGGTTTAAGCCGGTTCAATCCGGTTTAAACCGTTTCAATCTGGTTTTATCCGGTTTAAACCGGTTCTATCCGGTTCTATCCGGTTTGAACCGGTTCAATCCGGTTTTATCCGGTTTCAACCGGTTTTACCCGGTTCTATACGGTTTAAACAGGTTTAAACCTGTTCAATCCGATTTCATCCGGTTTAAACCGATTCAACCCAGTTTTATCCAGTTTAAACCGATTTAAGCTGGTTCAATCCAGTTTTATCCAGTTTAAACCAGTTTTATCCGTTTCAAACCGGTTTAATCCAGTTCAATCCGGTTTTATCCGGTTTAAACCGTTTCTATCTGGTTCTATCCGTTTTAAACCGGTTGAAACCAGTTCATTCCGGTTTTATCAGGTTTAAACCGGTTTGAACTGGTTCAATACAGTTTAATCCGGTTTAAACCGGTTTGAACCGGTTCAATCCGGTTTAAACAAGTTTAAGCCGGTTCAATCCGTTTTTATCCGGTTTAAACCGGTTCAATCTTATTTTATGCGGTTTAATCCGGTTTGAACCGGTTCAATCCGGTTTAATCCGGTTTAAACCGGTTTATGCCAGTACAATCCAGTTTTATCCAGTTTAAACCGGTTCTATACGGTTCTATCCGGTTGAAACCAGTTTAAACCGGTTCAATCCAGTTTTATCGGGTTTAAACCAGTTCAATCCTGTTTTATCCAGTTTAAACCGGTTCTATCCGTTTCTATACAGTTGAAACCGGTTTAAACCGGTTCAATCCGGTTTTATCCGG
The DNA here is from genome assembly GCF_027409185.1 of Cynocephalus volans. Classification (NCBI taxonomy): domain Eukaryota; kingdom Metazoa; phylum Chordata; class Mammalia; order Dermoptera; family Cynocephalidae; genus Cynocephalus; species Cynocephalus volans. The sequence continues at coordinate 290,219 of NW_026902412.1, forward strand.
TTTAAACCGGTTCAGTCTGGTTTTATCCGGTTTAAAGCGGTTTAAAATGGTTCAATCCGGTTTTATCCGGTTTAAACCGGTTCTATGCTGTTTATACCAGTTTAAGCCTGTTCAATCGGGTTTTATCCGGTTTAGACCTGTTTAAGCCGGTTCATTCCGGTTTTATCCAGTTTAAACCGGTTCTATCCAGTTTAAACCTGTTTGAACCGGTTCAATCCGGTTTTATCCGGTTTAAACCGTTTTAAGCCGGTTCAATCCGGTTTTATCCAGTTTAAAACGGTTCAAACTGGTTTTATCTGGTTTAAACCGGTTTAAGCCGGTTCAATCCGGTTTTATCCAGTTTAAACCGGTTCTATCCGGTTCTATCCGGTTGAAACCAGTTTAAACCAGTTCAATCCGGTTTTATCCGGTTTAAACCGGTTTAAGCTGGTTCAATCCGGTTTTATCCTGTTTAAACCGGTTCAATCTTGTTTTATCCGGTTTAAACCGGTTGAAATCAGTTCAATCCGGTTTTATCTGGTTTAGACCAGTTCAAACCGGTTCAATCCGGTTTTATCCAGTTTAATCCAGTTCTATCCATTTCTATCCGGTTGAAACCGGTTTAAACTGGTTCAATCCGGTTTTATCCGGTTTAAACCGGTTCTATCCGTTTTAAACCGGTTAAAAACAGTTCATTCCAGTTTTATCCGGTTTAAACCGGTTTAAGCCGGTTCAATCCGGTTTTATCCAGTTTAAACCGGTTCTATCCGGTTCTATCCGGTTGAAACCAGTTTAAACCGGTTCAATCCTGTATTATCCGTTTTAAACCGGTTCTATCCGGTTCTATACAGTTGAAACCGGTTTAAACCGGTTCAATCAGGTTTTATCCGGTTTAAACCGGTTCTATCCGGTTGAAACCGTATTAAACCGGTTCAATCCGGTTTTATCCGGTTTAAACCGGTTCAATCCGGTTTTATCCGGTTTAAACCGGTTTAAGCAGGTTCAATCCGGTTTTATCCGGTTTAAACCGGTTTAATCCTGTTTAAACCGGTTTAAGCTGGTTCAATCCGGTTTTATCCAGTTTAAACCGGTTCTATCCGGTTCTATCCGGTTGAAACCAGTTTAAACCGGTTCAATCCGGTTTTATCCTGTTTAAACCGTTCAATCCGGTTTTATCCGGTTTAAACCTGTTCATTCCGGTTTTATCCGTTTTAAACCGGTTCAATGCGGTTTTATCCGGTTTAAACCAGTTCACTCTGGTTTTATCCAGTTTAAACCGGTTTGAACCGTTTCAATCCGGTTTTTTCCGGTTTAAACCTGTTTAAGCTGGTTCAATCCGGTTTTATCCAGTTTAAACCCCTTTTATCCGGTTCTATCCGGTTGAAACCAGTTTAAACCGGTTCAATCCGGTTTTATCCGGTTTAAACTGGTTCAGTCCGGTTTTATCCGGTTTAAACCAGTTCATTCCGGTTTTATCCGGTTTAAACCGGTTCAATCCGGTTTTATCCGGTTTAAACCAGTTCACTCTGGTTTTATCCGGTTTAAACCGGTTTGAAGCGGTTCAATCCGGTTTTGTCCGGTTTAAACCTGTTTAAGCTGGTTCAATCCAGTTTTATCCAGTTTAAACCGGTTCTATCCGGTTCTATCCAGTTGAAATTGGTTTAAACCAGTTCAATCCGGTTTTATCCGGTTAAAACGGGTTCAATCCGGTTTTATCCGGTTTAAAGCTGTTTAAACCGGTTCAATCGGTTTTATCCAGTTTAAACCGGTTCTATCCGGTTTTATCCAGTTTAAACCGGTTCTATTCGTTTCCATCTGGTTTAAAAGGGTTTAAACTGGTTCAATCCGGTTTTATACGTTTTAAACCAGTTCAATCTGATTTTATCCGGTTTAAACTGGTTCAATTTGGTTTTATCCGGTTTAAACGGGTTCGAACCGGTTCAATCCGGTATTATCCGGTTTAAACCGGTTTAAACCGTGTCAATCCGGTTTTTTCCGGTTTAAACCTCTTCAATCCGGTTTTCTCCAGTTTAAACCGGTTTAAAAAGGTTCAATCCGGTTTTATCCAGTTTAAACCGGTTCTATCCGGTTCTATCCGGTTGAAACCGGTTTAAACCGGTTCAATCCGGTTTTATCCGGTTTAAACCAGTTCAATCCGGTTTTATCCGCTTTAAACCGGTTTAAACCGGTTCAATCCGGTTTTATTCGTTTTAAACCGGTTCTATCCGGTTCTATCCGGTTTAAACCGGTTCTATCCGGTTCTATCTGGTGTAAGCCGTTTTAAACCGGTTCAATCCGGTTTTATCCGGTTTAAACCGGATCAATCCGTTTTTATCCGGTTTAAACCGGTTTAAACTGGATCAATCCGGTTTTATCCGGTTTAAACCGGTCGGTTTAAACCGGTTTAAACCGCTTCAATCCGGTTTTATCCGATTTAAACCGGTTCAATCCTTTTTTCCTGTTTGAACCGGTTTAAACCAGTTCATTCCGGTTTTATCCGGTTTAAGCCGGTTCAATCCGGTTTAAACCGTTTCAATCTGGTTTTATCCGGTTTAAACCGGTTCTATCCGGTTCTATCCGGTTTGAACCGGTTCAATCCGGTTTTATCCGGTTTCAACCGGTTTTACCCGGTTCTATACGGTTTAAACAGGTTTAAACCTGTTCAATCCGATTTCATCCGGTTTAAACCGATTCAACCCAGTTTTATCCGGTTTAAACCGGTTTAAGCTGGTTCAATCCAGTTTTATCCAGTTTAAACCAGTTTTATCCGTTTCAAACCGGTTTAATCCAGTTCAATCCGGTTTTATCCGGTTTAAACCGTTTCTATCTGGTTCTATCCGTTTTAAACCGGTTGAAACCAGTTCATTCCGGTTTTATCAGGTTTAAACCGGTTTGAACTGGTTCAATACAGTTTAATCCGGTTTAAACCGGTTTGAACCGGTTCAATCCGGTTTAAACAAGTTTAAGCCGGTTCAATCCGTTTTTATCCGGTTTAAACCGGTTCAATCTTATTTTATGCGGTTTAATCCGGTTTGAACCGGTTCAATCCGGTTTAATCCGGTTTAAACCGGTTTATGCCAGTACAATCCAGTTTTATCCAGTTTAAACCGGTTCTATACGGTTCTATCCGGTTGAAACCAGTTTAAACCGGTTCAATCCAGTTTTATCGGGTTTAAACCAGTTCAATCCTGTTTTATCCAGTTTAAACCGGTTCTATCCGTTTCTATACAGTTGAAACCGGTTTAAACCGGTTCAATCCGGTTTTATCCGGTTTAAACCGGTTCAGTCTGGTTTTATCCGGTTTAAAGCGGTTTAAAATGGTTCAATCCGGTTTTATCCGGTTTAAACCGGTTCTATGCTGTTTATACCAGTTTAAGCCTGTTCAATCGGGTTTTATCCGGTTTAGACCTGTTTAAGCCGGTTCATTCCGGTTTTATCCAGTTTAAACCGGTTCTATCCGGTTTTATCCAGTTTAAACCTGTTTGAACCGGTTCAATCCGGTTTTATCCGGTTTAAACCGTTTTAAGCCGGTTCAATCCGGTTTTATCCAGTTTAAAACGGTTCAAACTGGTTTTATCTGGTTTAAACCGGTTTAAGCCGGTTCAATCCGGTTTTATCCAGTTTAAACCGGTTCTATCCGGTTCTATCCGGTTGAAACCAGTTTAAACCAGTTCAATCCGGTTTTATCCGGTTTAAACCGGTTTAAGCTGGTTCAATCCGGTTTTATCCTGTTTAAACCGGTTCAATCTTGTTTTATCCGGTTTAAACCGGTTGAAATCAGTTCAATCCGGTTTTATCTGGTTTAGACCAGTTCAAACCGGTTCAATCCGGTTTTATCCAGTTTAATCCAGTTCTATCCATTTCTATCCGGTTGAAACCGGTTTAAACTGGTTCAATCCGGTTTTATCCGGTTTAAACCGGTTCTATCCGTTTTAAACCGGTTAAAAACAGTTCATTCCAGTTTTATCCGGTTTAAACCGGTTTAAGCCGGTTCAATCCGGTTTTATCCAGTTTAAACCGGTTCTATCCGGTTCTATCCGGTTGAAACCAGTTTAAACCGGTTCAATCCTGTATTATCCGTTTTAAACCGGTTCTATCCGGTTCTATACAGTTGAAACCGGTTTAAACCGGTTCAATCAGGTTTTATCCGGTTTAAACCGGTTCTATCCGGTTGAAACCGTATTAAACCGGTTCAATCCGGTTGAAACCGTATTAAACCGGTTCAATCCGGTTTTATCCGGTTTAAACCGGTTCAGTCTGGTTTTATCTGGTTTCAACCGGTTTAAACCGGCTCAATCCGGTTTTATCCAGTTTAAACCGGTTCTATGCTGTTTATACCAGTTTAAGCATGTTCAATCGGGTTTTTCTGGTTTAGACCTGTTTAAGCCGGTTCATTCCAGTTTTATCCAGTTTAAACCGGTTTAAACCCTTTCAATCCGTTTTTATCCAGTTTCAACCGGTTTACACCGGTTCAATCCGGTTTTATCCCGTTCAAACCGTTTCTCTCCACTTCTATCCGTTTTAAACCGGTTTAAACCGGTTCATTCCGGTTTTATCCGGTTTAAACCGGTTTGAACCGGTTCAATCCGGTTTTATCCGGTTTAAACCGGTTTAAGCAGGTTCAATCCGGTTTTATCCGGTTTAAACCTGTTTAATCCTGTTTAAACCGGTTTAAGCTGGTTCAATCCGGTTTTATCCAGTTTAAACCGGTTCTATCCGGTTCTATCCGGTTGAAACCAGTTTAAACCGGTTCAATCCGGTTTTATCCTGTTTAAACCGTTCAATCCGGTTTTATCCGGTTTAAACCTGTTCATTCCGGTTTTATCCGTTTTAAACCGGTTCAATGCGGTTTTATCCGGTTTAAACCAGTTCACTCTGGTTTTATCCAGTTTAAACCGGTTTGAACCGTTTCAATCCGGTTTTTTCCGGTTTAAACCTGTTTAAGCTGGTTCAATCCGGTTTTATCCAGTTTAAACCCCTTTTATCCGGTTCTATCCGGTTGAAACCAGTTTAAACCGGTTCAATCCGGTTTTATCCGGTTTAAACTGGTTCAGTCCGGTTTTATCCGGTTTAAACCAGTTCATTCCGGTTTTATCCGGTTTAAACCGGTTCAATCCGGTTTTATCCTGTTTAAACCGTTCAATCCGGTTTTATCCGGTTTAAACCTGTTCATTCCGGTTTTATCCGTTTTAAACCGGTTCAATGCGGTTTTATCCGGTTTAAACCAGTTCACTCTGGTTTTATCCAGTTTAAACCGGTTTGAACCGTTTCAATCCGGTTTTTTCCGGTTTAAACCTGTTTAAGCTGGTTCAATCCGGTTTTATCCAGTTTAAACCCCTTTTATCCGGTTCTATCCGGTTGAAACCAGTTTAAACCAGTTCAATCCGGTTTTAATCGGATTTAACCAGTTCAATCCGGTTTTATCCGATTTAAACCAGTTTAATCCGGTTCAATCCGGTTTTATCTCGTTTAAACCGGTTCTATCCGGTTCTATCCTGTTTAAATCGGTTTAAACCGGTTCTATCCTGTTCTATCCTGTTTTAACCGGTTAAACCAGTTCAATCCGGTTTTATCCAGTTTAAACCGGTTCTATTCATTTCCATCTGGTTTAAAAGGGTTTAAACTGGTTCAATCCGGTTTTATACGTTTTAAACCAGTTCAATCTGATTTTATCCGGTTTAAACTGGTTCAATTTGGTTTTACCCGGTTTAAACGCTTTTGAACCGGTTCAATCCGGTTTTATCCGGTTTAAACCGGTTTAAACCGGGTCAATCCGGTTTTATCCGGTTTAAACCTCTTCAATCCGGTTTTCTCCAGTTTAAACCGGTCTAAACAGGTTCAATCCGGTTTTATCCAGTTTAAACCGGTTCTATCCGGTTCTATCCGGTTGAAACCGGTTTAAACCGGTTCAATCCGGTTTTATCCGGTTTAAACCAGTTCAATCCGGTTTTATCCGCTTTAAACCGGATTAAACCGGTTCTATCCGGTTTTATCCGCTTTAAACCGGATTAAACCGGTTCTATCCGGTTTTATCCAGTTTAAACCGGTTCAATCCGGTTTTATCCGGTTTAAACCGGTTATATGCTCTTTATACCAGTTTAAGCCTGTTCAATCGGGTTTTATCCAGTTTAGACCTGTTTAGGCCGGTTCATTCCAGTTTTATCCAGTTTAAACCAGTTTAAACCCTTTGAATCCGTTTTTATCCGGTTTCAACCGGTTTACACCGGTTCAATCCGGTTTTATCCGGTTTAAACCGTTTCTATCCTGTTCTATCCGTTTTAAACCGGTTTAAACCAGTTCATTCCGGTTTTATCCGGTTTAAACCGGTTTGAACCGGTTCAATCCGGTTTTATCTGGTTTAAACCTGTTTAAGCCGGTTCAATCCGGTTTTATCCGGTTTAAACCGGTTTAAGCCGGTTCAATCCGGTTTTATCCGGTTTAAACCGGTTTAAGCCAGTTCAATCCGGTTTAATCCAGTTTAAACCGGTTCGATCCGGTTCTATCCGGTTGAAACCAGTTTAAACCGGTTCAAACCGGTTTTATCTGGTTTGAACCGGTTCAATCTGGTTTTATCCGGTTTAAACAGGTTCTATCCGGTTCTATCCAGTTTAAACCGTTTCTATACGGTTTTATTTGGTTTAAACTGGTTCAATCCGGTTTTATCTGGTTTAAACCGGTTCAATCTGGTTTTATCCGGTTTAAACTGGTTCAATTTGGTTTTATCCGGTTTAAACCGTTTTTATCCGGTTTAAACTGGTTTAAACCGGTTCAATCCGTTTTTATCCGGTTTAAACCTGTTCAAACAGTTTTTATCCGGTTTCAACCTATTCAATCCGGTTTTATCCGGTTTAAACCGGTTCTATACGTTTCTATCCGGTTAAAACCGGTTCTATCCGATTCTATCCAGTTTAAACCGGTTCAATCCGTTTTTATCCGGTTTAAACCTGTTCAAACAGTTTTTATCCGGTTTCAACCTATTCAATCCGGTTTTATCCGGTTTAAACCGGTTCTATACTTTTCTATCCGGTTAAAACCAGTTCTATCCGATTCTATCCAGTTTAAACCGGTTCAATCCGTTTTTATCCGGTTTAAACCTGTTCAATCTGGTTTTATCCGGTTTAAACCGGTTCTATCCTGTTTTATCCTTATTAAACGGTTTTAGCCCTGTTCTATCCGGTTTAAACCGGTTTAAACCGGTTCAATCCGGTTTTATCCGGTTTAAAACGGTTTAAGCCGGTTCAATCCGGTTTTATCCGGTTTAAACCGGTTCAATCCGTTTTTATCCGGTTTAAACCAGTTTAAACCGGATCAATCCGGTTTTATCCGATTTAAACCGGGTTAACCCGGTTCTATCCGGTTTTATCCGGTTTAAATCAGTTTAAACCGCTTCTATCCGTTTTTATCCGATTTTAGCCGGTTTAAACCGGTTCAATCCGGTTTTATCCGTTTTATACGGGTTCAAACCGGTTCAATCCGCTTTTATCCAGTTTAAACTGGTTCTATCCGGTTCTATCCTGTTTAAACCGGTTTAAACCGGTTCAATATGGTTTTCTCCGGTTTAAACCGGTTCTATCCGGTTTTATCCGGTTTTAGACCGGTTCAATCTGGTTTTATCCGGTTTAACCCACTTTAAACTGGTTCAATCCGGTTTTATCCGCTTTAAAACGGTTCTATCCGGTTCTATCCTGTTTAAACCGGTTTAAACCAGTTCAATCCGGTTTTATCTGGTTTAAACCGGTTCTACCCATTTCAATCTGGTTTAAACCGGTTAGAACCGGTTCTATGCGGTTTTATCCGGTTTAAACCGGTTCAATCTGTTTTTATCCGGTTTAAACCGGTTCTATCCGGTTTAAACCGGTTTGAACCTGTTCCATCCGGTTTTATCCGGTATAAACCGGTTCTATCCGTTTCTATACGGTTAAAACCGGTTCTTTCCGATTCTATCCGGTTTAAACCGGTTCAGTCCGTTTTTATCCGGTTTAAACCTGTTCAATCCGGTTTTATCCCGTTTAAACCGGTTCTATCCGGTTTTATCCGGTTTAAACCGGTTTAGCCCGGTTCTATCCGGTTAAAACCGGTTTAAACCGGTTCAATCCCATTTTATCCGGTTTAAACCGGTTCAATCTGGTTTTATCGGGTTGAAACCGGTTTAAGCTGGTTCAATCTGGTTTTATCCGGTTTAAACTGGTTCAATCTGGTTTTATCCGGTTTAAACTGGTTGAAACCGGTTCTATCCAGTTTAGACCGGTTCAAACCGGTTCAATCCGGTTTTATCCGGTTTAAACCGGTTCTATCCGTTTCTATCTGGTTTAAACCGGTTTAAACTGGATCAATCTGGTTTTGTCCATTTTAAACCGGTTCAGTCTGGTTTTACCCGGTTTAAACTGGTTCACTTTGGTTTTATCCGGTTTAGAACAGTTCAATCTGGTATTATCCAGTTTAAACCGGTTCTATCCGGTTGAAACCAGTTTAAACCGATTCAATCCAGTTTTATCCGGTTTAAACCGGTTCAATCCGGTTTTATCCAGTTTAAAACCGGTTCAATCTGGTTTTATCCGGTTTAAACCGGTTTTATCCGGTTTAGACCAGTTTAAACCAGTTCAATCCGGTTTTAATCGGATTTAATCAGTTCAATCCTGTTTTATCCGGTTTAAACCAGTTTGAACCGTTTCAATCCGGTTTTATCCGATTTAAACCAGTTTAATCCGGTTCAATCCGGTTTTATCTCGTTTAAACCGGTTCTATCCGGTTCTATCCTGTTTAAATCGGTTTAAACCGGTTCTATCCTGTTCTATGCTGTTTTAACCGGTTAAACCAGTTCAATCCGGTTTTATCCAGTTTAAACCGGTTCTATTCATTTCCATCTGGTTTTAAAGGGTTTAACCTGGTTCAATCCGGTTTTATACGTTTTAAACCAGTTCAATCTAATTTTATCCGGTTTAAACTGGTTCAATTTGGTTTTATCCGGTTTAAACTCTTTTGAACCGGTTCAATCCGGTTTTATCCGGTTTAAACCGGTTTAAACCGGGTCAATCCGGTTTTATCCGGTTTAAACCTCTTCAATCCGGTTTTCTCCAGTTTAAACCGGTCTAAACAGGTTCAATCCGGTTTTATCCAGTTTAAACCGGTTCTATCCGGTTCTATCCGGTTGAAACCAGTTTAAACCGATTCAATCCAGTTTTATCAGGTTTAAACCAGTTCAATCCTGTTTTATCCGGTTTAAACCGGTTCTATCCGGTTCTATACAGTTGAAACCGGTTTAAACCGGTTCAATCCGGTTTTATCCGGTTTAAACCGGTTCAGTCTGGTTTTATCCGGTTGAAACTGGTTTAAAACGGTTCAATCCGGTTTTATCCGGTTTAAACCGTTTCTATGCTGTTTATACCACTTTAAGCCTGTTCAATCGGGTTTTATCCGGTTTAGACCTGTTAAAGCCGGTTCATTCCGGTTTTATCCAGTTTAAACCGGCTTAAACCCTTTCAATCCGTTTTTATCCGGTTTCAACCGGTTTACAGCGGTTCAATCCGGTTTTATCCGGTTTATACCGTTTCTATCCGGTTCTATCCGTTTTAAACCGGTTTAAACCAGTTCATTCCGGTTTTATCCGGTTTAAACCAGTTTGAACCGGTTCAATCCGGTTTTATCCGGTTTAAACCGGTTTAAGCCGGTTCAATCCGGTTTTATCCGGTTTAAACCGGTTCAATCTGGTTTTATCCGGTTTAAACTGGTTTAAGCCGGTTCAATCCGGTTTTCTCCAGTTTAAACCGGTTCTATCCTGTTGAAACCGTATTAAACCGGTTCGA